>NC_134701.1:114011542-114316321 GCF_043290135.1 Rhipicephalus microplus
CTATTAACGTCAGGTTGAATAGTTCAGGGCTAAGTATGCCACCCTGGGGAACACCACGGTGGCTGTAATGTAGCGAAGTGTCACCATCCTCGGTTCTCACGAAAAAGGATCGCTCAAAGAGATAGCTGCGTAGCCACTGAAACATCCGACCACCCACTCCTACCTCCTTGAGAGCGGTGAGGACAGCTTCATGTGTGACGTTATCGTACGCCCCTTTAACATCAAGAAATGAAGAAGCGCAGAGACGCTTACGGCCTTTTTCGTGTTGCACGTAGCTGACCAGGTCTATGACGCTATCAATTGATGACCGGCCACGGCGAAATCCCGTCATAGCGTCCGCGTAGATGTTGTGATGCTCCAGGAACCATTCTAGCCGTCCAAGTACCATCCTCTCCATCACTTTGCCCAAGCAACTAGCCAGTGCAATCAGGCGGTATGATGTGAGCACCAATGGTGACTTGCCAGGCTTCAGTATTGGAACGAAACGGCTGGTCTTCCAGTTAACTGGGAGGGTGCCCTCTCGCCACGAATTGTTGTATATCTCGAGGAGGGCACTCCTCGCTCACTCACCAAGGTGACACAGTGCTCTGTATGATATTCCATCAGGTCCGGGTGCTGATGTCCGTCTACACAAAGCCAGTGCTGCTTTAAGCTCATGAATAGAAAAAAATTTGTCCATGTGGTGATCGTGTGATGTCGTGCCACCACGTGAGAGCGTGGAGATGTTGGGATCTGTGAGTTGACCAGATAAGTTGGCAAAGAACTCTTCTGCCACGTCGACCTCCGATCTTTGTTGAGAGAGGGCTAGAGCCTTGAATGGAGACTGCTGAATGGGAGATGTCCGGAGCCCTCTTATTGTCCTCCACAAGTGTGATAAAGGCATGCGAGGATTTAACGAAGCGCCGAAGGCTGCCCAACGTTGTGACTCTAGCTTGTCTATGTGGCGTTGTATCTTCTTCTGAAGACGTCTAGCGATTTGCAAATTGTCGATTGCTTTCGTGCGTCGGTACCTTCGTTCCGCACGCCGTCAGAGAGCCCGAAGTCGTTCTAATTCCACATCGAATTCGGTTACTCTCTAAGAGCATGTGAGGGTGCACACTGTGTCTTGCACTGTGGACTTGATCACCTCTTCTAAGTCAAATGAGGTGTTCTCTTGACAGCGTTCTTCCATGAGAGATTCAAACTTGGTCCAGTCCACTCTTTGGATAGTTTCACGTACCTTGCAAGGTGATAATCCTCTGATCTTGACATATGTGGGAATGTGGTCGCTACCATATGTTTCTATGTCCGCGAACCATCCGGCACATCTGACGAGACCTCGAGAAACAAAAGCCAAGTCAAGGCAACCGCTGTATCCAGGGCCACGTAAAAATGTTGGGCTGCCATCATTTAACAAGCACAGCTCGTTGTCTGAAGCAAACGTTATCAGACTTCTACCCTTTGCGCCGATCTTCGGGCTCCCCCATAGTGTATGGTGGGTGTTGAAGTCTCCGATAATCACCCATGGGCCAGGAGTGGATGATAGGATGTGTCCTAGTCTTCTGTGGTCAAATATCTTTGATGGCGACAGGTATGCACCGACAACAGTGACAGTAAGACCCCTTTTCTTCACTGTTAAGCATATATATTGGTTATCGTTGTCAGGTAGTACAGGCCGAAGAATGTAGGTCAGGTCACGTCGAATAAACAGCAGGACCTTGCTGTTTCCACGATAACAAGCCGACATAAATGATTCGTATCCGAAGAGTCTAATAGCGCTCGATAAATTTGGCTCCCAGATAACGATGATGGGAAACATATTGGTGGAAACGAACTGACGGAAATCTGCAATGCGTGATTTCAGTCCCCGTGCATTCCACTGAAAAATTGTTGCTTTTTTGACCTCTTCCCTGAAAGACAGTGGCTGGCGGGCCATTATCTACTCAAGAGCCGCCAGTACTGGACTCAGAGCGTCCAGTACTTGAAGTGCACTTTTGGCTGACGTTGTGCGCATGTTGTTTACCACCGTGCGAATGGCATTAATTATGGGTCGCAGAAGAGCAATCACTTGCTTATACAAGTTCCGCTGCTCCTCTCTTGTCGCAGCTTGCTCTGATGAATGCGGCTTCTGATGTGGTTCTTCCACAAGTTGCGTGCGCGTTAGTGGCGGCCACTCTTCAGTAGAGAGAGATCTACTTGTTTTATGTCTTCCATCGTCTGCGTTCGCCGTGGTGTACCCTGCAGTGGGTGCCGTTCCCAGATGCGTTGGCTTACTTTTTGTAGTTGACTGCGTTCTTCGCGAAGATCCTCGACGGTGACGTCGTCGTCTTCGCCAGACTTTTTCCGCGGCCTCTTTGTGGGTAGAGCTGTCTCGCACCATTTGACTAAGAATAGTAAACTTCTTCTTTATGCGTGGACAGTCTTTGGAAGATACACTGTGGGCACCTTGACAATTAGGGCACTTTAGTATGGTTGCGCTGCATTTGTCCTCGGTGTGTGGTTCTGAGCTTCGGGGGCACACTTCGGTGTTCCTGCACGCTCCCTGCACATGGCCAATTTTCTGGCACTTATGACATCGCATAGGTTTTGGAATAAATGGTCGGACCTGGTGACGAAAGTGGCCAACCTTCACATGGGAGGGGAGACAGTCCCCTTGGAACGTAATTCTCACACAATGTGTGTTACCAAGGCGGCTGGCATTCACAATTACGTTATCTTCATTTGCCGGTTTTATTAGCACTGAAAGATCCGAGTTTGGAATTTCAGTGGCGATGTCATAAATGCTCCTGTTGAAGTGGTGCTATCAGCTGGTATTATAGACTTGATATTGATGTTACCCAGTTGCGCTACTTTCTGAAGCGCGTTTAGCGCACGTGGGTTCAGCACATCGATTGCCAAGATGTTCTTTCTTGCGTTTAGACGTATTTCTTAGATCTGATTTGGCGTAATATTCTCGAGAGACACAGAGAGCGCTTGCCTGTTCAGCCCGCGTAGACTGTTGGTAGCCTTCAGTGCACAAACAGGATAGAGCGAGGCCATCGCTGAGGGGAAGTTTTCACGGTAGTCGTGCTTGATGCCGAAGATGCATTGACGATCCGTCGTTAGCCTTGCGGTACAGGATGGGTTGGAAGCCGTCGTCCGAGGACTCGTCACTTGATGCGGAGTACAGCTCAGTGTCCTCACTCTCACTAGACGCGTTTCCTCGCTTCCTCGAAGCAGTCTCCGCGATCGAACCGGACTCGGACGGTGCCCCGTGAGGTTTAACATTCATCACCACGATATATGGGGCAATAGACCCCACAACTGCGGCGAAGAATCCAGAAAAGCACAAAGACGAGCAAGATGTGTTCCGTAAACGAATCACTTCGTCTTCCTCCTTCACTGTTTAATAGCTGCATTATCATAAGGACATCAGGACAGAAAGAGACCAAAACATTGCAAAAGCGCAGGAACGCAAGCAGTTGTGCTCGCACTTTGCGGCATTTCGTCGCTCTTTTTGTCTCACAGTTTTCATATTATTCGCTTCATAACTGCTCGCTCTATTGCCAGCATTAAATTTACAAACACTAAAATTTCAAAGAGGCTTGAGTTCACTGTTACGAGATCACACACATGCTAAGTATATTTTGTTGCATCTGATACTGCATTGTATTAATACTATAGACGTGTTTGCGGGAAGCAAAAAGTCTATTTTGTTTTGGGTTAAGAAGCACTGGCAACTGCAATTGCTGAGGTTACTTATGCGAAATGAAATTATTAAATCTTAAGCGACGTTTTCTGAAGTGACATACTCACAGTTACTATAATCAATTTAGATGCACTAGAAAGGTGTAGCTCTTCCAGATCTGTAAGTTGTGATCTTGTAGGATGCGAGTAAAATGGGCATACAATTCTTATTTCCGTGAAAACTGATCGGTGTGCGAGGTTCCATCCCGGGTAAGGCAGTACCAAAAATTTGCAAGGATAGCAGGTATCTAAAAGCAAAGTCGGTAATTACCTGGTAGGCACACGCCAGACGGGTATTAAAACAAGACTTTGCGGGTGCCACAAAGATGCACGCGCTCATCGTAGCTACCACAAGCGCGCCGCGCATGGGCTCTCGCAAAAACTGCCCCTTTGCCTCCGCCTCCCCCCAACGGCGCCGCAGCGGTGGTCCGTTTAACTTGACCTGTCACGCCGGTTTTGTAGCACGCGGCGGGCCGTACCTATGCGCTCTTTCATCCAGTGGCTGTGGTTACCCTCACAGTTATGTCTTAATATTTTCCCTGTTTTATGTTCGTATTCTCTCTCTCGTCTAGACAGGCCTCATTTAACTTTCTACTGTAACTGTCTTATTGAAACGAATGCTCAGTTCACTATAATCTGAGGTTTAGCATACTGATTGATTGATGGATTGATTGATTGATTGATTGATTGATTGATTGATTGATTGATTGATTGATTGATTGATTGATTGATTGATTGATTGATTGATTGATTGATTGATATGTGGTGTTTAACGTCCCAAAATCACCATATGATTATGAGAGACGCCGTAGCGGAGGGCTTCGGAAATTAAGACCACCTGGGGTTCTTTAACGTGCGCCCAAATCTGAGCACACGGGCCTACGACATCTTCGCCTCCATCGTGAATGCACGAGAATTAGTGTTACAAAAAACTCGTATGTAGTAATCGTTCAGCGATGTAAACCTCCACAGGCATGCATAGCCAAAGGACTCATGAATGTCAAGCTGTTGTATTATACATGACGTTTACCAGCAAAACTAGTTCAGAGTTCATACAAATCAGCAGCCGCAGGCTATATACGTGGACTGGTGCAGCAAGTGAAGGATCGACAAGTTTTCCTAGGCGCATTCGTTTTTTCCTGTACAGCATGTACCTTTTTAGACCGTAGTGCTGATCAAACTGCTGAACGAATTCTTCTGGTACACAAACTTTGAATTCCGGCATGACTACCGTCATGCATTTGAAACAAGCGAAGAAGCAAAGTGAACAGGTATCATCGTTACAAAAGTAGTTACGTGGCAGACCTCGTAAGACAGGGACGCATGTTAATTTGTGTGATTTCAAACTATGATGCCAACCGTAATGGGCGACATCATTCCAATTCAGGGCAAAATATTCCGTCGCCAGATTTTTCCTCAGATTGTGATGCGTCAATTGCAATATTAGCTGTAGGCGTCATCACAACCACCTATAGATGTCATCACAACCACCTATTTGATACGCTGTATGGTAGTAATTTCGCGTTATTTCTAAAACAACTCGCACACAGATGACACCTTTTTGTTCTCACTCAATTTCATTCATCTTCATCAGGCTTTTTCTCTGGTTTTCTCGATCACCATTGGCGTCACCAGGCCGTATACCAATCCATTACCGTAAGCAATATAGGCGGAAGCTTTTTTTACTTATACGGCTGCTACGCTTGCGTAGAGGAGTGGGGAATGCGTGGAAGCCCACTCGGAACCCGACAGTGCCGTCCCAGCTTTAACCAATAGTAAAATTTAAATGTGGCTCAGTGTACGTGTTACCTCTTGCGATGGAGTGCTTAAATTTTACAGCAGCCCTTAACGCGTAATGTTTACTGTTGGTGTCCCTACAATTACCTGCGTGGTGCCAGGTGGGTACCACGGACCGCCTATTTTACAGCGACAGCTGTTATGACATCACAACTCGAGTCTTGCACAGTTCCGTAGTTTCCAATGCCGCCACTGATGCCCGTAATCATATCGTGCGATATTAAAAAAAAAACCTAGTACCAATGACACAGTGCGCCTCGAACCCGGGTCTGATGGATGCCAATGCAGTCTTCTAACACTGAGCTACGCCAGTGCTTGGGACTTGTTGGCAAACTTGCCTTAGGCAGGCTTGATGTCGGCAAAGCAATCGCAATAATACGACCAATAAAGTGTTTTAAAACAGTGGAAGAACAATTAAGCAGTTGTCGCACAATGAGAAAATTGTAACGAGTAGGTCGATCAATGCTGAAACCCATTACAAAAGCTTGTTATTGTTCTATTAACTCTGGCGCATACCCACTTCAGGTATATTCGTCATCATCTTCCCCCACTGCAGGAACGATTAGCACAAAATTCCTCGCTATAGTTTTGCGGACACCACGCTTCTCAGAAAAATGAAAAAAATAGCATAGCGATCGCCAGCCACTACCCTGATTTTCTTTATTATTAATACCATAGCGGGCATCAAGCAAGGTGCTTGCCGCATTTACCCAATGATTGTTTATAAAAGGCTCTGAAAAGCCGCTCTTCTAGCTTTCGCTGTGTCTGTGCTGCGTTTTTCTTTTTTTGGAAGTCCTGGTGTTTTTTGCTTTTTTTTACATGTTTGCACTTCTTGATATTTACGGGAACCGGCTAGATATCTTCTGCCGGACACCAAGCTAACGCCTGAAACAATTTTGAAATCTAAAGCAGCATTACTTGAGACAAACAAAAACAGGAAAGCATGAATTCGTGTTATCGTAGAAGTATTGCCGACCGAACTAACTAGTGCATTATTCTTTTTTTTTCTGAGGAGCGCCAAAAGATGGGAAAAATTTAAAATTCACCCAGATCGATTTAACGGACACTGATCATTGAAACAGCGAAACTGGGGCTTACACAGGTGCTTCAACCTAACCAGTTCTTTCCGCTGGTGGAATGTAGTAGGAATTGAGTGCAGTGAGACCAAATTGTGCGGCAATAAGTGAGTTGAACGAAGCGAGATGAAGTGGGTGACAAAAGAGTTTCTAGGGGTGCATACAGTAGGGGGCGTAGTGATTTGTTGTGGCAGTAGTGAGTAATTGGAGTGATGGAATTAAGAGAAAATATTCACCATGCAATTTACCCACTTCCTGTTGCACTTCTGGACATTAAAGGCTCAACTAAAAACAGCTTCTTAGTTAAAACAGTGCAAAGTGCTGACTAACCACCAGATTTCAATTCTTAAACGATAGCGATGCAGAGGAGAAGACCTATGTGTGTAATCATTCCATCACTCATTCTAATTGAACAAATAGCTTCTTTAAAGGCTTTAACGTTTAATTACGTGTCATGTGCACGCTCTGCAGTTTCTCGGTGCTTCTCCCACGTGCCTTCGCAGCAACCGGATTGCCACGTGTGCGCATTGCTCTTTCGTATATATGTTTTTTTGCATGAAACAATTGTAAATTAGTTTACGCCTGTGCATTACCTTATATGGCCCTCTCGTTCAGCCTTTTTCATAAAGTCAAAATATTGCCATCATTTGTTTGACAGCTGCTTCTATGTATATGCCAAGGTCAGCGTACTCATTCTAAATAGACATGTGTATAATATTTCGGCGTACCGCTTCATTCTTTTCAAGCCAGTAATCAAAGTTGGGTATATACAATAGTATAGGCCTTTTCACTCAAGGCTCCTTGGGCACCGTCATAGTCCTCTCTGGGCTGTTTTTAATGCACGTGACCACACGAAAAATGTACTGCCGATGCTGCGACACGGGCTTTTCTACCCTCGTACAACAGCCCAGAAGGGAAGAAATTTTCCTCTCTGTAATGAAAGTCTAAACGCTGCACCGTGGATGGCCACGTGCCTCAGCGGCATTCTTTAGAAGAAACATGGCGATAATCTGAGCATTCGGCAAATGCTTCATTCGCAATGCCCACGGCCTATATTGGTTGCGCGCCCTGCAATCCAAGATGGCTGCGGAGAAATGATCAACCCGTGAACTTGCATAGGAAAAGATAGGACGCATGGACGTACTATCCGTGCCCCTTTCACCAAATAAACTCTTGATCGTCAAATGAATGTATATCGCACCAAAGTACCGTCTAAAACTATAAGAACTGCTTAATTTTCGCTATCTCATTTCTTGCCGCAGAGCGAAGGGTGGTGGTGTCAGCTGATAGTCCGTGTATCAACGATGCTTTGCGTAATCTGGCGCTTCAAACAGAAAACTGCGCTAACTAGAATTCATGTGTGACTTGAACGGCACTCCGAGATAATTCATGCCGAGCCTGCCTGGCGAATTAGCCGCAAGTAGTAGGCCACTATAGCGAGTAGCGCGCCGTCATGGTGGCACAGGACTGAATGTTTACCGTATGGCGACGGTTTACAAAAATATTACGCCCTCGTCATTACTTGCGCTGTAAGCATCATTCAGCTGATTTTTCAACGTAACACAAGCATTTAACTTTCTATTAAGTAGCGCCTGTGTCACAGTCATGATCAGACTCCAAGAGTGCGCAATTCGCTGCACTCGGATGTTTCAGGTTCCATCAGCACGATGGAAATAAGGATATCGAAACGAATACACGCATACGCTTTTCGCAACGTCGAAATTGTGAAAATTTTCGAACAACAATGTCGTTCGGACGGCACCGGTGAAGTGCAGAAGTTAGCGTAGACTGTAGTCGTAACTGCATATTTCATTGCTCTAACCATCTCCCTTCGTGTGTCGAGCTCGAGTGTATTGGCGGCATGCGGCGTTTGGTAATATTGACTGCATTTAGGCTACATGCAATGCAAAAGAAAAACAGAGGGTAGAATGGCGCGAGCTGATTGTATTGGCAGTGCTCCACGCTTCAGCAGCTGTAAATACAACTGTGCATACTTCTTCGAGTCTGTATGTTTTCCATATAAATATCAGTCTATTGTACCTGCTGGAGTAGGTGCCACTGACGTAAAAGTTAGCGGGACTAGAACTAACACTAGAAGCCCATTGTTCAGGTGCAGTGCGGCATGCGCGGTGTTGATTCGACAGTGGACACCTGACTCACCATGCGACAAAGCAAATGAAGATCACGAGACCATGTTTTTTGGTTACTAATATTTCGAAATTCTGCGTTTTCTCTACCCTTGGTTTGCAGACCGTGTACTGCAAACAACGCAGGACAAAGGACCATTTCACGGCTGCGTTCTGGCGCCTTTCTGTCGTCATAAAGAACTTTTTTACAGTAAACTTGTTCAAGCCGGCCGTAATCTGTATAACGTAATCAGAAAACCTAGAGCGGGTATGCACCACAGAAATCGGGCAATCCCCACTGACCCGGTCAAACAGTTGCGGGCGTTAAATGAAAGCTAACACGCTAAAGAAGAAGAAAGAGAGAAAAAATGAAAGAGAAGGAGCAGAGTAGAGGGAGAGAAGAATGGAATGGAATGGAATGAAAAAACTTTATTTCAGTCCTGCAGGACGCGCTTAGCGCGAAGCGGGCGTCTCTCACGTAGGGACCGACAGGGGGTACCTGGCGGCCGCTTCATGGGCCTGCTGGACGGCCCGTTGCTGGTCGGCGAGAAGTGAGCTCCTGAGGGACCTCTCCCACTTGCTTGAGGTAGAGTCGGGAGGAGTTGTTCTACACTCCCAGAGCATGTGTGCGAGTGTCGCTGTGTGTCCACATGATGGGCATGTGTCGCTGGGGTATGCATCGGGATAATAAACGTGAAGCGTGGCAAGGTTTGGGTACGTGTGTGTCTGTAATAGGCGTAGGGTTAATGCCTGCAGTCGGTTGAGTTTCGGTTGTGAGGGTGAAAAAATGCGGCGTTCCAGGTAAAAGTGCTTTGTAATTTCATTGTACGTAAATGGTGCATCCCGATTGGTATCTAACCCAGCAAGATGAGGTTGCCATGTGGCAGTGCGGTCAGTAGGTGCGCGCGCTGCATCGTGGGCGATCCCGTTGAGGTTGGATAGGGCACCCGGCACCTGGTCGAGATGGGCGGGGAACCAGATGACAGTGTGGTGCTTCAGGGCACTCGGGTCCGCATTGCACAGGATACGTAACGCCTGGTCGGAGATGACTCCGCGTTCGAAGGCTTTGATGGCCGGCCTGGAGTCGCTGTAGATGAATTCCCGTTTGCTGTCGAGCATAGCTATAGCTATAGCTACTTGCTCCGCTACTTCGGGGTTTCGGGTGAGGATTGTGGCAGAGTTAAGAGGCTGCTGCGCGGATGATACCGCGACCGCGGCGAAGGCTTGGTTGTTGCGATAGGCAACGGCGTCCACGAACGACACGTTGTCCGCTTCCATGTCTATGCGCTTGAGAATGGCGGTCGCCCGCGCAAGGCGCCTGCCTCTGTTGTATTCGGGATGTACATTTCGCGGTATGGGAGCGATCGTGATAAGGTCGCGGATTTCACGGGGAATTAGAGTCAACTCGGGGTGGGGTCCCTGGCCTTCGAGGAGAAGAAGCCGAGCTCGCGCAGAATATGGCGGCCCGCCTTGGAGAGGAGAAGATATATAGAAATAGTGGTAGGACGCGTACGAACACTGTCACCATGGACTGAATATGAAGTATACTTTAAATCATATTGTTCTGCCCTACGCACAGCAAAGGACAAGTACTTTGCAATCTACCTACTACAATTACTTCAGAACAATCCAAAAAAGTTTTGGAAAACATTGAGCCCAAACCAAGAAAGCACCCAAATTGTCTTGCACGAAGGTAATGCAGTCGCTCTTTCTGGGAGGGAGTGTCCTACAGTTTTTAATTTTTTTCACGTCCGTGTTCACAAATGAGAATAGCTCAACAGTCTCTTTTTACCGCATTTGGATTACGATTACATGGCGCCATTTGACATTACGATCGAAGGCGTTGCTTCCCAATTAAACAATCATAAGGTGTCTTTATCGTGTGGAGTTGATAAAATAAATTTTAAGATATTAAGAAATACTGTTTCTATTTGCAGCATCATTCTGTTTCACATCTTCAGGCAGTCTTTACCGTCTGGTGTGCTTCCACCTTACTGGAAACTATAGTAAACGTAGCGCCGATTTACACAAATGGTGGTAAAAGTGCATGTGAAAATTACAGACCCATCTCACTTGTATTTGCTGCAAACTACTAGAACACATCATTGCTTTGCACATTTACAAACACCTGGAATTGAACAGTATTTTTTTTTTGGAATCAGCATGGCTACGTGAAAGGCCTTTCTTTCGAGACACAGTTACTCGAATTCACAACAGATATCCGCCTTAATATGAACCTCTTCTTGCAAACCGACAGCTTATTTCTTGGTTTTTCAAAAGCGTTTTATCGTGTTCTACAGTGCCGCCTCATATCAAAACTTTCAGCCTTAAAATTAGACTCCTGTACGTTGTCATGGCTGCGTAACTTCCTATTTATTTGATAGCAATTCACTTCTGTTAATGAGCTTGATTCACCCAAATTTGTCGTTTCTTCAGGTGTATCACAGGGCAGCGTCCTTGGGCCTCTGTTGTTCTTATAGTACATGAACGATCTGCCCAACAACATCACTTCTCGCATACGAATATTTGCTGATGACTGGATAGTTTACCACCCCATAACCCACAGTGACGATCATATCGTGCTTCAACGAGACCTAGAAATAGTGAACCAGTGGCGTAACGTATGGCTTTTGACATTAAATATGTCGAAGTGTAAAATTATGTCTTTCACTCGCAAACATGTTGATTGTCAGTATACCTAATATATTAACAATAGTAATAAATCACCGACTACAAGCTATAGCCCCGCCACATTGGTCTAGTAGCTAAAGTACTCGGATGCTGACCCGCAGGTCGCGGGATCAAATCCTGGCTGTGGCGGCTGGATTTCTGATGGAGGTGGAAATGTTGTAGGCCCGTGTACCCAGACTTGGGTGCACGTTAAAGAACCCCAGGTGGTCGAAATTTCTGGAGCCCTCCAATACAGCGTCTCTCATAATCATTTAGTGGTTTTGGGACGTTAAACCCCACAAATCAATCAATCATCGACTAAAAACTATATATAGGTGTTTAGGCGTACGTCTCACACCTAACCTATCATGTTCAGAGTACATAACTTGTGTATACAACAATGCATTCAAATCATTAGGATTTTAGCATCGGAACATGGGCAGAGAACCTCCCCTATTGCAAAAACTTGCATATCTAACTTTCCTGCGACCGCAGCTTGAATATGCGTCTTCCATTTGGTCACCACATCAGAAACACCTTATTCAAGCATTGGAAATCATTCAGAATAGGGCAGGCTGTTTCATTGTTCAAAACTACAGTTACTTGTCTAATATCACGCAGACTAACCCCCGTATTCTAGAACGTCCCTCCACTCAACGCTTCACCTTCACTCGAGAAGGTCGATGGGAGCGCCGTCTCTAGGCAGGGAAAGTCACTGCATATGAGCGATAATCTGCTGTGATTCTTGAGTAGCGCAGTATCACTTTCCAACAAACAGCGGCGCAGTGCTCCACTCGACAGAGTTGAGCACTGCGCCGCTGCTCGTTGAAGTTGAGTGAAGGGTGAAAGTCGAGTCGGGGAGTGTTTGTGAATACGGGGGTAAAACCGAACTATCATTGCCATCGTTAGATGCCCGCCGTGATACTGCAATACTGTCATTGCTTCATAAGGTCAGTCACTCTGACGCATTATCACTACCATGTTTGAATCATCGAGTACACACATCGCGAAGATTAACACAACACCCTCAGTTCACCCGCCTATATGGTGCAACGCAAATATTTAACTTTTCGCCATTACCTCGTGCTATTCGTCTCTGGAACAGCCTACCGGAAGACATTGATTCACCTATGGCGAATTCCATTGAGAGAACAGAATCAGAAGGGCAAAGCACAGAGGAGTCGGGGACCGAGCACTGAGAGCATGGCCACTCACCCTACCACTGAGATGCGCCGCACTCCCGGAGCGCAGGCGAGAAGGTGACGAGTAGGGAGACCATGTAAATGAAACATTCCAAGCCCTGGCATATTCTTTGTGGGGCAGCAGCAAAATACGCGTGAAATTGGTCAGCCACATATTCTTCATTATCTTAATACCTAGTATGCCTGTGAAATTACTCATTCGGCAAACGTCCAGCTCTCATCGTAGCCATCCGTACAAAACAGCGGTGTCAAACTACGCATGGTTGCTACCAATGCAACCACGCTCACCGGCTGAAGACAAATTTGCAAGCTGTGAGGTTCAAGAACCGCGTGACTCGTCGTACTGTGCCTACTCCACTTTTCAGGCGAGAGCACTGCTAACTGCTCTTGGCTGCTCTCGGCGCCGCCCCGCCGCAGTGGTCTAGTGGCTAAGGTACTGCTGATCCACAGGTCGCGCACTCGATTCCCGGCTGCAGCGGCCGCATTTCCGGAGGAGGCGGAACTGTTGTAGGCCCGTGTTTTCAGAATTGGGTGCACGTTAAAGAACCCCAGGTGGTCGAAATTTCTGGAGCACCCCACTACGGCATCTCTCATGTACATATGGTGGCTTTGGGACGTTAAACCCCACATATCAATCAATCAATCAAGCTCTCGGCGCAGCAAAAGCATTCTCGCTCTACCAATGGATGACAGTGCTCCTGCCCCTGTTCGACCACTGAAACACGCCGGCTCTGAAGAGAGTAAGTGCTCCTGGTCTCCCAATGAAATTCGCCATTAGAGACCATTACGCCTTTTCCCTTCACTTGAACCAACACTTCCCCCCACCCTGCTCTCAGTTTCACCAATTCTATATGTGAGTGTGTATGTGTGTGTATTTATATCTTTTCATTCTGATTATGTTGGTCTTTCAATAGCATTGGCACAATCTTTACCTTTTTTTTACAATGTGTATATTGACGCAATGATATTTTTGATGCATCATATTATGTACTGTAACTGCAATCTGTATTTATTCCTGCACAGTATTTTCTGTTATGTCGCGAATTTCCGATAACACGCTTATTTAAGGGATTTTACTGCACTGTATGCTCTCCTCACCCAATGCCTCTTCCGGGGCCTGAGAGGTATTAACAAATATATCAATAAATAAATAAATAATGTGGACGTTAAAACAGCAGTCAAGCACAACAAAAAAGATCGAAAGACAAAAATCAAAATAAAATGACAATAATTGAAGCATATAGATATAAAAATAGCGAGGAAAAAGAAGAGAAACCAAAAAAGAGATAGCGAGAAAGAGAACGTTAGAAAAAGCAAGCAGCCGTCGATATCAGCAGTACTAGAAACTTTTAAATCATTAATCCCAGCAAACATTCGTCTAGTGCGAATTATATTGGTGCCAGGCCATCGTAGTATATTTATAAACGAGATGGCTGACACACTTGCGCGAACATCTCTTGATCTTCCGATTGTGCCAATCATGCCTCCTACAGCTTATGTAACAGCAGCGAGGTTTAGAAAACTTTCCCTTCTTGAAGACTCATCAAAAATCATGATACCGAATCCAGATTTCTCGCACCTGCACTTCACATAGAATAATAAATGGTGTCACACGCGTAAATTGGAAGTCTTGATAACAAAATTACGTTGCCGTGTACCATTTCTTAATTTCTACTTAAACAGGTTTGGTCTGGTGCCATCCCCTCTGTGCTCAAGCTGTAACGAACCTGAACATATCGACCATTTTCTTATCACATGTCACCGTTTCAAAAATTAAAGAAAAAACTGCTTCAAAATTTTATTCAGATAACTAGGAATATCACTTAATACTCCCAATCTTTTGTCTTTTGGGGCCATTTCATTGGGACATAGCGACAGGAACATCTGCGGGGCTCTCTGCGAATTCGTATATAACATAAGAAGATTACCTTGCTGAGTCAGCGATCAGCTCTCGAATTTCACTAGCCACACTACCACTTATTATTTAGCTGATACACTGCAATGATTCAACTTTCAGGAGAATTTCATATAATGATTCCACCTCAGATATTCAACAAATTCTATTATTTCTCTCCCTTCCCTTTTTTTCCTTTTTTTACATTGCGCCAAATTAATTTCACAGTCAAAACACAGTAATCATATTGTCCTAGTCTAGAAAACCTAAAGGTATTGACTTGCATTAACCACCGGCTTCTTGGCCAATCCCCCTAAGTGGGTGAGAGCCACAAAAGAAAGGAACAAGCAAGCAAGCAAGGAAATTCAAAGAGGGAGAAAACAAGAAGAAATACAAATAAACAGGTACCATAAAGAACTGCAACATCTAGAGTGAAACGTAGCGAGACAAATTAAACAAGTTCTAGGCCAGCAACGTGTTTTTAACAAGAAACAAGGAGGGCTACCAAGCTTGCCCCTTCCTTTAGACTACGCACCAATGAAAACACGTCATATTTTTTTTCTTGTAAATACAGGTAGCATACAGCTGTGGTTATATTTGTTTGCATTTATGTGAAAATTGGTTGCGTCTACTTTTCAAATATTGCATGCCTGAAGCTTTCTTTGGCCTCCTTATAGACAATTTTTCACAGCTAGTTTTTTAAGCAAAACTAGATGGCGCCACATTACCGAAGCACCACGGCCTTCTCAGCAGCACGGCCGCGATATGGCGTGTGGCGGATGTTTCCCTGCAGCCTAAGATGAGAAACCGGTGGCGAGGACTATGCGGGCGTGGGCAGACGTAGCAAAAAAAAAATATGTCTCGTTAGCAGTTCACCAAGCCCGGTGTACTTGCGGCCGACGATGTGAGAGTATCTGCAGCACCAGCGCTAACCGCACTGTCTCCCATGTCAGCACCTACCCCTATAACCGCTGCGCTCGCTTTGCAGGCCTTCAACCTGGGAGCGACGGGGGCGAATCGGCCGGCCGCCGGCGACGATGAATTGTAAAGGAGGCCATTAGTGTACGTGTTCAAATGTGGCAGCACCCATTAGCCACTGCGGAAAACTGTGTATATATCGGCACCTGAAACATCATTACAGTGGCAAAGCTCCTTATGGTGTGGCTTGGGTGTCCCTCGTTGTAGTGCATAACCACCGGTGGCACATACCCGAAAGAGTGGTCCCTAGAATGTCCGCCGGATGACGGTACTTGTATACAAAGAATACATGATGGAAAGATGTGAGATGGCTGTACTTGGAGTGTTCACTAGATAGACGGACGTACGGACGGATGTACATACAGATGGACGTATGGACTGACGGACACACGAACAGACAGACAGACACAGGGGCGGGCGAACGGATGGATGGACAGACACAGCGACGGCCGCATGAACACCATGGAAGGATGTACAGTTATACAAAGGAATGAACGGAAAGATGAAAAAACAGCCAGAATCATGGACAGACGCATGGATGGACGGACGCACTGATAGTCCGCGGACGGATGGACACATAGATAGACGGATGGATGGACGAAAGCAAGAACAAATGTATGGGCGGAAGCGCGGGTGTACTGACGATCGCTTCGCCCCACCAATCATCATTCACTGTACAGGAGTTTTGTAATCATCATTCACGATAAAATAAGGCTTCATATGTGGCATCACCTACTGATGAAAGGTGTTCGCACACGCTGGGGCAAACTTATCTCGTAGCATGTTTTCTTTCCTTTATGTAGTCGTTAAAAAGGATTAATGTGTCACACGTGGTTAACCCAATCTTCCCGTTAACTATGATTAGTGGTGATGTGAACCAAGAATTTCAGTTTCATGCCCCTAGTACATCCGCTAAATGTTTCGCTGCAAACAAGTAAAGCTCGATTAGTATCATGAGTCTCAAAATGCAAAACAGATATGATTGCCTGTGATATCCCTAAAATAAGACATTCTTGTGAAACACGCCTTGTAAAGGCTTAGTTGGACAGACCATGCGTGGTTAAAGAATATTTTTTTATTGGTTCAACAGTATCAACACTGAATGTTACAATTTCACTCAGTTTTGTTTAGTGTTGCAATAGTGTTGCGCCTGTGGTAGTTCGTTTCTATTTGATATGATTCCTGTCTCGTTGCGCTACACGCGATGGCTTCTATGTTCAAACAGTAGCCCAATCATCAACTCTTTTTTGAAGTGTTGTTTTGTTTCTTCTATCGCAGGAACGAGTGCAGTTTCGGCCTTAACTGGTGTTGAAAAACATACTGTCTCTGCGCTTCACTATGATGGACAGCTTATTTTTCAAGCGCAAGCACCATTTTCTGGAATAGCCTACCTTCTTGCACCTCATGTGAAATACACTTGAAAAAGCACCGAGAAGTGTTCACAGAGGATGCATTATTCAACTTTTATATGTAGAGCTGCACTTCAAAGCTCTTGGTGTGAATTTAAAAAACTAGTGGTGATAATTTTTCACTGTGCTGCTCTTTTTTCTCACAAAAGTGCTTCTCTCCTGGTACTATCTTGATAAGTTTGATTGCGGTTAATGGTAAGGTTTTAATTGACATTAGCTTTGCCTTAGGAGTGATGGCAGGGTATTTAAACCACCACATATCTGTTGTATTAATGCTGACTCAATATGATTTTTTATGGAGTCATGGGTGCTGAATACTCCACTGGTTTTGTGACTGGGCGCAAATAGGTCATTGACCCGTGCACACATGTTTAGTATGTCGTGCCTTGCAATTCAGTGCAAGAAAGCTCAATGCAAAATTTTCGTAAATGTAACAGGTTGGTTGGTGTTACATTCCGTGAAGCATCCGTTTTCACTTGCGATTATCTCGGTAATTGACACCATATTTAATACAAATTGTCGATAGTTATTGTCCACAATGTTTTTTCCTAGCCTAATTGGTCAATTGAATTACTATTGTGTCTAACAAAAATAAGCCCCTCTAAAACGCTGCAATTTTTTGTTATTTGCATTTAGTTAGCGCATGATAACTGGCTCATGTCATGTCAAGTCAACCAGCGTTTTCACGATCATCACAAATATGGCCAAAAAACTTTCAAATTTCTCAAAGAACTCGTCCTCGTTGTTTATTTTGGTTGCCAGAAGTTTTCGTGCATATTGTAAGTCTTTAGTTCTGTGCCGACTGGGCTAGAGGGCATCAAAATCATTTTTTTCATAAAATGTTTTGTAATTCAGTCGATAAAAAGGTATTTTTGGCAAGGTAATGAAGATAAGTAAGTGTAAAACTAATTGCTCGTTTTCGTATATCAATTCTCCAAGGACTTCCCACACCAGCAAAACTGAATAGTTGCCAAATTCGTTTTTTTTTCAGGAAACATCGCAAGCTCAAAGGGCCTAATCAGAATATGTGCAGCTGGCCTGCTTGACATGCTAAAGAATAAAAATGATTTAAGTACTGAAAGTAAAGCGGAGCATCTGAAAAAAGGTTGCGATTTTTCCTTTTTCGGGGGCGAGGGAGGGGTAAGCTCTGTGTTCAGCGTCAAAAGTCACCTTAGTGCTTGGGCGAAAAATATGCATTATATCTCATTATAAATCGTTATGTATTATTGTATTTTTACACTCAAAATATTTTTCATTTAATGCTTCTTTCATGGCTTTTGACCTACGTAACTCTGCCACTCTGATAAGGAGCAGTTCTCTCTCCTTTCCAAGTGATGACTCCGAGATGAGCTATCGAGCCGTTAAAAAGTATACATTGCGCAATAAAGCTCTTTATTTGTGTGTAGTCATATCACAGGGTTTTGGTCCCAAGGAGCAAGGTAGTCTACTCAAAGCTGAAAAAAGTGAATTTGCATTAGCACTGCGTTCATCAGTGCATTTCCTGAATGGTACTTGCGTACTGAATGTGCATTAACCTTTTTATTAAGTGTGTAAAACACGCCTTCTGCATTTGCAGAAGTTCATAGGAAAGTTGCATTTGGTACTGTAAATCTTTAATAACGCTGGATGGTTCTTCTGAAGTCCCCACATTTACCGCATTCCCTATTACGCATTTCTGTTAGCAATAGAACGCAGATGGTACATTCATTTTCTTCTAGATAGCACGAAGTTTGTTATCTACATCCTAAACCACTCGGCTTGAGTTTAAGATTGCTTTGGTGAATGCATCATGCTGCTTGAGTTGCATAGATAAAAGGCTGTAAGGAATACTCAATTTCAAATAAAACATTTCAGAAGTTAAAAAATATTTCTGTCTAGTAACTGCATCCATTTTTATCTCATATGTAACTCTTTCAAATGAGCTATGATCCACATTTTTAGTCACACACAAAGATAATTTCGTTCCTGCTGTATACAGAGTTTCCCGAGAAAAAGCAAAATTTGAATTTTTTTCAAATGAGCTGCTACACCTGGAGCAGCTAAACTACTTTTAATTTGTAGCATGTCAAACAGGCTGATTGCACATATTCTATGTGTGCTCTTTGAGCTAGCCAATACCCTGGAAAAAATATGCTTCAACAAATTCATGCATTTCGCTCGTGTGAAATGTCCTCGAAGAATTTATAAACAAAAGAAGTCATTTCTTTTGCAGTTGCATCAATTTATTGCCTTGCCGGAAATACCATTTTATTGAGTGCATTCCAAAAACATCTTTTGAAAAAAAATCGTTTTTAACGCCCTCTAGCTCTGTCGGCGAAAAACTACACACACTTATAAATATGCAGAAACGTTTTAGGCAATAGAAATAAACAAGCAGGACAAGCTTAGAACTTCTAGAAACACGTAGAATTTATTTCAGTTATATACATGGTTGTCGGATAAACGCTGGATAATTTCAAATGGCATGACCCAATTGCATGCTAGTATGCCAGCTGACGTCAGTCACAATTTATTAATGTGTAGGGTAAGTTCTGGTGTTGTAATGCTCCCTTTTTTTCTTTGTTGTGTGTGTGTGTGTGTACTGGTTCACCCCATTGCCATTTTAAATGTAGTATGATAGAAAAGTTGAAGCTTAGACAGTTTTGAATGTATTCATAAGAAAGCGTTAGCAGGTCATACATCAAAAATGGGACAAAAAAACTGTCTGCTCCTTCTGTCCAGTTTTCCACTGTTGTATGTTTTGTTAGTACTTTTAATGTATTACGCTGTTCTATAGAATGCGCATTTCTTCATATGTTCATGGATGTCTTCTTCGAGCTTGGTCAATATTGTCGCTAATTGTGCTAAAGCAACAAATTTATTGTAGTACGATCATCAACCTTTCTTGTACTGTTGTGATTTGAAGCTGATTTGAGATAGTCTCACAAAAATGGCTTTGCTGTAACTTGAAAGCTGATCTAATAGTTCCTTCCAGTTTTTTTTATTTTCTTAGAGAAAAATATAGGTGCATCCAGTTAAAGAATTTGAGGATTGCCCGTTTATTCTATATGTTTTATGTCGGCCGCGGGAAAGATGTCCAAAAATCATTAAGGAAACTCTAGTCAATGGTATAGCATTTAATTCAAACAAATGCCGCAAGTTGATCTCATGACACAATAAAATTACGTTCTACATATTGTCCCGACGTCAAGAGAGAGGTCGTACTAGAAGACGCTGAGAAAACAGCAGCGGGTCGGTCTTTTTGTTAACCGCGTGAGAGAGAGTTCCTCATCTTTGTCGTTGTTGCATTCTGCATAAAAGCGTGCAGATGCGCGTATGCGCTGTCGCCTTCGTCTTTTTCGCGGGACGCACGTGACATTTGCCTCCCTCCAAAAATGGCATCGTCCCGATGCGTAGCCAAGGCACTCTACTTATAAAAACGCACATATGCACCGGCACGCACAGGACAAACGAGAGTTAGCTGGACAAGTAGGGTTTCATCCGGATGACATGCACGATTTCGGGTGCGCAGTTTCGGCGGCTGGAACTGCAATTGCCGTCAGGAATAACTTCGTAGTTGATGTCGTTCAATCGTCGGGTGACTCGATATGGGCCAAAGTATCGTCGTAATAGCTTTTCTGAAAGTCCGCGTCGACGTATTGGGATCCAGACCCATACCTTGTCGCCTGGTTTGTAGGTTACCAATTTATGTCGTAGGTCGTACCGTTTCGCATCTTTGTGTTGCTGGTGACAAATACGCACGCGGGCTAGCTGTCGGGCTTCTTCGGCACGCTGACCAAATTCTTCGGCGTCAGCGTGAGTGTCGTCACACTCGTGCGGAAGCATAGCGTCCAACGTTGTAGTGACTTCGCGCCCGTGTATTAAACTAAACGGCGTCATTCCGGTAGTTTCCTGCCGGGCAGTATTATAGGCGAAGGTCACATAAGGCAAGATTTCGTCCCAGTTCTTGTGTTCTGTGTCGACATACATGCAGAGCATGTCTGCGAGGGTCTTATTAAGCCGCTCTGTTAGTCCGTTTGTTTGTGGGTGGTACGCCGTTGTTCTCCGGTGAGCTGTACCACTGAGCCTGAGAACCGACTCCAAAAGTTCTGCCACGAACGCAGTTCCTCTATCCGTGATGAGAACTGTTGGAGCACCATGCCGAAGGACGACGTTTTCTATGAAGAAATGAGCCGCTTCTGCTGCTGTGGCCCTCGGCATGGCTTTAGTTTCTGCGTAGCGAGACAAGTAATCAGTGGCGACAATGATCCATCTGTTTCCTGTGGTAGAAGTTGGGAATGGGCCCAGGAAATCCATTCCGATTTGGGCGAATGGCTTTGCTGGTACTTGAACGGAATGTAATAAGCCTGCCGGCCTGCCGGGTGGTGCTTTGCGTCTTTGACAGTCGGCACATGTTTGGACGTGATGTTTTACAGCAGCAGGTAGGTTAGGCCAGTAGTAACTGTTTTGCAGACGGGACAATGTTCGAGTGTAACCGAGATGACCAGAGGTGACTTCATCATGGCAGGCTTCCAGAATTTCTTTTCGCAGTGATGCAGGGACGACGAGCAAGTATGGGCTGCCGGTGGGAGAAAAGTTTTTCTTGTATAGGACGTCGTTCCTTAAACAAAAAGATGGCACTCCTCTCGCAAAAATTCGCGGCACGTCTTCCCGTCGTCCTTCTAAGAAATCAATAAGCGAAAGCAGGTCAGGGTCACGGCGCTGCTCTTGTGAGATAGTGGCCGCGTTGATGACTCCCAAGAATGCGGCGTCCATAGACTCGTCATTAATAGCGGCAGGCTCAACGGGTGACCGCGAGAGACAGTCTGCGTCGGTGTGCTTCTTCCCTGATTTATAAATAATGGTCATATCAAACTCCTGAAGCCGAAGGCTCCAGCGTGCTAAACGGCCGGATGGGTCTTTCAAGTTAGTGAGCCAGCAAAGCGAGTGGTGATCACTGACGACCTTGAATGAGCGGCCGTACAGATACGGTCGAAATTTGAGAACCGCCCAAACCACGGCGAGGCACTCTTTCTCGGTAGTCGAGTAGTTCTCTTCCGTGCGAGAGAGAGCTCTGCTGGCATAGGCTATCACTTTCTCGGAGTTATCTTGCCATTGTATCAGTACGGCGCCCAGGCCTACATTGCTTGCGTCGGTGTGAAGTGCTGTTGGCGCTTCCTGGTCAAAGTGTGCCAGAACCGGAGGTGTTTGGAGGCGTTGGCGTAATTCGTTGAACGCTGTTTGTTCCTTTTCGCTCCAAAGAAAGGGGACATCCTCTCGTGTGAGCCGCGTCAGAGGCGCCGCAATAGACGAAACGTTGGCGATGAATCGTCGGTAATAAGCGCAGAGGCCTAAGAAGCGTCTCACTGCTCTTTTGTCATGCGGTGCGGGAAACTTTGCGACAGCGTCGATTTTGTCCGGGTCAGGTCGAACACCTTCGTGGCTGACCACGTGGCCTAAGAAGCAAAGTTCGTTGAAACCGAAATGGCACTTCTCTGGCTTTAAAGTCAGGCCAGCCGAACGTATAGCTTGTAGAACTGCGAATAATCGACTTAGGTGTTCCTCGAATGTAGCTGAGAAGACGACAACGTCGTCTAGATAAACCAAGCATGTCTGCCACTTAAGTCCTGATAGCACAGTGTCCATTAAACGCTGAAAAGTGGCTGGCGCTGAGCATAACCCAAATGGAAGCACTTTAAATTCATAAAGACCGTCGGGCGTCACGAAAGCAGTTTTCTCACGGTCTCTCTCGTCGACCTCTATTTGCCAATAGCCACTTCGCAGGTCCATCGATGAGAAATAGCGTGCATGCCGCAGCCGATCAAGAGAGTCATCTATACGTGGCAGTGGGTAGACGTCTTTCTTCGTTACTTGGTTTAACTTGCGGTAATCTATACAGAAACGCAAGCTGCCGTCTTTCTTTTTAACCAATACCACGGGGGATGCCCAAGGACTCTTGGAAGGCTGTATTACGTCATCTTGGAGCATCTTCTGAACTTGCTTTTGGATCTCCTCACGTTCTTTCGGAGCCACACGGTATGGGTTTTGACGGATCGGTCTCGTATTTTCTTCAATGATGATTCGGTGCCGTGTCAGTGGTGTTTGCTTGACTTTCGACGTGCACGAAAAACAATTTTTGAACTGGTGTATCAGCTCTAGTAGGCGCTGTTTTTCCGAGGCTGACAGGGTTGAGCAAATGTTGACAGACAAAGGTGTCGAGGCTGGGATGGTCGCCTCGTCCGGTTGCAAAGCGAAGCAATCTCTGGCTTGGTCCACGTCGTCGTAGTAGGCAATCGCGGTGCCCTTCTGGATGTGACGACGCTCGTTGCTGAAGTTGGTGATGAGGACTTCTGCCCGCCCATCAATTAGTGCCAGAATGCCTCTCGCTATGGAAACACCTTGCGTAAGCAATAGCGTGTCTATTCGCTCCGCTATCACCTCCTTACGGCACGGCCATTCACACAACACCGACACAAGGCAGCAAGATCTCGGCAGGAGCATCACATCATCGGCTACACGTAAACGTTGCAGTTGTTCTTCAGTGGTGGCGTCGACGTAAGGATGGGAGGAAAAGGTGACGATACGTTCTGGGATGTTGATGATAGCACCGTACTCTCGCAGAAAATCCATACCCAAAATTAACTCTTTACAACAGTCCGGTAAAATGACAAATGTGGCGACGAAGTTCGAATCATCGATTACGAGCCGAGCGGTGCATTTACCGGTTGGCGTCATTAGCTGCCCACCAGCACTCCTTATGCTCGGCCCACTCCACGGCGTCTTAACCTTCTTAAGGCGGTCGGCGAGCTCTTGTCGCATAATAGAGAAGTCAGCACCAGTGTCAACCAGTGCTGTTACGTGGTGTCCGTCTATAATAACGCTGAGGTCAGCACGTACAAATTCATTGGCAGTAGTACTCGTGGTTGTTGTCGTCTTCGTCATCACCATCGTCATGTCGTCTTTGTGTAGAGGCAAGGGGGTCTTTTTGGCGTCTCGGCAATTGGCAACCTTGCCCCCGGAGGTCGCGGCAGTTAGTTTCCCTGGCACGGGCTTGGGGAGCGGTTTCTGATGGCGTCCGCGTATCTTTGGCGATTCGGGGAATTCTGACCTCGTGCAGGTGAGGGAGACCGCCAGCGACGACTTGGTGAAGACGCTTGGTTGGTCGGTAGGTGATCAGCACCATGGTCACGAGGGTCTTCAGAGTAAAAAGAAGCGGGCCGAGAAAAGTTTCCAAACCGGGTTTCTCGATGACGGCAGTAGCGCGAGATGTGGCCTGGTTCGCCGCAGTTGAAACAAAGGGGTCGACGGTCGGCAGTGCGCCACAAGTCGGTCCGACGTACTGGTGGTCGCCGCACAGGTTCACGCTGCCACCACGGCAAGGTAATGGGCCGCGGCTGAAAGGGTGGTTCTTCTGGGGCAGGCGGATGACGGCGCACGGCATCAGCATAGGACAGTGGACGTGGTTCGGGTGGTGGCGCCGGTGATGGAAAGGCTTGCCGTAGTTCCTGGCGCACGATTTCTGCAACAGAAGCAACTGGGGGATCGGTAGACGGAAGGCCGAGGGCCCGCAGCTCTTCCCGCAGGATTTGTCGAATCATTTGCCGTAAAGAGTTTTCGGAAACGGCAGCGTTTTGAGCGGCGGCACCAACAGGCGTTTGGTCGGGCAGGCGGTCAAAGTGGCGGCATCGTTGCCG
This sequence comes from Rhipicephalus microplus, assembly GCF_043290135.1. NCBI lineage: Eukaryota > Metazoa > Arthropoda > Arachnida > Ixodida > Ixodidae > Rhipicephalus > Rhipicephalus microplus. The sequence goes on from NC_134701.1 coordinate 114,036,073, forward strand.
GAGCGCCCGCTCAATGACAGTCGCCTCTTTGATGAATTCATCCACTGTTGTTGGCGGATTTCGTACAAGGCCGGCGAAAAGCGGTTCCTTAACTCCCCGCATCAGATGACGAACTTTCCTTGCCTCGGGCATGTCAGGGTCAGCGCGGCGAAATAGGCGGACCATATCCTCAGCGAACATGGCCACGCTTTCGTTCGGCTTTTGCATGCGGGCTTCGATCATCTGTTGTGCGAGATCCCGTCGGTCCGCACTCAGGAACGTCTCGAGAAGCTTTTGGCGGAAATCGTCCCAGGTTTGGAAAGTAGGCTCCCTGTTCTCGTACCATGTGCGAGCGCTATTTTCCATTGCGAAGTAGGCACGGCCAAGTTTTTCTTGCACACTCCAACGATTCACCACAGCGGTCCGCTCGAACTGGTCGAGCCAGTCCTCGACATCTTCATACGGTTCTCCACGGAAGACTTCGGGAACACGAGGAGTCTCAAAAGTTACCTGGTAAGGGTGAGTCGTTTGGGCCGGGGCCGGGGGAAGATTCGCAGACGCTGAAGGGGCCGCCATGTTGGTAACAGGAGATGCCGTCAAGAGTTCTGGGCTTAGGCCTAATAGGCGCCGGCTGAATCGGTGTACTGGAGTCGCAACAAGACGTTGAGGCTCCGGACTGGGTGTACGGTCCCGAACAACGCTTTCTTGCATCAGGTTGCAGGCCCCAGCACCTCCACCAGTGTCCCGACGTCAAGAGAGAGGTCGTACTAGAAGACGCTGAGAAAACAGCAGCGGGTCGGTCTTTTTGTTAACCGCGTGAGAGAGAGTTCCTCATCTTTGTCGTTGTTGCATTCTGCATAAAAGCGTGCAGATGCGCGTATGCGCTGTCGCCTTCGTCTTTTTCGCGGGACGCACGTGACAATATGCGTTATTGCGCATAGTCATTTACAGCACCATAGCTCCGGACATGCACTTTTTATTAAAATAGGTGATCTTCTATTAGAAGTTTTGCAGATTTCTAGACAGATAGTCTAATGTGGTTGGCAAAGTTTGTTGAAATGTTTGTATTTTATTTAATTTTTTTGCTTTTCAACTTATGGTACAAATATGTAAACTATTTGTGTTTGTAGTGTTTGTACTTTCGGTACATTTTTGGTGGTAATTATGCTCGTGCTGTACAAATCATGTGGTCAATAACCATGCTCACTCCTAGAAAATGACCACAAAAGTTGTACTTTGTGTGTAATTTAACCTCCATATTAAATATTCTGTAAGTCTTCTGTCTGTGCGCTCTCGTAGTACATAAACAAGAACTCTGAAAGGATCCATATTTTTTTTTTTGGTGTTTGGGCTGTAGGTAAGGTTTTGTTTGCATCTAACTTTTTTAGACTGCAGCCTGCAGCCTTGCGAGAATGCTTCCTCAGAGAGAGTTCCTGTTGTAGTGGTTACTCCCATTCGATACCAAAAGTACTCCCAAGAGAAGCGAGGTAAGACGCTTTAGATTCCACTTATTGACCCTGAAATGAAAAAAAAAAACAAGAACAGCGTGGTCACGTGACTAAAATACTCCCGCTCTGCCTCTTGAAAACGCCTAGAAAGGGGTAAAATATTGTCTTGATTACACCGAAAATACCCTAAGAAAGAACCATGAAACTCCGGGTTCGTTATTACTAAGCCACAAAGGGAGGAACGTTTTTGCCTAATCTACGTCCTTTGCCTGTACTACCACATGGGTGTTTTTCTTTAATCCCATTTGGAGGGCGTAAAAACATGTATGGATGGGTGTAATCTAGAAAACAAGCCAAAAACTCCCATCTGGGTTTTTTTTTTTCTGTTCAGAGTGTGGTTACAGAACACATTTCCAATGAATCGTCTAATGACCTCAGCATCGGAGTTCATTGCCTCACGAATCGATTGCCCCAATTTTTTCGTAATCCTTCAACAACGCTGACAGTTTTAATGGTTGGTAGCACGCGTGAAGCGCTTTCTTTCTTTTTTTTTTTGTCATGAGGTACGCGGTAGAAGCCACACAGAGAGATATGACAAGAAGGAACTAAGTTTTGCGCATGCTGAAACGCGATCGTTTTCATCCGTTGTGAATCTTGTGCGCGAGTATGGCCCTCTGTGCAACGCTAGCAGAGTATCGGGCTGGCACCGGCTTGGACTTGCACCTATAGCAAGAAGCACACCTAATCGATAAGCCACTAATGATTTATGTCGGCTGCTCGCAATACGCAATGCGCTCGCAAAATCGGGTGTCAGCCTATCCCAGGAGAATGAGTGCAGGCCTGTTCATGAAAAGAGACCACCTGAGAAAATCACGATTTCCCGCTGCGCATGTGAACTCTCTTTGCTGCGTGCGACTGCACGATTAGGCTTGGATGTTCTTGGTCATGTCTTCTGTCCACAAGATGGATTTTCTCGCCAAGCGCGGGGAGTCATGCACGACCCCTTTAGCATGAAAACCTTTCGACAATTGGAATGACAGCTATCTTTCGCCCGTAGCATGTAGACAACTGGTCGGCAATGTAACAAGATCATCATTATTATGAGTTGAAGCTCTAAATTTTAATTCGGCTATGAAGTATGCCACTTTACTTTCTTATTGTTGCGTATCATGTTTAGCGAAGAAACTTTTGATGTGCGCTGTGACATTACCGGGGCCCAATAAAAAACGCAGAGAAATGTAGCCTGCTATCACCAAATGGCACTTTTCTTGTACTTGACAAAATACGACAGCCAGATATTACCGTGGGCGATCGGAAGCTCATAACACCTTCAATACTCTCTTTGTGCTCCATGCAACCATGACAATTAGTCGCCGAAGAAATTGCACATCTGAAAAATCCACCGCAGCGGCCACACAGGTATGCACTTTATTTTTGATCATTTCTGCACACCGTCTTGCCAACACATCACGGCCTGGTTACTCAGTTTTAGGGGAGTTGTCAATTGCGCAGCTTTCTCTAGCAACACTTGAGTGACGTCCAGCGTAGATCTTTACTGCTGGTAAGGTCGTAAGAGTGCCAGCAACGAGCAATAATTTGGCTAACATCTCCGACTTAGTTTTGCATGGATAATACACCCACGTTAAAAGAAGTTGATTTTGAACTAGTTGGGGGCTCGGCTTGTTTATATGTGGTTCTTAGCGCTAAGGTGTAAACATGAAAAAAGACTGGAGAACTAGAAGCGATTTACTACCAGTTGAAGGTAAACAATTTTTTTTAATTCTGAGATATAGTGTGCAGACGTGTTTTACGTCACGCACACACACCGCCTTGTATGCGTATTTATTTTGACATTAACAATTTCTCAAACGCTTTCACGCGCACCTAGATCCGAGTGCACGGATACACAAACCATATTTTCAGGACCTGTGAATAGTACTCGCAGCCCTATGCAAGCCCCTACTAAACATGAGATAGTAGAGTGATAGTTCTATTCTTTGCTGCGCTAAATTCATTAGAGTTAATTTATATGCATTCTATTTCAATGTTCGATGCAATATATTCTAAATAAAACTGCGTTGCACAATCCCATGTAAGCATCACCAACATTTTCCAGCTTTTCACACAATATGCCATTCGCCAACAAGGTAACAAAGAATCCCTTATTACTTTCTCATTCATTCACCAAGAGAGTGGACTTGTAGAGTTTAAAAATAATGTTTGTTTTTGAAGAAACTAGCATCAAACAAGCGACGATTTCGAAGCGCAGTTCGATATGCATGTATTTTCATCGAAAAGCAACACAACATCGCTTACATTCCGCGCCGGCTCCTCTCGACTTGAGCTAAATAAAGCGCTTATCTCAAATAGTCTTCGCAGTAATAATGCAACATCAATAAGTTCTCTTTGCAAACCATTATCTCTTTGCACGAAATGCCATGCCACTTTTCAAAACGATTCAATGAACTTTCGCGTTTATGTTCGTTCATGGGATGTTTTTAGTTATTTATGCCAACTGTGTTTGCATGGTTTTTTAAAATGAGGGCAATGCGACATTACACCATGTATGTCCAACACTATAGCTTCGCCACTCATCTACTTAGGTAACATAGTAGACGTCAGTCCTTTAGATGTTCTCATTATAAACATCTCATCGTTTTGTAAATGGAATAATTCATATTATGTCAGTGACAGTCTCATCGCGTCGTTTGGCTGACATGAGTGACAGGGCGCTGAGGCATTTGCCCTCTCATACTTTCTTTTTTTATAGTAACTCTGTTATACATGCAATCGTCTAGACGTCTTCTGATGTAATGCAGCAGGCACAGAGTTTTGAAGCTCAGCACTCTGTCATGAGCGTCGGTGCTTCCCGTCGTGGTGGTATAGTGGCTACGTTACTCGGCTGCTGACCTGCAGGTCACGGGATCGAGTCGCGGCTGCGGCAGCTGCATTTTTATGGAGGTGAAAATTCTGTAGCCCCGTGTTCTCAACCTGGGTGCACGTTCAAGAACCCCCGGTGGCCGAAATTTCTGGAGCCCTTCCTACGGCGTCTCTCGTAATCATATGGTGGTTTTGGGATGTTCAACACTACATATCATGTGCGTCAGTGCAACAACCGCGCCAACGTTTATTACGCACTATTCACGGAAAAGCTGCGTCAGAAACACAATATACAAGTCAAGTGAAGTAAAGAAATTACAAAGTGCCCTAACTTTTTTCTGCGACGTGAATACATTTAGGTGGAGACCAGAAATTGAAATCCACACAAGTTTGCTTTAAAGAGCGGCTTCATGCGCACAGGTCTCTTTGATTGATTTGATTTGTGGGGTTTAACGTCCCAAAACCACTATTTGATTATGAGAGACGCCGTAGTGGAGGGCTCCGGAAATTTTGACCACCTGGGGTTCTTTAACGTGCACCCAAATCTGAGTACACGGGCCTACAACATTTCCGCCTCCATCGGAAATGCAGCCGCCGCAGCCGGGATTCGATCCCGCGACCTGCGGGTCAGCAGCCGAGTACCTTAGCCACTAGACCACCGCGGCGGGGCACAGGTCTCTTCGTTTTCGCAAGACGCTGGTTAGCCTAGGCCTTCGTTAGCCAAAATGCGCTGAGTAGTCATCACTAAAAACACTGCACTAGGACGTGTGATGATTGTTCGTGTATTAGCCAGCATAAATAGAAGTATACTAGTGAGGTTTTCGGGGAAGTTCACTTTACTGAGTCCAAGTGTACTCTGACAGATGGCTTAGGAAGATGAATTGGGACAGAAGCCAAAGCTTTCTCACGCTTCATTACAGACGGGCGCAAATAGAAGCCTTCTTAATTGCGTAGCACTTTGGGGGCCCAGCATCTCGTGTATCCAGGGATTTCGTGTGGCATGATAACGCTCACAGCAATAGGATCAATACAAGGCATAGCAAGGCTAGCATAGTGGATAACAAGGTTAAAAAACAACGCAGTCAAAAATATTATATTTCAGATAAATGATTGAGTCTCTTTTGCAATAATTAACTTGATATCGCTAAAAACGTTTAAGTAACGTTACTGATGCTGGTGCTATACCAGAGAAGTCACCACTGCCTCGCATATTGCAAAATTTTTTCTCTCACCAACTGTTTGCGGTGGTACATCTGAAGTGAAAAACAACTAACCTCACGGAACTCCCTCGAAACGGCACGTTTCCCTAACACTGCAACATGAATGAAGCCGATAAATGGCTGCAAAATGTAGCGTGCCCAGTTTATGAATCGACCTAAAAAGATTCTACTCACTCCGGGGAGCCCCTACATGTTTACCTCAAACGTAGACGTCATTAATGCTCGGATAAACAGACCAGTGAGAACTCTACAAACTGGAATCGCTGGTTTTTCGTGCTACCAACTACTTCGGGTGTCAAACTGCATTTCCCTTTATCCTAGTGCTCTTTCCGTCTCTCTCTCTCTTGCACTGTCTGGAACGTTCGGGAAGCAACCGAGCAGAAATGCAAAAAATAAGCATGGCTTATTTTTCCCCTCTATCCCTCTATCCCTCTATCGTAGTAATCGCTATAACACGATAGTGAAAAGTGTCTTCACATCAGAAGTGCTTGTTGTGTACAGACTATGAAAGTTTATTCGTATATTAGTGTTTGGTAGTAACTATGGTGCCGTTTGACCCTCGTTGACGCCAAGTGGCATTTCTCTATCACTACGACTAATGCCGATCATCATTATTTGACCGTAGTGAAGTTGGAACTTTTCAACCTGCAACTGGACAGAGGATATTGTGAATGGCGCGGGGAGATGACATCAACAAGCACGTAACAGACACTGGCACTGTGCATCTCAAAGTGTCGTAAATTAGGGACAGAATCGCCACTCCTTGCGCTTCCGAGTAACGGGTAACACCTATGCCTTTGTTCCAGCAGCGTTTGTGGTTCATGCACACTCTTCCACAATGCGCATCGGGAACTCAAGAGGCAGTGCAGTTCGTAGCTTGGGCCGCGAACGCGCGCAGGCACTGCACGTCCCGCTGGTTCCCGTCTCATTCCCTCTCGCTCCAACAAGGCACCACATTCTCCCGTTGACATAATTGCTTTTCTGCACCGCGTACTGCAATAATTTTATTAGTCGGTGTTAGCGCACTCGAAGTAGTTGGGGGCGAAACACTATTCATGCTTGCGCAAGCTTCACTACTCTGACGACTAGCCGTCACAAGCTAGAACTAAGCGAAAGGCAAAGACTATTAGTATAGAGTGACGCACAAGTGCGTAAGGGCGACTTTCCGTTGCTAGTGAGGCCCTTGTTTGTCGCTGTTATCTAGGAGCTTTAAGCACGACTTCAATGACTGTGCCGCGTAGGCGAACGATCACGGGTGTATTGCTTGAACTGCATCTTCGACGAATCGTTCTCTAACGGTGCTACGAGCAGTAAGTGCGATGCAGCATTACTTCTTTCCATCGTAAAAAAAAATGAAAAGTTGGGCGAGTTGGTTTGACGGCATTCTTGCTAACATATCAAAGCGCACACAGTGGACGGGAGAACGCAAGGCTAGGAGACAAACAAGCGCTTTTCATCGCTTACAAACAGCGGCATCGCCCCGCCCGACCAAAAGACAATCTCATGTGCGAGAGATTGCGTGAGAGATGTAAAGCGCGTTTGTAGAGTGTCTTCAATCTCTCAAGACAGCGCAGTCAGTCAGTAGAGTGCTCCGGAGTCGCAGGTCTGATTCCCAACCATAGAACACTTTGCTACAGGTTCCTTTCTTTCTCGTGTCGAAGCGTCCCTTTTAACAACATCATATTTGTGACAGCATTTTCTTGCTTAAGTCTTGGTACACGCCGCCATAAAAGACTGGCATAAACACGTGCAAAAAACTCGCTTTTCCTGAAGCGGCACCATCATTGGCACTGTAGTTAATCAGGCTTATTCTTGTATAGCGCTTTTACGCTTGTGTTCACGGCGAGATCGGGCTATCCTCCGCGCAAGTGTGGATAGGTGGTCGGCGGTGCGTATACAAATCCGTGCACCAGCGCTTCATTGCGTGCGGTTTCAGCCGATTGTCGGCAGATAAAATGCGTTGACTGCAATTTACTGTTAATATCAACGCTTTTCTTTACTGAATCGGTACTCGACGCATATGCAACGTTAACATTACCCGCGAGTAAAGCGCATTTCTCATGGGAATGCTGATCCTGGGTCACTCTTCACGCTTTCGCACTAAATCACGCCTTTGATGTGTTGTTTGTACGTGGTTAGCTTGTATTCCGCCTGCCGCACACTGCTGTAGCGTGGTTGAGCTACTTGTTTGCATCTTTGTCATCTGCATACTACAAAAAAGAGAAAAAGAAAGATCGTAGAAAGCCCGCATATCTGTGCGATTAGTTCAGTACTATCTATTCGCCCCTTATACGCATATGATTTTTTTATTTTAATCAGTTCATCATGAAATGTAGTGCAATCAATAAGTCTAGTCAGGCAAACTTATTGGCTGACAGCGCTTTGGGATACAATGCGTTTACCACGTGTTCGCACATGTTCTTGCACTATTAAAAATCTTATATAACAGTTAAGCAGAAAGCTTTCATCGATAGATTACGCGCATGACAGTTCTAAAACAAAGGCCTAGTTAATGAGACAACCTTTTTTTTAGACAAAAATGACCACTGCTTTCCGTCGGGCACTAACACTGCCACGCGAATTCTGAAAACAATGTAAAAAGATAAACTTTTTATTGACATAATAGGACAATAGATATAGGGGATGACATCTGAGTTATTTTCAACGTCCAGGCTCTTCGAAAATTTCTTAAATCTGAGCACTCGGTTGCACACGGTAACTCTGTTTTAAGTAAAGTTTAAGTACTGATGTGTTACATTTTATGTGATAGTAATATTTCTATGTAATTGTACCACGGCCAGATAAACACAACTAAGGCTCCTCGCACGACCGATAAACTACAGTGCCCTAGTTGTACACCTACCAAAAGTGCGCAAGCGCATGGCCTAGAGCTTTGTTGTTGTTGTTGTTGTTGTTGTTGTTGTTGTTGTTGTTGTTGTTGTTGTTGTTGTTGTTGTAGTTGTTGTTGTTGTTGTTGTTGTTGTTGTTGTCGGCGGCGGCGGCAGCGGCGGCAGCGTCGTTGTTGTTGTTTGCAACCGAGTCGCTACAAAACAATTAATTCACTCTCCATTTCACTGTCCTCATGTTTCGTAGGATGCGAAAACCACTTTGCGATGTCCTTGAAACAGAAAGTGGTACCCACTATGAAGTTATTTTGGTGAATGGAGGGTACGACTACAAAAAACAGAACTCGAGAAAGTTGCACTCGCCGATCTTATTACAATGAATTGGCAGCTGAGCAATGCAAAATGCTTTCGTACGTCTTTTCAGGCATAAGTAGAAACAGTTAAACTCGCACTGACATAACCGGACAAACCACACTTTGAGAACCTGAATGGCATACGCGCAGACTGAAACACGACGTTGCTAGCAGACTACGCACGGATCAATCCACACTTAAGTTCTTCGGACAGTTGACGCCAGGCAGCGACTCTGCTTGATCTCGAGGCCACGACTCTCCTAGGCACTATACTTGCGCGTAGATACGGCTGGCAACCACAGCTGTGCGGCGAAAACGTACTACGTCTTTGCTGGTAACATGCCTAACATGTTGCCCTTTGAAATGACTCGCATGTCGTCAACCGGCAATGAAGTTGACTGGCAATAACTGATGTTAATCGAGCTCGCTGCAGCGGCGGCGTCGAGGAACAAAAAAAACTCCCAAGCATTTCCCCGATGGTGAACATGGTTAAGTGTGAATACACGGGGTGATGCTATGAGGGGTATTTATTAATTCGCACTAATATATTCAATAATCACACTATGGTGCTTTATGGTGTAATGGTTCCTGGGAATCGCAATTTGATCACACGGGGGAGTTTACGTTAACTCACTGGCGAATGCCAACGGATTTCAACTTTACTCCCCCTCACGACCCGCTCTCGACGGGAGACTGAGAGAGAAGGCGGACGCGCGAGAGAGAGGGGTGCGCGCGCAGCTGCAGCAAGCGAGGAGAGCGAAGGAGTGAGCGAAGGGGGAGGGGTATAAGGCGCGTTACTGACACCGATATCAGCGTCGCGTCCGTGGCTTATTCGGTAGAGCGTCGCGCTGCGGCCCGCCAAGGCCTCTTTCTTTTAAAGATAGAGAGAAGACTGCGGACGCCGCCGACGGCGGTGGATGGAAGTGTATTCACACTTAAAAAAAAAATCTCATATCCCTGGAGTGCATGATGATGAGTGGGGTGAAGCGTCCGTCAGATCGTTCTTGCTTTCATCCGTCTGTCCATGCATCCATACGTACATCCGTACGCGCGTTCGTCTGTCCGTGTATCTATCTGTCTGTGCGTCTGTCCATCCGTCCGTGCGCTAGTTAACACTCCAAGTACCACCATCTCGCGTCTGTTCATCACGTATTCATCATGTAAAAGTACCGCTATCCAGTGGACATTCCAAGGACTGAACGAGAGGTGACACGGTCGGAATGGAGGAGCGGCACGCGCGCACTCTCTTATGGCCTGTGCTGCAGGCCTAGTTCCCACATTTCACTGCCACTATTTTATGGCAGTGTGGCCCAACTCTCGCTAAACCTTGCTAAAACCAATGAGGCTACGCCCAGCGACTTTAACGTGACAACCTTTTCTGGTCAGATAGTAGTCAAAGTGCGTCTTTCTGTTACTAGTTGTTTTAGTAAGCATCAAAGTCAACGCAATTTTTATTGAAGTGTAAATCACCAATACTCGTCTCTCTTGGTTGTTTCATCAGAAACAATTGTATTTTTAATAGTGATTAACGTGCGTGGGTTTCCTCCTCAATTCAAGAGTGCACTCGTGCCGCTTTTCTAGTCCGGCCGTGGAAGTGGCTACCTACTACTACGACGATGACTACTACAACTACTACTGCTACTATCACTACTACTACTATCAATACTACTACTACTACTACTACTACTACTACTACTACTACTACTACTACTACTACTACTACTACATTGCCGATGCACAACGCACCTCTCAAGGAGCCTCACCCCAAAAAGGAAGCTGACTTAATTGAGTACCATTTTTCTGGAAATCCACATGGTTGCTAGCAGTTATTGGTACTCTTGCGCACAGTTCTGCTACATACAAGTAGCACACAGTAACTTCACGCTCTCCGTACGCGCAGCTACGCAGGGGTAAGATGGTGTGGGGATGGTGAAAAGCATTCTTGTGAAAGCAGCTTTGTGGGCAGCGTCCAGACCAGGCCTAATCGTGACGCAAGGCAGAACACAAGGCGAAGCTAGAAATCTGATTTGGTGCTGGCGAAAACAGCCTGCCTTGGCTGTAGGCTGGTTACGTTTCAGAAGGCTGGAAGCAATATTGCTGCGGGCGTGAACATATGATGTGACGCGAGAATTGCAACATAAGCGGGAAGCCGCTGAACGGGACTCGGAGGGGAAGAGGACGAAATGTGCGTCGGTAAGAAAGGTGTTGGTCTGAATATGACGCCACAGTGAAATGTATTTGTGGGGGTGGGTGGGGGAGAATGACATGCAAGATAGGCGGCAGAGCAAGGCTCTGTCATGTGATACGTGAGAAGTGCGTCGCGCGTGTCAATTTTCGCGGGGGGTTGGTTTGCTCGATCAGTCAAACCGTGAGCAATAGAACTGGCTGCCCCATTTTCCAGGATGGCTCATGTTAGCCGGCACTAAGATAATTTGAATGGCGTGAGAGGAAAGTAAGTGTGCTAGAAGGGAAGACACCAGTGGCCAGTGGTATACCACCTGTCCAACTGCGTAGTTGTAGACAACAGGCCTCGACTCACTGAAGACGCATTTCGCGGAGGTGTGTGTTATGGCAAGGGCAATGGCTGCCTCTTTGGCCTCAACAGCAGTGTAGGTATTGACTGAGGCAATAAGGCGTGTCTGAAAGATTTGCCAATGTCTCAAGGACATGTGTTGATAGTAGCAGTCCGGAGGGGCGCGTCTCGTTTTGTACACGTCTTTTCTGGAGCTGCAGTGTTTAGAAATTATGAACCAAACGCCGAACCCATCACTTTCACACTGCATTAAGGCGCAAGAAGCACATGTGGCTGAAATGACTACTGCTCTGAAGTTAGAACGAACATGTAACATCTTTCTTTTACGTTCTCTAACTCTCGTAGTGAGCATTTGGTTACAATAACAGCAACCCCTTCACTGGTGTTTACATCTTGTTGTGATTACATGAATGATGAACGAAATATCTGAGGGAGAATGGGGATAATTGCGGCAAAAAAACTAATAGTAGGGACTATACACCAATGTAAAGCACTCGATTAACGCATCACCAAAGGTTTCATGGCTGCTGAGTGTTTACTGTAAGGGAGGAGGGTGGTGCCATGGTTTATAGTCAATACGATTTTATTATTCTCAGCAGCACTGAAACACCTGTTTTTTACCTTCTATACTGCTGAGAATCCATCGTCAGTGCGTGAACTGTGGCAGCCAAACAGCAACGGAAAATGCTCGTCGGGCTCATTCCTCTTTGCTGTACAACGAGTACCTATTCGAACCGCAGTGCTTATCAAACTGCTGCGGGCCATCGTCCGGTACGGAAAACTTGAATTCTGTCGTGACTCCCATCATGCATTCTGGAATAGACGAAGAGAAAAAAAAGTGAACAGGTAATACGTCACTACAAAAATAGTTGCATGATAGATCTTATTGTGTTTGTTTATGTGACGCTTGGCCAGCGGCATTTTGATTGATGCGAAGTCCACAAAATGAATTCTAATTACGTAGCGGACACCAAGGTTATCAGCAGAAGAACGCAAACGGCATGGTGGTACTTTCCCTACATACGTGAAAGACAGAGAGATAAAAATGCAAGGAAAGGCAGGGAGGTTAAGCAGACACACACTCGGTTTGCAACCCAGCACTGGGGAAGGGATGAAGGGGAGAAAGGAGGTTGCAGAGAGATAAGAAAGGTACACACAATCACGAGCACACTCGGGGGAGCACACACAGTCTACATGCGGTCGCTGAGGTTTGTCGTCTTCAAGTAATGTAGGAGTGCTTTAGTCGCTTTCTGCCCAATTGAAGCAGACGCCCAAGGTTCCAGAATCTTCTGCACAGAGAATGGTCTAGAGTCCAGTTGATTCAAAACCATCCGGAGCTGGCATCGCCGTGTGTCGTAGCAAGCGCAGCGGCACTGGACTTGTTCGATGGTCTCTTCAGTTCCGCAGGGGTCACATGTAGAGGTTTCTGTCATACCGATGCGAAAGGAGTACATCTTTGTGAATGCAACATCCAACCAAAGGCGGCATAACAGTGTCGCATCGGAGCGAGAAATTTGTGATGGTAGCTGTATCTTGAACGAAGGATCCAGTTAATATAACTGACACCTTTGGAAGCTGGTGGACGACCAGAACGTGCGTGTAAGATCTCGAGTCAGCGAGTAAACTTCTCTTGCTGCATCAGTCCTTGATAGAGGAATTGAAACCACACGTTTTCCTTCATGGGCTGAGCGGACTGCCTCATCGGCTAATTGATTTGAGTTAATACCGATATGTCCAGGCGGCCATTGATATATAATATTGTCACGTAATACAAGAGGGGGAACACACACAACGATTTATTGAGGGCGAACTTGTGCCCAGAAAAGTAGCTATGTCACTAAGAAGAGTCTGCTAAAACCGTCCCGCCTACGTGTCTTTTTCTGAACAACTACTCCGTCAGCATTCCCTGCTCATGCTCGTACACCAGAGGCATGCGCTGCTCTGCCCCAAGATGCGTGAGTAGGCGCGAGGCACAGTAGACGCCCACATAGCGTCTCGTTGGTTGCGAGGCACTGCAGACGCCCACATAGCGTCTCGTGGGTTGCGAGGCACTGTAGACGCTCACATATCGTCTCGTCGGTTTCGAGGCACTGTAGACGCCTACATAGTGTCCCATTTGTCTTCTTCGTAGAATAATTAGTAGGAGCAATCTCTGTGGCGCTATCATTTCCTCGTGCAAGAGCTTGATGGTGGCAAGGTATTATTTCAAGTACCAATTGTTTATGATTCCTCTTACGCTTGGCGAATTGAAAACTCTAAAGTGCTGCCTTCGAATCACAGAATATGACCTATTTTCCTGGACGCTCTTCAACTATATATTGTAAAGCGGCTCTTATAGCAGCAAGTTATGATGCCGTAGACGTAGTCTTGTGCGACAACTTAAATTTTATTGTCATTGCTGCAGCCGGAATTACGGCGGCACCTGATGAGCTGCTGGACGAGACCGACCCATCAGTGTATGTCTCCGTTCGGTCCAAGTACAACTCACATAATAGCAGTGTTGCTTGCTTCAATGCTGCTCTGGAGTGATTTGCTTTTCTTTTAGATGCGGAGCATCTAATACTTGAGGCTTGTAGTGCGGCGCCGTCCGCAAGCTTCCTTCTCCTTCTTCCACCATCTGTGCATCCCTTCCTTCTCTACACACCGCGCGCGCTTCACTCCTGCACCATTTGTGCACCCTTCCTCCTCTACACACCGCGTGCGCTTCTCCTCTTCACGAACATTCGCTAGCTGTATAATGTAGCGCGCATGCGCCGTCACGCTTCGAGAACATCGGCAGCTGACGCGCGCGCATGCGCCGTCGCGCTTCTCCCCCTTCTCGAACATTCGACAGCTGACAGTGCATGCGCCGTCGCGCTGTATATATACTCAAGGTCGGCGCTCGCTCGCTCAGTTGCCGCTCGTCGGTTGGTTTGTACGGCGCGTCGACGTCCAAGGTTGCGGTGAAATGAATTCCAACGAATCCACAAACACAATGATCGACGTCCCTTCGACCAGCGCCGCCCTTTCGCATACATGTGTACGTGTTCACTCATTTAACACCCCCTCCTACAACCACGTTAACCAATTTAGCCATCGACCCAAGTAAGTCGCAATTTAACACCCCATTTCACAACCACGTTAACCAATTTAGCCATCGACCCAAGTAAGTCGCACTTTAACACCCCGTTAACCAATTATATGCTCCGCATCCTCCTCAGTGTTCCCCCGAGGGAAGCTGCGGGCAATTTTTTTGATACCCGGAATTTCTAGACGTACCTGCGGCTGGTGCAGGACCCAAAAGAGACGTGCAATTCTCGCAGCTGGCATATATCCTGATGGAATACTGTTTAGGTGCTTGGCTAAACGTCTTAAAACGTAGCATGGGGTGTTTCGGAGGGTACACGGGCCAAGTGGTGGTCGGAGACACTGCTAGCATGCCGAATGTGCGCTCCGAGTCAATCCACAACTCTGTATGTCCTGACCGGATTGTTCTTGGCAAGCACGATTGTGGCATAGGTATTAGCACATCTGGGCAGTCCTAGGCTCATTGGAGAGTTTGCAGTGCCTGGCCCTGCAAACTCTCCAATGATTGAGTATTGGATTTGCAAGTTTTCGTTAGTACTGGCCAGCTGTAGCGCACATGACCCATAAATAGGGCCCTGTACAACTGTAGCATGCAGGCAACAGAAGTTCCCCATGCTTTCCCGCACATGAATTTCATTATATGCACAACAGATAGCAGTCTCTTCTTCAAGTACGCACGATGCGTCCGATGCGTCCGTGGAAACGATGCGTCCGTGTATATTTGACACTCTGCCCATGGATGCAAGCAGGGTATGGCGTCATTGCTTTGCGTGTAAACGCAATCAACGCGCACTTCACAGTTGATATAGTCAGGTTTTGTTTCTCAAAGTACGCTGTTGTGAGGGTTGCTGCCCGCTGTACTCGTGCACGCACCTGAGGGCGAGTAACTGCAGCACTCCAGAGACAACTATCATTGGCGTATATGGATAGGCACACCGACTTTGGCAGAACCTTCGCCAGATCGGTAAAGGCTACATTGAACAAGGTGGGGCTTAAATCACCTCTCTGAGGTACTCCGCAGTATTGTAATGTTCAGTAGTTTTACCCTCATCTGTTCGCACAAAAAAAACTCCTGCCGGTTATGTAGTCTTTTATCCATTGAAATATTCGTCCACCAATTAACTGCGAGAGAAGTGAGGATGGCATCGTGAGCTACATTATCATATCCACCCTTCACTTCAAGAAAGAGTGCCAATAATATACGCTTGCGACTTTTTTCCTTGCTGAGCGAATGTCGATGAGTCGAGGACACAGCCGATAAAGCAGCGGCCCCGACGGAAGCCTGTCATGCAGGAAGAGTAGTTGGTGTATCGTTCCAAGTAACACTCGAGACAAAATAGAACCATTCTTTCCATCACTTTTCCGAGGCAGCTTGCGAGGGCAATAGGTCGATACGCTGTCAAGTCCAATGATGATTTTCCCGAATACAGAAGTGGTATTAATCGACTTATTTTTCATTCTCGGGGAACACTGCCACTGAGCCAGGAGTTATTGAAGCATGTTAAATGTTCTCTTCTGGCTTTTTGTCCAAGATGTCCCCATAAACTATAAGTAATACTATCGGGGCCTGGCGATAACGTGCGCTTAGAAGCGACTAACCAGCCTTCCAGCTCTTTCATGGCGAATGGAATGTGTATTTCTGGTAATCGAGTCTCAGGAACTATAACGGCGTTGATGCTCTCGTTCTTAATATTCCCGGCCCCTCTCGTGCGAAACTCTTCCGCCCTCTCGAGTTCTGTTTTTTATGATGGAGTGCCAAAGCTTTAAAAGGGTGCTGTTGTTGCGGAGAGGAGCAAAGACCATGAATTGTTCTTCAGATATATGACAGCGGTTTATGGGGGTATAGAGATTGACAGAATACTTTCCAGCGTTCACTCTCCAGCTTATCAATGCGTCGTTGAATCTTTTCATGGAGCCGTCTTGCTTCCCTCAGGTCGTGAATGGATTTTGTGCGTCTGTATCATCGTTCAGCGCGCCTTCCTATAGCTCTTAATCTTTCCAGTTCAATGTCGAACTGTGTTATTTTAGATGAGAAAGATAATTTACATTAGGATGCTTGCATACCTTCCGCGATGGTATTTTCCAGGCTGCAGGCGAGGCTTTCTTGGCAAGCGTCCTCAACACGCGATGTAAACATCGACCAGTCAGTGCCAATTACAACACCGGAAGAGAAATTTTTTCTGGGTCCATCGATCTTCACGTAGGAGGGCAGGTGATCACTCCCGTGAGTCTCAATGTCACAAAACCATTTACCTTTGTGAGAGAAGCACCGTGGCACCAATGCCAGGTCAAGGCAACTGCCATGCGCGAGACTCCGCAAATGTGTTGGGGTACCATTGTTCATGATGAAAAGGTCGTAGTCGAAAGCGAATGTAACAATATTCCTGCCCCTGACATTCATCCTAGTGCTCCCCCAAAGCATGTGATGAGCGTTGAAATCACCGGTGATAATCCAAGGCCCGTCAGTTCTCATTAGGATGTCTTTCAATCTGTCGCCATCAAATCGCGCTGACGGAGATATATATTTACCAATATGTGTGAATGAAACAGAATTATTCTTCATACGAAGACACATGTAGTGATTGTCGTCATTCGAACTTACTGAGTGTGAAACATAAGTCAAGTTCATGCGGATGAACACAATTACTTGTCTTCGTGCTTCGCAAGCGGCTGAACAAAAAGCTTCATAACCGGACAGTCTATAAGGCGCTGATACGTGTGGTTCCCATATGACAATTATGGGGAACTGATTGGCCCGAACGAATTGGCGAAAGTCCGAGATACGGGACTTCATGCCTCTGGCATTCCATTAGAAAATCGACGCACTTTTAACTTCAGTGCGCAAGAAATTTTGTTGAGCCATTATGTTTATATGATGTTATCAAGCACTGGATTTAGTGCATCCAATATTTATAGTTCACTCTTAGCGGACAGAGATTGTATGCTGCTCAGTAGCGTGTGAATCGCGGCAATTAATGATTGCACGATTGCAGTCACTTGCCTGTCTTGGTTGGAAAGATCTCGAACCGGGATCGCGGACTGGCCGTCATGAAACTCCTTCGGTTCGCTTGATGCTGCTTTCCTTTGAAGTGCAGGCTCCTCTGTCAAAGTAAGGTTATGTTCACTGGCCTTGTCCTTTACAGACTTTCTCACAGCATATGTTCTGGGAGGTAAAGGAGGTGGTAATGATGAGGGAGCTGGCAAACGTATCGAGGAGGTAGCGGACGTCCTTGAAGACCGATGCCGACGTGAACGATGCCTCCTGACTTTAGCTGCGGCTTCTTAGTGAGATGAGCGATCATGCACCATCTTCTTCAAGATGGCAATTTCCTTCTGAATACGTGCGCAGACCTTATAAGTTTCTTCATGGGATTCATTGTGATTCGGGCCTTTATTCACGGTAGTGATGCACTTATCTCCAGCATGGGGCTCGGTGCAGCGGTGGCATGCCGCTGAATTCTCGCCGACGCTGCTCCCATATGCAAGTTTCATGCATTTACGGCACTGCGGAGGCTTTGGAATAAAAGGCCACACAGCATGTCTGAAGTACCCGACCTTAACATGAGAGGGGAGGGATGTGCTTTTAAACGCAGTCTTCACACAGCGAGACTTGCCCAGCCGGGTAACATCAACAATGGGAATAGCAGTTGTTGACTTGACAAAAACTTGTAAGTCGTTATTTAAAATAGCTACATCTATGTCGTTGTTCACGCCTGTTACTACAGCAGATCCCAAGGGAACATGAGAACGCTTTTGATTGCCGTCTAAGTCAGTTACACTGCGCAGAATACCCAAAGTACTTGCGTGCACGACGTCAGCAGCCAGTATATTCTTTCTGGCGTTCACTCTTATGTCCGCGATCTCATTTGGCACGAGCGCTTCCAGATAACTCGACACAGACTGTCTGTTAAGGTGTTTCCTGCTGACGGTAAGAAGTGCAGGCAGAAACAGGAGATCAAAACTAGTGTCACGCGTGTCGCCGTAGTTGTCGGCTGCGGCCGCCGCCGGTGTCCGTGACCACTTTGATGAAATAAGAAAGAAAACAGTAGTACCAAGGACACAGTGGGGCTCAAACCTGGGTCAGCTGCGTGCCAGCCCAGTATTCTACCACTCTGTTATGCCGGTACTTGCGACTCGTTCGCAAACTTGCCTGAGTAAGCCTGATGTCAGAAAAAGAATCGCGTTGATATAAGTATCAAAGCGTTTTAGAAAAGCAAAAGAGCAACGAGACGTCACACAATGGGAATAGCGTAACGAGTGGGTCGTTCAATGCTCCAACCCATTGCAAAAGGTTGTTTTTGATCACCTATTAACTGTGGCGCATACCCATTTCATGAATAATTCCTCATCGTCGCCAGCCATTAAATGAACAATAGGCGCAAAATTTCTTGCGAGTGTTTAGCGCATACAACGCTTCTCAGAAGATTGACGAAAATAGCATAGCGAATGCTGGTATACTACACAGAAATTATTATTATTAATGCCGTAGTGGGTACACGGCAAGTGTGCTTGGAGCAGTTACCCAATGGGTGTTTAGAAAAAGGCTCTGAAAGGCCGCTCTTCTAGCTTTTGCTGTAACTGTGCTGCGCCTTCCGCAGAGGCCTGGCGTTTTTCCTTCCCTTTACGACATTACTGTACGATGCCTTACCTTCATTTGGCCCGCCATCTACTCTATCACAATGTTGCTCCATTTGCCTTCTTTTTTCTATCATTTCTTTTAGCAGATGCTCTTTCTGTTCTTTTCCACTGTTAAGGTTTGTAGAGCTTGACCGAGGCATACACGCACACATTGCTAAGGCTTTGTTCATTTTACCTTGACAAAGAGAAGTGCACCTGTGGAAACATTGCCTTGGTCGGCAGTTTTTGTTCAATAATTTTTAATAAGATAGCACACTGTATATGAAGAGGTCTATTGTGCCCTAGCTTTTAGCAGTAATTTAAGGGCTCAGTTTACGAGTTAGTTGCTTTGTAGAGCCGATCAGTGTTGCTCACGCTAGATGATGCCAGGCTGTCACATCTGCTACAACAGATTTCTCCGAGCTGCCTTCGTAAAAAGAGAGAGCGTTATAAATAACAACAATTATTAAGGGGGTGAAATTGAGGACGTAAAAAAAAAGGTTCAACTTAAATCGAGGATAACGTACCGGGCAAGAAAAGTTAGAAAATGACAGGTGTAACTACAATGGACATAAAGAGAGCAGACTGGGTCAAAAAGCAAATAGGTGTTGAGGACACCTTAGCAAAAATAAGAAGAATAAAAGGACATGGAAAGGACGTGCAGGGCATAGGAAAAATAATCGCAGGCTATTAATCGTATTATACTACTGCAATGGATTTCAAGAGCAGGTAAACGAACGAGGAAGTGGCAGAAAATAAGGTGGACAGGTAAGACTTAGCTTGCGCTTTCGTGAGCGCTGCCAGAGAACACACAGTGGGAGAGGCACGCGGCGCATTTACGATCGCTTGCAGGAAGCTTTCGGTACTTTATACTAGCTATTTCTGTACGCTATCTTCAAATTAACAGAATGTTGACCCTACACCGAGAGATTTCAGCAGTCTATTTTGATGGTTAAATGGTGAATGACCTATACATTTAGGTAGTAAGGTAGGTTGGGGTAAAATGCAACAAAATATATAAAATAGTGAATATATATTTTTATTCCAATCCATAAAATCAAGCATCACTACAGAAACTGTCTTTTAGGTACACAGTATGTGCTACATAAACATTACCACGTTGCCACTATTCAGAACATTATCTAAAAAATAAATGGGTAATGCTCCAGATGTCCCATTTCGCCGAAACCTACGGGACAAAACAAGACGCTGCGTGGGGCATAACGAGACATTGTGAAAAAAATTCATTCTTTCAGTTTTTTTTGTACAAACACTTGATATTTACTCTGTGGGCCTTTACGCAGCCTTAAAGAACTTAGTCTTTAGATTGCGCGCATTTATTCTAGACAAAACGTGGTGCTTTTTTACTCAGAAACTCCTTGAAGATCAAACACCACCAGTATTTTATTTTGCTCACGTTGCCTTTGGTTGAGTGCTTGCACCACATCTGATTATTTGCATCTTCAAAAATGTTCATTGTGCTCGCCATACTGGTTGAAAAAAAAACAATGATGACTGCCCCTAACAGGTTCAACGTGGTCATAGAGTTTCTTAATATTAATTAGGGGGGACTGTGGTGCTGCAATTGTTCGGCGACCATGGGAATAATGGGTTGTGCGCGGATTTGCCTAGTCTTCGTAATTGTGGGCGGCGAATCGCACTTGTGACTTCGTTTATTGCTGTGATTTGGTTTTGTTCCGAAATAAAGAACAAGCTCTATTGAACTTTGTGGCCTGCTTTGAAATGGCAAGCTTAGAAGTATAAGGTGGTGACGCGGAACCGGTCAACAATTGCTGATTTTCGTTTCGTGAGAAAACAACTGGAAGCCACAGAAACGCACACGGAACCAGAACTACAAATACTAGACAAATCCGTATACTACCCATCAGTCATGCTCGCTGAAGTACCGTGCGTTGCAGCTCCCATAGGTACTAGCACCAGAGTTCTCTCTAGTGAATATTTATACTCTGCTTCACACATCATGTGCAACGAGGCAGAACCTAGCGAGACTTCTTGCGGTGAATAAGTTCACACAGGACAAACAACTTTATTTGGTCCTGAGAGGCAAGGCAGCGGGCCAACTATGTAGGTCCCCACCCAGCCGTTGGCTAGTCCCATGTCGGAACAGGGAGGCCATGCCTCTCCGCTCGTTCACGGGCCTTCTGGACAGCCTGAAGCTGGACGTCTTGTCTGGGGTCTGTGATTGCCGTCGCCCAGTCTTCTTCTGTTTTAAAATCCTGTAACGCAGGGCACTGCCAGAGCATGTGACTCAAAGAGCAAAATTCACCACAATCTGGGCAAAGTGGATC
Source organism: Rhipicephalus microplus (assembly GCF_043290135.1). Taxonomy (NCBI): domain Eukaryota; kingdom Metazoa; phylum Arthropoda; class Arachnida; order Ixodida; family Ixodidae; genus Rhipicephalus; species Rhipicephalus microplus. The sequence goes on from NC_134701.1 coordinate 114,057,324, forward strand.
AATATCCGGATGAAGCATGCTCAGAAAGCCCCTAGAGGGGTAAGACCCCGTCTGGAGCATGCGGAGCGTGCTTGCTTGTGATCTGTGGAGCTTATGATGGGGAAAGGGAAAAGTCTGTCGCTCTCCTCTGTAATGAGATGTTATCTCGTGAAAAGTAACGAGAGGATCACTGTGGACGAGCTCTCCCGAACCCACCCGAGAGACCACCCCGTCGCGGCTTGTGAAACCTCGCGCACAGTCGTGGGCTATCTCGTTTGGGTTCAGGTGACCCGGCAGTACGTCTGGTCCCATGTGAGCGGGAAACCAGACTATGTGATGAATAACGTCTGAGGGGGGTTTGCTGTGGAGAATTCTGGCTGCCTCTGTGGCTATCAATCCCGATGCGAACGCCCTAACGGCCGCTCGCGAATCGGTGTACACCGTGGTGCGTTTCGTGTCCAGTAATGCCAGCGCTACAGCAACCTGTTCTGCTACATCGACCAAGGAGGTCTTCACTGAAGCTGCCGAGACAAGTTCTCCCCTGTCATTGACTACTGCCACGGAAAACCCACTGCCGCCGGCGTGGCGCGCCGCGTCCACAAATGTCTCTGTTCCGGAGATGTTCTTTATGAAAGCCCTAGCCCTCGCCAACCTACGACCTTTATTGTGTTGGGGATGGATGTTTCGTGGAAGAGGGTCAACAATAAAGGAATTCCTTGTTTGATAATCAAGCTGCGTAGTTTCTCCCTGATTGAAGATAGGACGGAGGCCTGCCGCATCGAGCAATTTTCTTCCTGTTTTGAAACTCGATAACCGAATTATTTGTGCTGACCTTTGCGCTTCAATTAATTCCGAAGTGGTGTTGTGCACTCCCAACTTCATGAGTTTTTCTGTGCTAGTCGTGATTGGGACGCCGAGCACCTTTTTGACACTTTTGCGCATGAGCGTGTCCAATTTATCCCTTTCCGTTTTGGTCCAATTGAGAGCCGCCACTATGTATATGATATGGCTCATGAGGAAAGCGTGGTGGGCCCTAAGGAGGATATCCTCGCCTATGCCGCCCTTCTTGTTGGACACCCGCATAATTAATCTCAGAATGTTCTCTGTTTTTGTGGTGAGATGGGCTATAGTCTTTGCGTTGCATCCCTTAGAGTCTAATAAAAGCCCCAGAATTTTCATAGAATTGACTCTAGGAATTGTGCGACCATCCTTGGTGCAAATGCTAATGGGCACCTGATCGAGAGGGGTGAGTCCCCTAACACCTCGTCTAGCCTGTCTGTACAGCAGGAGTTCCGACTTTTCCGGCGAAAGCGCCAGTCCCGTACCTTCCAGGAAAGACTCTGTAACGTCCAGAGCCTCCTGTAGAGCTTGTTCAACCACCGCCTCCGATCCTCCGGGACACCAGGTTGTAATGTCGTCAGCATATAAAGCGTGTCCGACATTAGGAACTTTAGAAAGGCTTGTCGACAGCTTGCGCATGGCTATGTTGAATAGAAGGGGGGAGATAACTGCCCCTTGGGGAGTAAGTACCCCTTCGTCCGAGTTTGAAAGGCTCCGAGACTGATTGTCCCAGTTTTATTGCCGCCGTCCGACTCTCGAGGAAAGATTCAATGAAGGAGAAGAACTTAACTCCCAGGTTCAAAGCCGATATCTCCTTAAGAATATAGTCGTGTTTGACAGTATCGAATGCTTTATTGAGGTCCAGTGCGAGGACCCCTTTTACATCTTTGCTTGGAAAGTCAATTATTTTTGTTTTGAGGAGGAGCATGACATCTTGCGTGGAAAGTGAGGGCCTGAAACCTACCATATTATATGGAAATAGGTCATTCCTCTCGATGTAGCGCGATATCCTGTTGTGTACTGCATGTTCTGCTACTTTGCTAAGGCAAGAAGTAAGGGAGATCGGGCGGAGGTGATCTAAGCTGGGTGATTTACCTGGCTTGGGGATTAAGACCACTGTGGCCCTCTTCCAAGTTTCTGGTACGACGCCCTCCTCCCATACCCTGTTTATCTCCTTCACTAAGGCCTGAATGGCTTTATCATCCAAATTTCTTAAGAGCCGATTCGTAACTCCATCGGGACCTGGGGCAGACCTTCCGTTTAGGCTATGGAGCACTTCCCTGATCTCAGCTTCCGAGAACGGAGCGTCCAACTCTGGGGAAGGCACACCCTCATACCGGTGGGGGACAGAAGTTGAGCTCTGGCTAAGCGGGAGGTACTTGTTGGCAAGTATCTGAAATTGGGAAGCTTCTGAGATGCCTGCCATTTTCTCCTTATTAATAAGTCGGTCTATGGCTAGTTTCTGATTGCCTTTGGATTGTCCATCATCTAGGAGGTGTTTTAAGAGGGTCCATTTGCCTCCTTTCCGCATTTTCCCGTCCGCAGCCGAGCAGGCGTCCCTCCATTGTTGTTTATGGAGTTCGGAGCAGTGCTCCTCAATATGCCGATTGAGCTCCGCAATCTTTTTCCGTAGCCTGCGATTTAGCCTTTGTTTTTTCCATCTCGCGATGAGAGAGCGTTTGGCGTCCAGGAGGTGCGCTAACCTTGCATCCATCCCCGGAGCATCAAATTCTGTTACTATTTCTTTGGTGGCCTTCTCGACATCCTTCTGGATTTGTACAAGAAGTTCACTGAAGGGGTCATGTACTGACTCATCTTCACCTCTGATTTGCCTAAAAAGGTCCCAGTCTGTATATTTATAGGTTCTTGGGGGTGGTGCTCTTATTTCCATCCGGAGTTCTATGATGCTGTGGTCGCTTCCCAAGTTCTCCTGTAAGTTGGACCACTCGACCACCGCATTTCTAGTGAAGCTGAGATCAGGCATCGTGTCTCTGGCGACCGAGTTTCCCAGCCTCGTGGGAAAACGCGGGTCGGAGATAAGCGTTAGGTTTAAGTCTATACTGGCTGCAACTAGATTGGCCCCTTTCTTTGTCCTCGTAACATAGCCCCAAGACGGATGGGGAGCGTTGAAATCCCCAGCTACTATTAAAGGGTGCGATCTGGCGGCAGTTGCGACCCTATGAAGGAGTGAGCGGATATTATGTTTATAAGCCGAAGGAGGGCTATACAGGTTAAAAACGAATATGTTGCTTCGGATTTTGCCGTTGGGGATGATTTCAATTAATTGTGCCTCAAGACCGGATCTTTTATCCGAGTCGCAAATTTCGACTTCGTGCTGCTCAAAGGAGGTATCTTTCCTGACCAACGTGGCGATACCTCTGCCAGTTGCGCCTTTTTGGCTAATCGAACGGTAGCCCGAGAGAACTTTCTTCTCGCTAAGTGTTTCCTGCAAGAGCAGAACGTGCGGCATTGACGCCTGTGCTTTGATGAGCTGCAGTAGAGCAGCTTTACGCCTTAAGAAACTTGCGCAATTCCACTGCCAGATAGTTATGTTTCCGGTTTGGCCCGCCATTTTGAATATTATTGAAGGAACATAGCCTGCGGCGAACTCGTAGCGTCCGAATCCTGCTGCACTATCTTGGCTTTTGAAATCGTACCAGTGTTGGTCGTCTTGAGTTTGCTAGAGTCAATCATTTTCATTTTAGATTCGAGGATTCCTACTCGACGTGTCAGGTGGGAGACGCTCCCGTCCATACGTTCGATTGTGCTAGATTGAATGGCTAAGGCCTCTCTCACCTGCTTGAGCGATTCCTCAATCGCCGTTAAAGACGCGAGTACATTTTTCTCAGGGACCTGAGCGGGGGACTCGTCACTTTGCATTGCCACGCTTTCCGCGATCGCGGGGGGCGAAACTGCCTTGCGCTTATTCGACCCTCCTGCTTGAACCGGTATGGGTGTGGCTACTTCACGGGGTTCACGCGAGTTGCGGAAGAGCTCGAACTCGGCCCTCAGCGTTTGTAGTGCTTCTTTAAGTTCTGCCTTTTCTTTTTTAAGCATTAAAATCTCTGATTGTTCTCTTTTTTGCTCTGGTAAAATGCCCTGCGTTACCTTTTTGCCGCTTGGGATGTTCATCCTGGCCTTGTCCGCCCAAGACATTTGCTTCTGAACGCGGCCCTTGGAACCCGATCGTCCTCTCGAACGGGAGCGACTGCTGCCCTTGTCACGCCCTCTAGAGCGAGAGCGCGATTTGCTGCCGGAGCGTCCTCTGGAGCGGGAGCGTCCTCTACATGCCGATCTGCTGCGATGAGCGCTGGAGAATGATTCTTCTTCCGCCAGTCCTTCTTCGCCTCCAGCTGTGTCGGAGCCACGCCGCGCGCGCCTACGGCGGCGCCGCCGTCTTTGGCGCACGATGTAGGGCACCTGGAAGCGCTTTCTGCACTTGCGGTCCGCCGTTGGGTGCGCTCCGCCACAGATGGCACACGTGGGATCACGCTGATGATCCGGTGATGGGGACTGCATGTCGCATCCGCGGCATTTCTTCTGTTCATCGCCCTTGGGGCAAACATCGGACCTGTGGCCCAAATCACCACATGCATAGCACACGTCCACTTGCCTGCGATACAAGAAACAAGGGTATCGAACACCATCACACACGACGTGCTGGGGGACCTTTTGTCCGTCAAACAACACGATCATTGTTGGTGTCTTCTTGATTCTTCGAACCCCCAGAGCGTCAGGGTTCCTCCGGTTGACGATCATCTCTGTCAGTTCTGCGTCACTGAGATCCACGTTGATTCCACGGACCACTCCTTTACATGTGTTGTCAGACGCAGCCACGTAAGCCGCCAAGCCTATGACAGTCGAGCCCATACTTATCTCTTGGACCCTGGCGTAGGCGCGCGCATTTGCCTCGAACGGCGTGGCAACGACGAAAATGTTCTGGAAGGGGTTCGTGCACAGCGTGTCGTCGAACACCTGCTCTGCTGTTAGGGAAGCCGCCTTTGCGAGCGAGCGCTTGAAGATAAGAAGGTCTGTCTTCTTGACATCCATCCCTCCACGTGGCCGTATAATGGTTTTAAAGTGATCCCTGGGAAGGTTTGGGATCCTGGAAGCTTTCACAACACGCCTCAACACGTTCTGTGAGGCGGCAGTGCGGGAGCCGCCTTTACCGCTTCCTGTCGCTGACGTGGGCGCATTACCAGCGTTACAATCTGCCCGCTCGGCAAGTTTCTTCTTCTTGCTGGCTACTTCAATCCATCCCGCGCACTCCGCTTCTTCCGGATTGATGTCCATGCCTTCTACAACCGACACATTGGGGTTGGAGGCCATTCTTCAGCTCGACGACGCGTTAGGCGTCGTCGCGACGCTGTTGCAGCGCCCGAGAAACGCGTCGACGCGCGAGGCGTCTGCGTGGCGTGGGTAAAAGTCCTGGGGATGTCCAAAAATTTTCCACCCACTGGTAAGATGTTGGTATCTGCTGGTTCACTACAACAAACGGCGTCGAATGATGCACAGTTCTTGCTAGTTGAGGCAAAAATCCGTGCCAGAACACTTGAACAATCGGGAGCCGACGTGTTCGCACATCCGCACTGGATGAGCGCCCCCTGGCTTTTCGAATAAGTTCACAACAAAAAGTATTTCGATGTTCGTACCACCAATTAATTATTTTTTTCGTTATTTCATCGAGGATAAATTTAGTATATCATGTGGCTTAAATGCAAGAGTGCCATCGAACGTGTGTTATGTGACTGTAAAGCTTAGTTTTAACGTGACGTCACATACGGGCTCTCTACTCTGGGTACGTCACGTTGGTGGCCACCTGGACACAGGGAACAGTGTCAGGGCATCATAGGGCACCGCAGGGTCATTCGGAACCCGTGTTGTTTTGTGCTCATCCTGCTTTTTTCTGTTCACCATTCGCGCCAAATGGGAGCACAACAAACGGGCAGATCCCACGTACAGTGGGAATCGAGGTTATGCGAAGCACGATTGAGGAAGGTTGATACGTCACTTTAAAATCAGCACAACGTTGCGAGGCAAATGTATATTATGCCGTACATGACTTCCATGTTATGATTATCTTGTTTGGTCATGCGATTTACCCTCGTCATTCATTCACGTCCCGTTATGCCAAATGTGGCATATGTTGAGCCAGCAAAACGGCCATCAGCGCACTTCGAGCATAGCTTGTAGTCATGTTTTACATGACACGCTTATCATGGTTATTATGTTTGGACGTCTCATTTACCTTTGTTGTCTATTTCCGTGACGTGATTCCAAATTTGGTATATGTGGAGCTGGCGAAACAGCCACGAGTGCATCATGAGCATGGTATGTTGTCATGTTGTTACATGACACACGTGTCATGATTGTCATGTCTGCACCAGCCACATACCTTCGTCGTCCATTCACGTCCCTAAATACCAAATTTGGTATAAGCGAAGCTAGGAAATGGCGGTGAGCGCACCATGAAGGGTTCATGTACTCCGACGTAACGTTGACGCGCGAGCACGCTGGTCGCAGCGGCGTTACGATAGCAAAATGCGAGTACTTTATACGCCAGGTGCGACCGGCGCGACCGACGCGACCAGCGTCCGTCAGCGCGGCCCAGCCACAACCAGCGCGAAATGCAACATGCTGCATTTCACTCCGACGACATTACCTAGACAGTTCCGCGTCTGCCTCTTTATGTGAAGGAGGGACGCCGGGCTCGCTGAAACGCCCATGCGTCGAAGGAACGCGGCGTGGCGCACGCCTGCGAGTATACGGCAGGCAGATCAGCGCCTGGCTTGGCATCGCTTGCGTGACGCGACAAAACGAACGCCGGCGCGCATGTCGAAGTGTATTGGCGCCTTGAGTGTGGCATGTACTGAACTTCTCGCAGGACACGCATCTGATTATCATGTTAGCACCATTCAGGTACTTTCGTTATGCATTCACGTGATGTAATACCATTTGGCATAAGTGAAGCTAGCGAAACGGCCGAGATCGCATCATGAGTTTGGCATGTATTCATGTTACATGACACGTATCTCCTATTTAGCATGTTCGCAACAGTCACATACCTTCATCTTCCATTCACTTACCGTTATATCAAATTTGGTATATGTAAAGCTAGCGAAACGGCCGCGACCACATCATGAGCGTGGCATGTAGTCATAACTAGTCATAGCTTGAAAATTATGACATTCATGTCATGATTTCCACGTTAGGGTCTGTCCCTTGTGTTTGTTATGCAGTCATGTCATACCACACCAATTTCGCAAGATGTCATGTGAACGAAAGCACCGCAAGAGCCGGAAGACCAAGAAATGTAAATGATGACATTCATGACATCCATGTCATGATTTTCATCTTATGACTAGTCGAATTTGCTCGTCATACAGTCATGTTGTGCCAAAACAGCTTTGGTAACGATACCATTATCGGGACGGCCAGGAGAGCTAAAAGTCGTAGGCGGATAGATAGATAGATAGATAGATAGATAGATAGATAGATAGATAGATAGATAGATAGATAGATAGATAGATAGATAGATAGATAGATAGATAGATAGATAGATAGATAGATAGATAGATAGATAGATAGATAGATAGATAGATAGATAGATAGATAGATAGATAGATAGATAGATAGATAGATAGATAGATAGATAGATAGATAGATAGATAGATAGATAGATAGATAGATAGATAGATAGATAGATAGATAGATAGATAGATAGATAGATAGATAGATAGATAGATAGATAGATAGATAGATAGATAGATAGATAGATAGATATGGTCAATGTCGCCAAATTTCGCTAAGAAATGCTTCGAATTTAAAAAATGCGAGGGTGAACCGGCACTAATCAGATGTCTCTCGAGCTACCATGAAACGCGCAGAGTTGTACGTTTTGCTGGCGGAACTTCTTGCATAGCTTTCAGGCCGCGTTCACACTGAGCATTCCGGCCGCCGAAAGTGCTCCGAATCCGGTTCGGCGGCGGCGAGATCCGCCGAAAGGGCCCTCTCCGCGCCGATCGCTATCGGACCTATTTTTGCGGCGTCTGCCGCCGAATCGGTCACCGCGGACCAATAGGAGCGCTAGTCAAAGAATTTTGAAAAATGGCGGCCAAGCCCTTCTCACTTGTTATGCCGCAGTGCACGTAACTGAATGTTGAAACCAACGGGAGTTTAACCTACTCTATGCCTACTTCGCCTCCGTATTTCGTGAAAGAGGTGACCGAGCTTGCTGTTGGCGTGACGGAGCTTGTTGCGGTCTTGCAGAGCAAAACGAACCCACAAACACTGCTGGCGTCGGTGGTTTTTCTGCTCTTGGTGCCTTACAAGACAGTCACTTGCCAGCAAAGTAAGCAGTACTGTGCTTTCTTGCTTCTTGCGTACGAGAATCGTCGAAGTATACACCACCGGAAAGCGTAGTAGCGTTTGCGAGCCGCGACAACAACCGGGTGACAGCGCATCCATCCCGCGTTCGCCCCGTAGTAGATGGCATATTCGGCGGCGCGGGGCGCGTCCAGTGCGAACGACGCTGCGTTTCGGCGGCAGGGGAATTTCGGTCACTGAAGAAAGCGGATGTTTCAGGCATCACAGCGATGCACCTGATGTATGAAACAGAGCATAGGAAACTCTACGAAAATGGCACTTTCGCTTGGCACTTTGCTGAAGTTTCTTGGCTGTTTCTGGCGTCAGATCACGCTGTCTCGTCGAAGGCGAAAGTGTGCTGGCCGCGGACTGGCTCATTCTCATCGGCACAAAGGATTTTACTGGCTAAACTGCGGAAATAATTGTGCTATGTGCGCAAACATCCAGCCTCTTCGGCGAATGACATCACATTTACTTCTAGTTGAAGAACCTGTCTATCGAGTCCGAGGTTAAACAAGCCAACTGCTCGTGCGTAGCAGGCTTTTCCGAAATGTGCTACCACTTTTCGGTTGAGTCTATACAGTGCTACAGGCAAAGCCTGAACAGTTTTCGAAGTAACTACGCTGCGACTCGTGCTGCCTATTTCATGTATCTCATTGAGTTCCGTCGTCCCGTAAAAAGCTGAATACGCATGTTGTTCATTTGATTATAGCGAAGATCTATGCGTGGCCCACCGTATCTTGAGATACAGCAAATCGTACTTTCGGTTGCAGTACGACTACTCCTTTCTTTTCGTTCGCGGTTATGTTACGAAGTTTCTAATCAATGAAGTGTGTTTTCGCACGGTGGCTTTTTCGTGTTGGTAGTATAATTATTATTCAAAGCAGATGTATGCACGCGCACTACACGCGTTAGAAATGCATGCACATAATATAGGTATAACTATGCACTAACATACACCCGCATGCGAGCTTCGCGAGCGCGTGTGTTCGCGTTTACATACACACATGCGAAATGAAAAATGTTGTGCAGGAAGAATTACAGCAGCTTATTTTGAGTCTGGGTGGCCCTACGACTTGCACATAAAACAAGCATATGCGAGAAATAGTCATACACGTAATGCGGGAAACTTCCTAAACCCTTGCTTCTATAAACGAAACTCTACTCCGCGCTTAGAAATGCCCAAATTCATGCACACACACTAAGCAATAGTGTACTCACTGAGGATAATTAAGTCATCACGAGCGGATTGATTGGAGCAAACTGCTGTAGTGTCCATCACGTTCTTTCCAATGCGTAAGTTTAGCTTTTTTTTCTTTTTTGGGCTCGCGCGTGTAGCATGGCGGAAGCAAAGGGACTATCAAAGGCTTCCAACGCTAAAGGGCTTTTCAGCGCACGCAACGTGGTAACATAACTCTGTTCAAGGTTGACCCTGTCGGCACTGTTCCAGGCACGACCACTAGGTGGCTCGAGCTTACTATGAGTTGCTAGTTCAGCAATCTGAAGCTAGATATGCTTTGAGGTACCTACACGACCTTTTTTTTTTGCTGCTTTGATGCTGAACTACTCAGGCGTTTCATAGTCTTCAAGCTCGTCCGCCAAGCATTGTGAGGTAATAAATTTGAAACTGCTAAATTCATACTTTCTTGTCCTTTGCTTTTTTTTCAATTAGGGCATTTAAGAAATGTCGTTAAAACTCAATCCCAAATCGTGTTTGTGCATGACTTGACTTGAAGATTCTACCATTTTTGTGCGCCTCGTGAGAGCATCCTTGGGAACATGGGAAAACCTCGATGGAGCGCAAATGGAGTGAGTCATGTCCTAAATAGCAATCAGTGCTTTTTCTCTGTCAGCAAGCTCTATACTCTTGTATGTCTGAACTCTCCTAACCAAAAAAATTTAGTATATAATGAGCTTAAGTTGATTGGATGATTAGCAAGACACTTTATGTGGCGATTGGACGCGTTTTTGTCGCGTATCGTCTTTTTCACATGCCAGAATTTTAAAGAATTTTTGCGTCATCTCTGGCCACCAAACTAATTCAACTTTTGGTTCATAGTCTAAAAAACAAAATAAATGTTTTTGTTGCTGTACTGACGCGGAAGTAGCTTCATGCACTGTCTCAAAATTTGGCCGAGCAAAATGTTGCTTCTTTTTGACGGGTCTCAAACGCACTGACACCAACCACATCATTTCTTCTGTGCGAACACTGTGAGCAATCATCAAGTTTTACACATGAAAGCTAGACAAGAACCAGCACTTATCGCTGGAAAAGAGAAACAAAAGTAGTTTTTGTAATAGCTAAAAAGCCCGCCAAAGTCAAAATCTCGCACTTTGCCTCGTTTCTCAATTCACCCCACGCTGCCCTACGTCATTCTTTTAAACATTCTCATTAGAAGATTGTCATCTTTTAACGATATACATAATTTATGTTACGTCAGTAACAGCCTCATTGAGCTGCTTTACAAACACAAGTGACAGAGCGTAGAGGCAATCGCCCTTACTTTGTTATAAATCTGTCATTCTCGCAATCACTCCTACTTTTTCTTATTCGACACAACATGCACGTGTAGTGATAAACAGTGGCATTCTGTCTTTTTTGCATTCATGCAGAACCTGGGTGAATATTTACTGCGCACAGTGCACTGAAAATCTATGCCGGAAACATCTCAAATGAAGTGGAATCATGCAAACAAAAAGTTTTCTAGGTGTTTGCGAATATACGAGTTTCGATTTTGAATCGAGAACCACATATTCGAATAACTCTGTTCGGTTTTGCTATTACTGGTGTTCGAAGTTTGGAATATTTTGGTAGGGCGAACGCTTAAAGCGTGACAACCACCAACAAATTTCATTTTCTTTACTTCACATTTAGCGTTACGTTTTTGTAGAAATTCGTAGCAACTGCAGCTAGATTTAGGAGGCAAAGGCAACAATGCAGCTGTAACACGTGATAATACGAATAACAATCCATCACGTCTAGCCGCAGTACGCACCGGGGCCTTTTTAAGGAGAAGCAGGTATGCCACCCTTCCACCACCTTGGCTTTGCATATTACCGACCCTGGCAGACCACATTGCATACTACTGACTGCAGCGCCACGAATCAATTAACCCTGTTTCGGCTTCACCTTCTGCGTATTGCGGCAGCGGCCGTTCTGAGCCCTCCGCTGTTTTAGCACACGAACTGCTTGTGCGTTCGCCTAGTACGGTCCACATGCAGGCGGAAATGTTGTAGGCCCGTGTGCTCAGATTTGGGTGCACGTTAAAGAACCCCAGGTGGTTGAAATTTCCGGTGCCCTCCATTAAGGCGTCTCTTATAATCATATGTTGGTTTTGGGACGTTAAACCCTAAATTAATCAAATCTAACACGGTCCATAATTAATTTGGCCTTGCTCGCTTGTATTGCAACGCAATAACATCTGTTCGTCACTTGCGAGAGTGCGGTGTATCATCGCCCTGCCCTTCGTTTGCCAGGATAATTTCGGTGCAAGTGCCACTTTCTAACTTGAAGCGCATCATAAAGTGCACTTGGCGTCGTGTAAACATCGGCTTCTGCTTTTTCATCTTTTTTCTGTGAAAAGTTAGCTATGTGTTTGATGCCCTTTGCTCCAGTCGACGCCTGAAGTCTTGAGGACCACGTGAAAACAATTTTTTCACGGTGGGTGGACCTTTTGCTTACTTTTGAAAGTTTTTTTTGCTCGACCACGTCGTGGCTTGCTAAGCCTAAGGTTAGGCTTAGTAAGCCTAACTTTCGGCTTAGTGAGTTTGGGCCATCAAGATGGCTATGTGCGTCACTGTGCTAGGGGAGGACATTTCTGCCTAAGAATTCCAGTGTTCTGGATAGACAAAAACGCTTTCTAAGCGTAAATCAACAAAAGAATCCGTGGCAGGAGATTATATTCAAGAACCACCATAGGGCCAAAATGGGGGCACCTAATCTCCCATCAACGTGAAGAAACGCCTCTCCAACGCGTCAAGGTTCCCTCATCTACCAAGGGAGAATTTTTTAATCATTGTTAGGCCTCTCGGTGGCCTGAACATTAAGAATACCAGTGACGTCCGGATTTTTCAAGCCCTCACGACAGCGGTGCATCTCTCCGCTGCGGATATCACAGAAGACATCATTTGTCCTAACGCTATGCAGAACATTCTTGTGATTAGTGCGCCATCGCAAGCAACGCCAGGTCCTAAGCAAGTTTAGAGGCCATCACCATGAATAACGCAGGGTACAAGGTTAGCTCATACTTTGCTGTGCCCGACAACACATGCAGGGGCATCATCAAAAACATCGATATGTATATTGACGTCGGAGAGCTCGGAAGACTCCTTACTCAGCCAAGGAATCCCACTGTTCTCAAAGTGCAGCGAATCAAGAATTTTACACCAGTCATCCTTTTCGAAAGACTTCAAGTCCCAAATACGTCATGTGTGGTCCCAGTATAGTCAGCTGCACTTTCCACTGACGGCAGACGGACGTCTGCTATGCCTGTGGTAGACACGGCCACAGAGCCAATGTGTGCCCCACCACAGGTAATGTTATCTGCCGGGGTTGCGGATTGACCTCCCCTGGCGAAGCGACCAGCACGTTTGCCCGCCTATGTGAGCCTTCTGTGGACAGCCTCATCTGACCGCCGATAGAATCTGTACACCAAGATTTGAGATACCTTATATCGTCAGACAGCGCAGAAGAGAGAGACGCAAATTTGACAAGGACTTCCCGCCAATACATGAGCTGCCCGAACCAGCCAACAAATCTAGGTCCAAGTCCAGGAGCTCAAGGGAGCGCTCTCGATGCAAGAGCGATCCCAGATCCACAAGCCGTTTCCTGTCCCGAAGCTGTTCCCAATCACGGGGCCCGGTCTTTAGCATTCCGGTGATTGCTGCCGGGGCAACCGCACGGGCTGACCACGTCAAAGAATCCCAGAAACAGGTAGTGGGGGACCTGCTGCCAGAGCAGACCAATGATTGAATAATTCAGCTGGAAAGAGAGAACGCTGCACTAAAGAAGGTGATTGCGCAACTAGAGTAAAAACAGTTGCACTTAAGAATGCTAATAACACTACAAGTGAGACTTTACAACCTTCTCAGGTCACTAGACTTGAAACGCTCGTTGAAACGCCTATGGAAACGCCCGTGGAAACACATATGAAAACTGTCATGGAAGCGCCCGTGGAAAAACCCACAGAGACGCTTGTCGAAACACCCATGAAAGTGCAGTGTACTGTCCGTCCAGCCAAAAAGAGGGCTTTGACGAGGCTCGCACTTAATGAGGAACTGCATAGTTTTAAAACAGAGATCAGAGAAATGTTTCAGTCACTTAGCCAAACAGTCGCATTGATTCATGTTAAGGTCGATACCTTGGCGGCAAGCTCAGTGCGCTGGATGCTAAGGTCAATACGTTGGACGCTAACTGCTGTGCGTTAAACGCTAAGGTCAACGCACTCGAACGCCGGCACATATGTTTCGAGCCTAACTATGGCGCGTCCGCTTGAAGAGTTCAGGATTTGGCAATGAAACTGTTGTAGGTTTTGTTTACCGCAAGAAGGCGGTTCTTCAGCAGTTCATTCGTTCTCATTCTGAAAAGCTGCTAATCATTTTGCTTCAAGAGAAGCTTTTGGATTCTGTCATATGCCGAGTTAAAAACCTCGCGCTCTTTATGAAGATAAGTGAAGGGGCATTCGCACGCTCGTATCTAAAGAATACACCTCTATATCTCGCACGATCTTTCTATGAAAATTAGTAAGATGGAGCACTCATATGTCAAAATTATTCCGAGGGGTCATTTCAAGAGTATTGTTTTCATCCTTCATATTTATAATTCGCCAAATGACTCGAGACAAAGGTTTACGGTGCTTTTGAGTAGCCGTGACGCCAGGACGGGTATTTCCCCGCTTGTGGTTGTGGGTGATTTCCACGCTTCTCTTCAGGCTTGGGGTCATCTGCGGTGATTCCGTAAGGGCGAGGATTTGTGACAAGCAGTGATGAACTTGAACCTCACCCTGGCCACTGACGCAGCATTTCCGACCAGGATGGTTAACTACTGCACGAGGGACACCACGCCAGATCTTACCTTTGTTAAAAATGTTGAATCTGCTACTTGGCACTACTTGCACGCGGATATGGGTAGTGACAATAATGTCCCAGCAACTCGTATCCGTGTAAAGGGCAAGCCCGTAAGAAAATTTACTTCCACAGATTAAGATACTTCCGGGATATTAGAAAAGAACGCGCGTAAGCTGAATACTCGACCTTCACCCTGGATCAATGGGCCTACCAGCTCAAGAGAGACGTTAGTGAGGCGACAAAAAGGACACACAGATTTGGAAATGCATAGCATGAACAGCTGCTTTGCGCACCTCCTAAAGGCCAAGAAATCATTACTCAGAAGGTGGAAGGGGCAGAGGGTCAATCGTCGACTCCGCAGGAAAATGGCAGAACTTAACCGAACCATCGAGGACTCTGCAGACCCTCTCTGGGCAGCAGTGGGATGAGGTGTACAATTACGTTTATGGTCAAATGAAAATAGCAGGAAACTGGAATTTGCTAAATTACCTTCTGAACGAGTAGAGTTCCAAAATAAATCAAAGGCAAGCCATTGCTAATTTCATACATGCCGCCAGACAGTCCATTTCTGAAGACGCTATACTGGATGGTTTGGTTCAAAGATGTTTACCCATTGGCTCCTCGAGCTGTTCAGACTATCCGTCTTTTAATGGACCTCCTCGCACTGAGATGCTAGAGCCCTTTATCATCAGCGACGTTTGGGAAGTTCTTCAAAACCTTCATGGACGATTGGCTCCTGGGCAGGATGGCATATCTAAGAGGGCCCTCAGGAACCTGGATGACGAATCCATCAATTTTCTTACCGATGAGATCAATTGCATATGGACAGAAGGTACTGTCCCAGATTGTTGAAAAATGTCGTCGGTTGTCTTCATTCCCAAGCCGGGGCGATTTCCAGTTTTAGCAAATCTGAGGCCTATATTGCTAACGTCCTAAGTCAGCAAGGTGGCGGAGCACGTCATTCACAACCATGTCTCTAAGCACATCGAGGAAAAGGTATTTTTCCTTACAACACGGTTGGGTTTCGTCCGCCTTTGTCCGCACAAGACACAAGACTTAAACATCAAATCGTAGACGTGAACACAAGGAACGTAAGAGGCATCGTGTGTCTTGACTTGGAAAAAGCGTTTGACATCCCTCACACTCACATCTTAAACTCTAATGGAGAGATTGGACTGGGAAAAGCCTCGCACAGATACGGCAGCTTTTTTTTCTAGAATTGAGAAGGCCACGCTCAATATCTGGGACCTCAAGTTCTCTTCCATAGCACTGGACCCTATAAGCATGCCGCAAGGAGCGGTCATATCCCCGCTTCTTTTTAACATCGCTATGAGCAAGTTGTCCACGCTGCTATCTAACGTGAAGGGAATCAGCCATACGCTTTACGCTGATGATATTACTAGCTGGTGTCCTGGAGGTAGCGAAGGGGAAGTCCAGACTGAACTCCAGAAAGCCGTCGATCAGATGGAGCTTTTCCTTGCTGGCACAGGGCTGAGGTGTTCCTCGAGTAAATTGGAGCTGCTTTTATACAGGCCCGGTAGAAAAAGAGCCAGGACAAAAAACTGGAAGCCTTCATTAGAGGTAGACATTGTACTTCACACCGAAGTGACGCCCCCATTCCGACAGTGAACGCCATTGGAGTGCTAGGCATGATTATAGAGCCGCACAGGTACAACGGACAAACCTTCGCTAAGATTTCATTTCAACTAAAACCGAGAACATGATCAGGTTGATTAACAGGGTTTATAATAGAAGGGGGGACTCGGAGAGGACCTTTTACTGATTGATATGTGGGGTTTAACGTCCCAAAACCACCATTTGATTATGAGACACGCCGTAGAGGAGGGTTCTGAAAATTTTGACCACCTGGGGTTCTTCAATGTGCACCCAAATCTGAGTACAACATTTCCGCCTCCATCGGAAATGCAGCCGCCACAGCCGGGGGGGACCTTTTACTGAGGCTCTTTCTTGCATTTCTCATGAGTCATATAACGTACGTTGCTGCCGTGCACTCTTGGTATGGATTCGAAAATAAGAAGCCGGAAACTCTGATCAGCAAAAGCAAAAAGAGAATGTTAGGCATTCCCGTGCGGACAAGCACTAAAGCACTTATGCAGCTAGGAGTTCATAACATCCTAAATGAGATCAATGAAGCCCAGAAAAGTGCGCAGCTAATGCGCCTGTCATCCACGTTGGCTGGTAAGAAGACTCTGTCCATCCCGGGTTTCAGTCCGACGCTCATAGAGGATCACCGTCTTCAACTTCTGAATGAACTGCATACTGCAATCCAGGTCTCTCCATTTCCGCGAAACGTCCATCCTCAGCACAACGTAGACAGGCGCCGGGCAAGGGCTATCACACTTCTGAACAGCATCAGGAACGATCCTCACTCATTGTGTTTCGTCGATGCCGCTCAGTATGGTCACTCAGCTAGGTTATCTGTTATTTCCGTCAATCACATCGGTTCTATTATCAATGCTGCGTCAGTTATGGACTCTACTCTCTCAAGAGCCGAACAGTTGGCCCTTGCTCTTTTGGATCACAGTAGATCGCAAATCTTCGCCGACTCAAGGTACGGGGCCAAAGCTTTCGCCTCTAGTTCCGTCTGTGCTGAAGTATATAAACCATTTCAAAATGGGACACTTTCTCCACATGTCATTACGTGGTTTTCTGCACATCTCGAAACCCTACTAGACTTTCTAGTAAAACCGCACGACACTGCTCCCTCCCTGGCGCGCACACTGACCCTCCGGGCTGGGGAGGACGTTGATCCACGGGTAGGCAAAGAGATGTTCAGGGACGCTTTACTTCCATTCAGTGATTGGATAAGCACTACTAAGTTGAGTAGGTGGTCGTTTGCTCCTCCGCACAGCAAGTTCTCTAGACCTCAGGTCATCACGTTTAGAATACTCCAGACCACGTCCTATCTAAGCCTATCTTTCCTCAGCATGGTCTCCTCAGAGGCTTTTGACTATACTTGCCCTAGCTGTGGTGAGGTTAGGGACCTAGCGCGTATGCTCAGGCAGTGCCCCTCAGCACGGGACCCAAGTCGGCTCACAGAAGAGGATTGGGACTCTGCCTTACGTAGTTCCGGGTTGCTATCGCAACTATGGGTTCTCCAGAGAGCCCACAATGCGGTGGTGATGCTAGGCCTTCCTACGTTGCAGTGGCCCGTGACGTTGCTTTTAAAGTCTAGCATTTCTCAGGACCCAATAAAGCTCTTTGATTGATTGATGTGTGGGGTTTAACGTCCCAAAACCACTCTATGATTATGAGAGACGCCGTAGTGGAGGGCTCCGGAAATTTAGACCACCTGGGGTTCTTTAACGTGCACCCAAATCTGAGCACACGGGCCTACAACATTTCCGCCAATAAAGCTCTTTGTCTTTCGGTCTAGCTTTCTCTTTTTTATAATTGAAGACCAGCATGCATGAAGCAAAGAAATCGATTACGTCACACTATGGCAGTATGAAGTAGGCGGTACACAAGCTCAGCACTTTAAAATAAAATACAAGAAACCTGGCACAGTGCAACAGCCCAGAAAGTCAGCAGGAGCGAACATCCCATTTAATGGCAGATTGCGTTTCTTTCACAAGTAATAGCAATGTTGAGCGAGCTTCCTGTATCCGTTGGGCAATTGACGACATATAGTATATTAGAAGTTAGGCGGAAGTCAACGCATTTTATTCACCGAAAATCGGCTTACACCACTCTCAAAAATGCATATCCACGGAGTGAATGATAATAAATTGGGCGAAGCTTCGGAGGTTTTATCGGTAAACCGTGAATCCTCTGTCTGTCTGCCTGCCTGTCTGTCTGTCTGTCCGTCTGTCTGTCTGTCTGTCTGTCCCTCCATCTATCCATCCTTCGTCCGTCTGCCTGTCTTTCTGTCTTTCCGCCCGTCCATCCGTCTGTATGTCTCTCTATGTGCCTGTCTGTCAGTCTCTCTGTCTCTCCGTCCTTCCGTCGTCCATCTGTTCACCTGTCTGTCTGTTCATGCGTCTGCACCTGCTGAGTGAGTCATAAAACTAAGCGGTCACGCACGAAAGGAGACATGCATCTACGGACCCACGGCTTAAGGAGCTTCGCCTCCAAAAAAGTTGGCAGATCCCTGATACAGTGAAAATCGGTGATATGCGAAGCACGAATGAGGAAGGTTGGTATATCAATTTAAGATCAGCACAATGTTATGAGGTGTATGTAAACTATGCCGTAAATATTCCGTGTCATGATTATCATATTTGGACACGTCATTCACCTTCGTCACGTGATAACAAGTTTGGTATATGCAGAGCTAGCGAAACAGTCGCGAGTGCGCTATGAGCGCAGCGCGTAGTCATGTTTCAAATGACACGCATATTGCCACCATTGATGAACGAGCCGCTGTGGCTCATACCCGTTTTGGGCTACGAAGAAGAAGAGAACGCTTTGGTTGCACCGATTCGGGTGAACTCCTGGCTGCAGATCTTGTTTTTGCTCGCGACATTACTGGTGGAAGTGCTGGGTACGTGTACTTCGGCTGTGTCGGCCATCGTGGAGACAGCTACATCTCCCAGAGCAAGAAGCAGCCACCGCCTGCGTGGTTTACCCCCTGAATTTGGTCCCTTGACATCGACACCCAGAAAGATGGCAACTTCGATAACAAGCCAGGCGGTCCAAACCACGATGCCCATGGTTCTCTTCTCGCCTATGTTTTTCATGCGCCACAGACACCAAAGCCGTTCCATGGAGATATCTTCGAGGATGTTGATGACTGGCTCGACCACTTTTATCGGGTTGCCTGTATCAACGAATGCGACGATGTTCGCAAGCTGCGCAGAGTTTACTTTTACTTGGAGGATTCTGCGAAGACATGGTACGAGAACCACGAGGACTCCTTTGCAACCTGGCAAGAGTTTAGCCGTCAGCTCCGTGACGCCTTTCGGAACACCGAGAGGAAGGAGAGGGCCAAACAAGCCATATCCTGCAGAAACCAGCGGCCGAACGAACGAGTATACATGTTTGTCGAGGACATGCTTCGGCTCTTCAAGCGCGCGGACCCCGCCATGCCCGAGGAAAAGAAGGTGAGGCATTTGATGCGTGGAGTAAAAGAACAGCTTTTCGCTGGGCTCGTGCGCAATCCACCAACGACAGTCGCCCAGTTCATCAGTGAGGCGAACACAATGGAACGTACGCTGCAGCAGCGGTCATCACAATACGAACGCCAGATCCCGGCCACCGCATGCTCTATCGGCTCTGACAGCGAGAGACAGGCCCTCGCAGACTTCATTCGAAGTATTGTTCGGGACGAACTGCGACAGCTTCAGGCGGTGGGATCCCATCAACCTGTGTCTGCCCTCGCGGATGTAATCAGACAAGAAGTCCGGCAGGCCGTCACACCCCTGACCCCAATCACACCACCGATTCCCGAGGCGCCAGTCTTGACATACGCAGCGGCATTGCGATCCCCTGCACCACCGGCTACAGATCCTGCTATGCGGCCCAGGTACCAGGCTATGCAGTCATTCCACACCACTGCTTCGAGCTCGCCTCACGGCTCAAGGTTCCCGAGCACACCCACCTATCTGCAGTCTACCTCAAGACAAAGTGGTAGCAAGGCAAGCACGTGGCGCAAATCGGATAACCGTCTGCTCTGCTATCACTGCGGCGAAGCGGGTCACGTATACAGGAACTGTCAATACCGGCAACTAGGTCTCCGCGGCTTCCATCCTGAAGCTCGATGCCCGCGCTACGGTGAGCGCCCCCGCGAAATCGAAGCCTATCTCACGGGCCAGTGAACACCTTCGACTGTTCAGCACCACCAGTCGAGATCACCGTCGCCTCGCCGGTCTACGTCACCCAGTTTGCCCACATCGTCTTCCGCTCCTTTCAGGAGCCGGTCACCAAGTCCCCGCAGGGGAAACTAGGAATGGCGACTTCTGGGGGTGAAGTCGCGGCCCGGCGAACTGTAAAAGACCCTCATTCGACGCAACGACCAGACAAGAACCATTCCGGTTCTGCAGTGTTCTCTGACAGCAGAAAGATCGTTTCTGCCAAAATCGCCGTCTTCATCGACAATCATGCTGTCAACGCCCTCGTCGACACCGGGGCCGACTATTCCGTAATGAGCGCCGCACTGGCATCTGAACTGAGGAAGGTTACCACACCATGGCAAGGACCGCAGTTGCGCACGGCAGGGGGCCATCTGGTGATGCGTACCGGTATGTGCACGGCACGCATTCGTATACGTACGTCGACATTTGCAGGCTCTTTCCTTGTATTGCGCGTGTGCTCTCGGCCAGTCATTCTAGGAATGGACTTCCTTCGTGAATACGGCGCCGTCATCGACCTCCGTGAATTGCTTGTGTCGTTCGAGGATCCTTTTTGCGCTGCAACTGACAGTACAGTATTCCGGAAAAGAGCACTTCGTGTTACCGACGATTCTCTGACTCTCCCACCTCGAAGCAGC
This sequence comes from Rhipicephalus microplus, assembly GCF_043290135.1. Classification (NCBI taxonomy): domain Eukaryota; kingdom Metazoa; phylum Arthropoda; class Arachnida; order Ixodida; family Ixodidae; genus Rhipicephalus; species Rhipicephalus microplus. The sequence continues at coordinate 114,078,022 of NC_134701.1, forward strand.
CTCTTTGTCGAAGTAGAATTAGGACAGGACATGTCTGACGCGGTAATTGCAGAGGTCAATTTGTCTCTCCTTATTTCACGACAAATCTGTGTTGCCCGAGGAATCATTCAGCCTAGCAATAGGCATGTTCACCTGCTGGTCACGAACTTCAGTGACGAATATTGCCACCTAACGAGACACACTGCCATTGCATTTTGTGGAGAACTTGCCGATGCCGATGGTTCGCCCACATTAGCTTTATTTTCATCGAATGGCCACCCTGACGAGGCGTTCACGAGCACTCTCGATGTTAACGAGAGACTACCGTCGTCTCAACGAGAAAGCCTTTTGCGTTTACTCGGCTCATTTCAAGACTGCTTTGCCACTACGTCAAGGGTTAAACAGACACCTCTTGATCAGCACCGTATCATCACGGAACCCACCGAGAGACCCATCCGACAACACGCCTATAGGGTGTCGCAAAAAGAGCAAGACGCTATACGTGACCAAGTACAGCAGATGCTTCAGGACGACGTCATCCAGCCATCAACCAGTCCCTGGGCTTCGCCAGTTGTGCTAGTAAAGAAGAAGGACGGTACATTGCGTTTTTGCGTTGATTACCGTAAACTGAACAAGGTCACCAAAAAGGACGTTTATCCTCTACCCCGGATAGATGACTCGTTGGACCATATACGCAACGCTAAATATTTTTTTCCATGGATTTACGTAGCGGCTACTGGCAAATCGCAGTGGATGAGCGCGACCGCGAAAAGACGGCGTTTATTACTCCCGACGGCCTGTACGAGTTTAAAGTGTTGCCTTTCGGTCTATGCTCAGCGCCAGCTACTTTCCAAAGAATGATGGATACGGTTCTCACAGGGCTCAAATGGCAATCATGTCTTGTTTACCTTGATGACGTCGTGGTCTTTGCAGACACGTTTGAACAACACGTCCGACGCCTTCAGGCAGTACTTCAGGCAATCAGAACAGCGGGGCTTTCTCTCAAACCCGAGAAATGTCACTTTGGATATGAAGAACTGAAGTTTCTTGGTCACGTTGTGAGCCATGCCGGCATCCACCCAGACCCGGAGAAAACTCGTGCTGTTGCCGCCTTTCCCGTGCCCACAAATAAGCGCGACCTACGCCGATTTCTGGGGCTCTGTGCGTATTACAGGCGCTTTGTCAAAAACTTTTCGAAGATGGCTGAATCCCTCAACAAGCTTACAAAAGACAGTGTCTCGTTTGTATGCGGTCCCGATCAGTGTCATGCGTTCGACACGCTCCGAAACCTCCTCCAGGCTCCGCCTGTACTGGGTCATTTTGACGAAAGCGCTGACACGGAATTACACACTGACGCCAGCAACGTTGGACTAGGAGCGGTATTAGTTCAGTGGCATAATGGCGTAGAGCGCGTGATCGCTTATGCGAGCAGAACGTTATCCCCAGCGGAAAAAAACTATTCTGCAACCGAGAAGGAATGCCTTGCTGTTGTCTGGGCCATAACAAAGTTCCGCCCATACTTGTATGGCCGCCCATTCAGGGTAGTTAGCGACCACCATTCCCTCTGTTGGCTCGCAAATTTCAAAGATCCCTCAGGTCGTCTAGCACGATGGAGCCTTCGGCTACAAGATTTCGATGTCACCATCGTCCACAAATCTGGGCGGAAACACAACGACGCCGACTGTCTCTCACGTGCACCGGTCGAAAATGCCAACACTGACCTTGAAGACGACGACACTTTTCTTTCTGTCGTATCAGCAACCCGCTTAGCTGAGCAACAGCGTCACGACTCGGAGCTCATTCTGCTCATTGACTACCTGGAAGGACGCAATTCCCACCCTCCTCGAAGCTTTGCACGCTCGCTATCCTCCTTTTGTTTCCGCGATAGAGTGCTTTACAAAAAAAACTTTCATCCTACACAAGCTATGTATCTGCTTGTTGCGCCAACTACGCTTCGTGGTGACATTTTACGTGCGTGTCATGATGAGCCATCGTCCGGACACCTCGGCTATACGCGCACGCTGCAACGGATTCAACGCTCCTACTACTGGCCACGTCTCGCAAAGACTGTGAAGCATTACGTTCGCACATGTCGCGACTGTCAGCGACGTAAGGTTCCACCTTTACGACCAGCGGGACTACTGACACCAATAGGCCCACCAAAGGCGCCCTTTCATCAGATTGGCATGGACTTGCTGGGGTCATTCCCCACGTCTTCGTCTGGAAACCGGTGGATCGTGGTCGCTACCGACTACTTAACACGCTACTGTGAAACGAAGGCGCTTCCAAAAGCAACCGCAGCAGATGTCGCCCAATTTTTCGTGAACAGCATCGTCTTACGTCACGGTGCTTCAGCTGTCGTCATAACTGATCGTGGGACAGCTTTCACCGCAGAGATGCTGCAGGAAGTCTTGCGATTAAGTGGCACGGAACATCGCAAAACAACGGCTTACCACCCGCAAGCAAACGGGCTGACTGAACGACTCAATAAGACCATTGCAGACATGCTGTCAATGTATGCGGACATCAATCACAAGAACTGGGACGCCATACTTCCCTACGTAACTTTTGCGTATAATACTGCTGTTCAAGAAAGTACAGGTTTCACACCTTTTCGCTTAGTCCACGGTCGCGAAGTCACGACGATGCTCGACGCCATGCTCCTGCCCGACAACTTAGGAACATACCGCACCGATGCCGCCAAATTCGCGCAGTGTGCAGAAGAGGCCCGTCAAATTGCTCGTCACCGTATTCAACATCACCAAAGCGCAGACACACGCCACTACAATCTTCGTCACCGTGAAGTTATTTTCAACCCCGGTGATGAAGTCTGGGTGTGGACCCCTATCCGACAACGTGGCCGTTCAGAAAAGCTTCTTCGCCGCTACTTCGGCCCTTACAAGGTCGTACGACGTCTCAGCGACGTCACATATGAGATTCTCCCAGAAGGCACTTCGAGACATTCCCGTTTCACCCCGCGAACTGAAGTCGTTCACGTTTCACGGCTGAAACCATACTTTTCGCGCTGTGAATCGCCAGAGAGTGACTGACTTTATTCTCCCTTACATTCTTTCCTATTTTTCTTTTTTCTCATTTAACTCTTGACTCCACAACCAACTATGTTATTCCGCCTTACGCCATTCATTTTGCTTGCATGGTAATTTTCATCTCATTTTCTTTTTTTTTTGCCTTCATGTACAGCATCGAGACGACGCTTCTTGGGAGAGGGGGTAATGCCACCATTGATGAACGAGCCGCTGTGGCTCATACCCGTTTTGGGCTACGAAGAAGAAGAGAACGTTTTGGTTGCTACGGTTCGGGTGAACTCCTGGCTGCAGATCTTGTTTTTGCTCGCGACAATATTATGATTATCCTGTTCGAACGGGTCCTCGACCTCCGTCTATTCACGCCACGTGATACCGACTTTGGTGTAGGGGAACCTAGCAGACCGACCGTGAGCAAACTATGTTCATGGCATATAGCCATGTTGCTACATGACACGCATGTCAAGCTTATCATGTTCGGACATGTCATTTACCTTTGCCGTCTGTTCGAGTCACGTAATACCATATTTTGCATATGTGAAGCTATTGAAACGGCCGCAAACACATCATGAACGTGGCATGTAGCCATTCTTACATGACACGCATCCCATGATTATACTCTTTGCATCAGTCACATACCTTCGTCGTTCCTCCACGTCCCGTGTCAACAAATTTTGTATATGTGAAGCTAGCGAAACGACCGTCAGCACATCATGAGTATAGCATGTAGCCATGTTGTAAGATGACGCGCATCTCATGATTATCATGTTTCCACCAGTAACGTACCCTGGTCACCCATCCACGTCCCGTAATTCTAAATTTGGTACATGCGATGCCAGCGAAATGACCACCAGCACACCATGAGCGTGGCATGTTCTCATGACTTACCAGACATACATGTCATGATTTCTATGTTAGGGCCTGTCACCTGTGTTCGCCATGCAGTCATCTCATGCCATGTCAGTTTAGTTTTACAGCATGTCATCTGAATGAAACCACTGCAAAAGCAGCAAAACATGAAATAAGAATTATGACATAGATGTCATGATTTTCATGTTATAACTAGTCACTTATGTTCGTCATACATCTATGTTTTCATAGCAATTTCGGTATCGATACCATTATCCTAACGGCCAGGAAAACTAAAAGTGGTAAATAGATAGATAGATAGATAGATAGATAGATAGATAGATAGATAGATAGATAGATAGATAGATAGATAGATAGATAGATAGATAGATAGATAGATAGATAGATAGATAGATAGATAGATAGATAGATAGATAGATAGATAGATAGATAGATAGATAGATAGATAGATAGATAGATAGATAGATAGATAGATAGATAGATAGATAGATAGATAGATAGATAGATAGATAGATATATAGATAGATAGATAGATAGATAGATAGATAGATAGATAGATAGATAGATAGATAGATAGATAGATAGATAGATAGATAGATAGATAGATAGATAGATAGATAGATAGATAGATAGATAGATAGATAGATAGATAGATAGATAGATAGATAGATAGATAGATAGATAGATAGATAGATAGATAGATAGATAGATAGATAGATAGATAGATAGATAGATAGATAGATAGATAGATAGATACGCTCAATGTCGCCGAAGTTCGCTATGCTTGTACACGTGCGAAAACCGAACTCAGAAAGAAAGATTATTTCAGTCCGAAATAGGCCATAGAAGTCTTCGGCTGCAAACTCCGCCCAACGCCGGTGACAGCTATTTCACGGTGGCGTGCGCGACGCCACAAACCGATTGGAGCAGTGCCACCGCCTGCTGCGAAGCGGCTCTTTCGGCACGCGGTCAGTGTGTTCACAGTGTTGATAGTCTTGCTTGTCGCGCGGTCCGCACGTGTTGCAAGTGTTGCGTGCCTCGCCGCGGTGGTCTAGGGGCTAAGGTACTCGGCTGCTGACCCGCAGGTCGCCGAAGTGAATCCCAGCTGTGGCGGCTGCATTTCCGTTGCAGGTGTAAATGTTGTAGACCCGTGTGTTTAGATTTGAGTGCACGTTAAAGAACCCCAGGTGGTAGAAATATCCGGATCCCTCCACTATGGCGTTTCTCATAATCCTATGGTGGTTTTGGGACGTTAAATCCCACATATCAATCAATTTAGCGCTGTGAAGTGGTGGTGGTGGTGGTGTTGCAGCAGGCGGGGTTAGCCTGGCCTGCATGGCCGGCAATTGTTCCGCCTGAGCATCTCCTTAATTTGGAAAATGTCACCACGTGTCAGACAGCCCAGTGTCTCGCAGGAAGACCAACAAAGTTCGTTGCACGTTCCTCCCAGTTGCCGCGGGTCCTTCAGGAAAGATGATGTCATCAACTGTCCGGTGCCTATGACAGCCTTTTCGCAAGGTGCGGATCATCGCTGCTCTTTGCGCATCAAACTGTGGGCAAAGCCAAATGAAATGTTCAATATCCCCGATGTCACCACAGAAGGCACAGAACGGGGAAGCGTATCTCCCAGTCTTGAATGACCAGGCCGGGGTGTATGCGGAGCCGGTTCTAATGCGGTACAACAGCGTCGCTTCTTCACGAGAAAGTCCATGAATTACACATGCTTGGTGTGGAAACCTGTAGATCGCCTTGAAATGATTGCGTATCACATCTTTGTTGTTCTGGTAAGTCTTGGGAGTTCTTACTTTTGGAAACGATGTACGTGCTTCGCATGCAAGGGCATCAGCCTTTTCATTGCCCTCAATGTCAACGTGGGATGGGATCCACTGGAACTTTATATTAAAACTCTTGCCATTTAGGTGTTTGATTTGTGCCAGAGATTGCCTGGTGAACTTTTCTTGAGGTAGGCCACGATGCAGTCTTTGTAGCGCCGATTTGGAGTCCGTCAGCACTACAACATCTCGTGCAGAAAAGGATCGCAGTTTTCGCAAAGCCGCCGTAATTGCAGCGCTTTCTACCGTTGTGGACGAAACCACGCGATCCAGGCGGCCCGACCATGACACGCCCAGGCTGGGTATGCAGAAAGCCGCTGCGCAGCTATCAGTCTGTGTGCACACTGATCCGTCGGTGTACACTTGTAGGTGGCAACGGTACATGGTGCTCAAGTGGTCCAGCGCAAGAAATTTCGCTTCCACGGCTGGAATGGTGCGCTTCGCTGGTAGATTGGGTACGCTGAAGTTGCACGCAACATCCACAAAAGACCATGGCGGGTCCATAGGGCGCCGTTTAGGCAGTTTCAAGCCTAAATATTGAAATGTGTTTAGTGCCGCGTTGAAATGTGAGCCAGTTCTTGCTCTTAGCCGCCGGAGAAGCGCCGTGCCTGTGAAGGACTCGCCCAGTCTTGACAGCTGCGTCAATAAGGCCTGAGACGCCAAAAGGCGGAGCGGAAGAGACTCGGCTTCATTGGTGACCTTCGTGTTTGAAGCCGCCTGAGGGACTCCCATCGCCAAGCGAAGACCCTTTCTGTGCACTGCCTCTAGGCGTTCGAACTGGCTTGGTGATGGTGATATCAGGGGCAGCTGATAAAGAATGCGGCTTGTTATAAGCGCATCATTCAATTTAAGCATGGACATAGGATTGTTGCCCCAACGGACCCCTGCCATGCGACGAAGAGCGTTGATCCTTTGCACTGATGCAGTTACTATACCATCAACCGCACGTCGCCATAATAGCTTGTTGTCGATGGTAATCCCCATGAAGCGAACACTTGTTGCACAACGAATTGAGTGGCCTCGAATATTCAGCGACAGACGTGTTGACTTCCGTCGCACTCCCGGGAAGAGCATGAAGGCCGACTTTTCCGCTGATAAAGATAGGCCAAGTGTCAACAAGTGACGCTCAATGATTGAAATAGCGCTCTGTGCTATCCGGGCCAAACGTTTGTGCTGGTACCCTGAGATCCAAATGCAGATGTCATCGGCGTAGATGGATATTTTAACTGCTTTCAGAGCTGAGTGCAGAATGTCGGGAAGCCTGGCCATGGCAGCGTTAAAAAGCAAGGGAGATAGAACACTTCCTTGTGGGACGCCGAGGGAAACGCGTCTCTCTTCGCTCGTTACATTTCCAAGCTTAACACGGACACAGCGGTCTCTGAGAAATTCATGTACGAACCGAAGAGCATTTCCCGACACACCCATGGCTTGGAGCTCGTTCACGATGCCTGCCTGAAGCACACAATCATATGCCTTGGCAACGTCCATGAAGACGGCGAGTGTCGAGAGTCCGCTGACGCGGTGGTGTTCAATGAGGCTTAATAGGTCCAAAACACTATCCTGGGCACTCAGTCGTGGGCGAAATCCGGTCATACACGGTGGCCATCGTCTTCCTTGTTCAAGGTACCAAGTTAATCTTGTACATATTAATCTTTCCATCAACTTAGATACGCATGATGTTAGAAATACCGGTCGATATGACGCGAGGCTCGCAGGATCCTTTCCGGACTTTAGGACTGGCACCACCCATGCTGTCTTCCAAACAAGTGGGATCTCTCCCGTGCTCCAGACATGATTAAATATGTCCAAAAGAGCCCTTTTTCGCTCATATGGTAGATTTGTCAGCATTTGATTGCTGATCAAATCGGGACCCACGGCACAGCGTCTTCTTAATTTGCTAAGTGCCATATCCAGCTCTCGGAAGGTGAATGGCGTATCCATCGTGTGGAAAAACTGGGGTGACAGAGGAATCGCCGCTCCTGCTGGTCTACCAGGTATGTACACGTCTGCGAAATCCTCTGCAAGGGTTTGCAAATTTATCCCTTGTTTCAAAGCGAGTGCTTCGAATGGCCTGTTTGTTCGGATCTTCCCAGAAAGACTATTTATTACTGCCCATATCTTTGTCAAGGGCGCAAACGTTGATAAACTCTCACAGAAAGCGGCCCATTGATTTCGTCTTAATGTTTTTGTATGGCGACGAATTGCAGCGTTTATCCTGTTATATTCGGTTTTCGCAGACGGATTTCCTTTTGTTCTCATTATTTTCCGCTCCGCTCGTCTACGTGCTGCGCAGAGGTTCTTCAATATCAAGTCTGGAGCAGGAAAATGGTCAGGCAGTTTCAGCAATGAAGTTGCTGATCGCTTGCTTTGCAACATATCTGCGAACAGCTCACCAGTGGATTTGTCCAACACTTCTCTGTAGGTGTCCCAACGTGTTACATTGCAGAATTGCCGACCAGCAGTTCGAAATCCCAGGATATTGGTGAAGATGGGGAAATGGTCGCTGCCCATCTTGTCTGGGGCCGTGGTCGATGATACCAGAAGGTCCGTGGAGTGAAGTACAAGGTCTATTGCACTCCATGAATCAGGTGGCCTGAAAAATGTAGGTTTACCATCGTTCGCCACACATAAGTCGGCAGCATCTGCAGCTGCTAGAAGTTCCCTGCCTCGAAAATCTACACTCTTATCTCCCCAGAGTGGATGGTGCGCGTTAAAATCACCACAGATTATTCGAGGAGCGGGACATCGAGTGCAGAGGTCCTTTAGGAAAGTCTCCATAGAGACCTTTTTTCGTGGGCTTATGTACACCGATACCACACTCAGTTTTCGGTTTCCCAGACACACTTGCACAGCAGCGACTTCCAGTGAGTTGGAACAGAGGTCTTGCACTGGTAGGGTGACGTGAGGTATTTCCCGCCTTATGTATATCATTGCGCTTCCATTTGCAAACGACGTTATGCTCGGGTTGCCGTGTCGGATGTACCCTGGGAGCGTCCTTGCATTCGGTAGACCGGCTTCGGAGAGGGCTAGAATCGGAATTGGAATGTCGCGCAGGAAAAGGTTGAGTTCGCACAGGCGTTTTAGAAGACCTGCGCAGTTCCATTGCATTATTAAGGGCACTTTTGAAGGACGAAATAGACCAGGTGGGCGAGACAGCGCCATTATTCTACTGTGTGTTTGTGGAAGCAGAGCAAAGTAACACTGACTCTAAAGCCAGGACTGCTCCCAACATATCCTTCGTTGAACTCGCAGGCATCTTAGCGACGTGTGAACGCAGTGCTGTGAACAGAGCGCGAATAACGTGCTCGAGGTTTTCTTGCTGTTGGCTTCCAGATGGTACTTGAGATGGGCTCAGTGCATCAGCGTAGGTGCGCTTGGCGGACTCTTTCGTGATACATTTCTCACCAGCGTTGAGCACTTGCGTTGACTCAGTACCAGCTGTTGTCGGATTTAGGCGTGGAAAATTTCCTGCGCACTCGTTATCCGAAACGCCAAGTTGTGGCGCGCCGGAAGTCTTCTTTGTGAGCGATGGTTCGTTCACAGTCTTCGGGCCGAGGACAAACGTCTTATTTTTTCGCTGCGCAGCTGTTCGTGCTGGACATCGGCCGTAGCTAGCTGGGTGGTCGCCGCCACAGTTTGCACACACAAGTTTTTCTTTACTTGTACACGTCTTAAAGTCATGAGGCCCCCCACAGCGCTTACACCTTTGTTCCCCACGACAGTGCTTGGCAACATGTCCAAAACGCTGACATTTAAAACAGCGTGGTGGCGTCTCCACGTAGTCTACCAGCTCGTGTCTGGTGAAGCCAAGGTTGATTTTCTCTGGACGTTCCGAATTGGGAGCGAATGTGAGAACTACAGAGTCAGTGCGCCTTGATTCCCATTCGGTGGATGAGGTTTGGACTCGTCGTATGATCCTTTTTGCGTGGTATACTCCCTGAGGTCTCAGGTAGGTTAACAGCTCTTCGTCCGAGTACCATCTTGGGACCCCTTTTATAATGCAGGTGTTTTTCATGTAGCTGTGTGGTACACGGGCAGATATGGCAAGGCCGCAGATAGTGTTGGTCTCTAGAAGCATATTAGCTTGATGTTCGGTCTCTATATCCAAAAGCAGGGCTCCCTGTGCTGTGAAACGGCTCTTGACTGGGGCTCCACCGAGAATCGTTTCAATTTCCGAGTATAGGTGAATAGGATTCACTTGCCTCAAGTTAGCTCCTTCGAATGTTGGAGCGATTAAGACAGGAATGCCCACCGTCCTGTCTTTGCGATGTCGTACAAGGCGGAAACCACCCTCGTCCATGTCTTGATCTGTGAGGTTCGCCCCGTTGTGGTCCCCGACGACAGTTGATTCGTCCTCTGATTCAGCGCTGTGTTGTCGCTTGCAGTCAGGTATGCTTGCGCAGACCAGCTGGTGCTTCTGACCTTGTGTCACACCTTGGGAGGTCATGGCGGCGCTCTCCCTGATGCTTGTCTCGTTTCTTCTAGCACCTTTCGACGCGGCGGGCTGCGCAGCACCCGTCGGTCGCCGATACGGCAGGTACCTTTTCGAGTCGTCCGACGTCTTGAGCAGTGCTGAGCCGTAATATAAACAAAAAAACGATAACAGCAGACAGAGCTACTTAGCCAAGCAGCAACAGCTTCGTCGTCTTCTTCCAGTCCTCATCCGCTGTGAAGTGGTACCAGTACCATCGCCCTGATGTCGGCACAATCATCAGCCCAAGTGTCGGGCTATGAATCATCGAGCAGCAGAAGCGGCGACGACGTCGTTTACGCTGCGCATTTTGATTTCGACCCCATCGCTATCAGCCTGAGCAAGGAAGACAGCGTCAAAGACGGCTTGAACCCAGATGCAAATGACCTCGGGTGGCATCCGCATTAGCCACAACGAGTTTCCGTTTAAGCTTGTGCCAGATCGCGGTGGCTCACACTGCTCTACAAAAATTGTGGTAGTAGCCACTGCCTTAATACATTCCCACTGCACAGGAAAGCTTTAGTGTGGGATTTTAGGGTCTATAAGCACCACATTGTTGCGTGCGGTGAACTTCGTCGCGTGGTGCTGGCATCGTGGTGTCAGCATTACGGTGTTTTGCGTCAACAGGCGAATGTATAACCTAATATCAATAGGTCCCTAAGCGCGCTTTATGCAAGGCCTAGTCGCACGCACTTGAGACCAGTGTTCCAGCCAAACAAATTGCCTAATTGAAAAACGATACCTACGTTCGTCATCCTTTCAGTTGCAGAAGAGCTTTGGAAGACCGTCAAACGAAGCAGGCATCAGCGTTTAGAGAGCACTAGTTTTCATAATGCAAGCTAGTAAAGCCCATCATTCCTTTCATACATGATATATTTTATCGTCTCAAGAACATAGGAAACAAAGCAAGAATGCAGCTAATTTTTTTTCTGCCCGTAACGAACTTTCTTAACATCGTAACGCTGGCTTTATATCAGTCCGTTGCATGGGTGCCACAGAGCATAGAAACCTATTCAGTTCTTGTGAGAAAGTTGTCGGTTCTTTTTTTTTTTGTACTAACGTTCGGATTAAAATACATTGCCCAAACAACAGTAGCATGTGTAGTTTTGCGTCCCAAAACCATCATATGGCCATGAAAGATGCCGTAAAAATTACTCGGGAATTTGTAACCATTTGGCGTTTTTTAACGTCCAACGACATCGCCCTGTACACGGCCCTCTACCATTTCGCCTCCATCGATAGGCGACCACCATGGCTGGCATCGAACCCACCACCTATCGGCTCAGCATGCGTGCATCCTAGCCCCTGATCTACAATGGCAGACATTGAAAAAAATGCCGCCCACATACTCCCACTGAGGAGACCCCAGTAAATGTGTCGCAGAGTGGGGGGGGGGGGGTGGTGTCGCGTGAATTTTGCCTAATTGGCTATGGTTCCAAAACGCTAAATTCTTATTCCGTCTTTATTATTCCTATTTATTGAATGAAGAAGAAGCGTGGCCATCAATGAGTGGTGGGACGCTGATTTGCGAACCAGTGCCTACATGTACAGGGTGGCCAGTGAAGAGTTGTGCAGCTCGAGCAGCCGGTTTTTACTAGCAGATGCCGCCTTTTTCAACCTTGCGAGGCGACAGAGGGTGAGAGCAAATGTTGGCACAAGACGCAAGCATGCCGCACGATACGGCAGGCGCTAGCATACGCAGAGAGGGGTGTGAACATCCCCACCAACGCACGACACATGGCGTCGTGTGACTAAGCAATGCTCCCCATTTAAAACAGGCACTAAATGCCTTAATAACAAATTTCTTGAACATTTCAACAGCTGTCGTTATGTAGCAGCTGATAATATTTGTAAATACTGTAAAAGTTGTGGTGGTACGCTTTCATTTGATAACTTTATTCGCCATCGCCAGAGCCAACAAGAAAGTGACGCGCACGGTTATTCAGGCCGTTGCAATGGCCATAATTGGAGCTTCTTGCGCTTTTGCAGCATCTAGTATAGAAAAGTTATGTTTTTTTTTCTTGAAATGCAGTGGCAAGTAACAAGGTGTAGCATATCAAGAAGCTTATTTTCTATCCAGCCACCCTTCCCTCGTTTCTTTCAAATATATTTAGTTTTTTAGTCCAATGATAGTCTCAGCATCTGCGCGCAACTGTGAACGTATTATTGGTCTCATAGGCTCATTAAAATAACTGTTGGAAGAAGCGCATTGTTATGTCTTTTTCTTTGTCCGTATCTTATAATGCGATATCAGTTCCCTTGTGTATACCAGCCAGGAAGCGCATTCTTATATTCTATCATACTATCTTTTGTTTGTTTCAAGTTCGAAGTCTGCTGGTCGCAACGTAGTCCTTTCAAGTGAGGCATTTCAAGGCTACGACGAAGACGAGTTCGGTTCGAATGTGACGCCTAAGCGTGAAATAATACCTTCATGACTTTCTCTACTAACATGTTCTATGGTACATGCATGGCATTGTATATGTCTGCACATTTCTTATATAGATGTTTATTATGCGTTAGATGCTTCTTATCGTTCTTCTCCCGCTTTCAATAAAGTGCTAGTGATAATCTCTGAGCCACAGTGACTTCGCAGCAAAGGCCTTTAGCAAGCTTCTAAGCATTTTTCTTTTTTTTAATCTTTTATTCTACAGAAAGAGGTAAACAAACTTTATTTTCGACCAGGCGTGCGTTCTCTTCGCCCAGAGATGGGTGACTTCCTCCTTTTAGGAAGTTATGGCTAGCCGCCGATGCCCGAGCCCTTTCCACAAGCCGGAGCTAGTACTCAGAGTTTACCGACGTCAGCAACACCTTCCACTGGTCTTCTGGATTTTCTTGTACGCCGTGTTTGTCAATGGGTGGGACACTCGGGTTGTTTCGACTGCCCCATACCATGTGGTACAGGATGTTTGCAGAGTCCGAGCAGTTGTGACAGTTCCTGCTGTAGTTGCTGAGGCACATTACGTGTAGTAGTGTACCGTGCGGATAGGTGCCTGACTGTAGCCTTCTTCAGGTCACCGCTTGTTCTTTACTCAGCCTTTTGTCAGCAGGTGGGTATTGGCGTCGTTGTTTCTGGTTGTGTGCAAGCATGTCAGAGTATTTTCTCGGTATTGGCTCATCTTCGTTATCGAAGTTCGAGTACCACTGCAGAGAAGTTCGGTGTATATTGTCACGAGAAAAACAAGACTTACAGCCAGGAATTCACCCAAACCAGAGCAACAAAAATGTTCTCTTCCTCTTCGCAGCCCCAAAACAAGTATAAGCTACAGCGGCTCGTTCATCAATGGTGGCATTACCCCATCTCCCAAGGAGCATCGTCTTGATGCTGTACATGAAGGCAAAAAAAGAAAAAAGACAAAAATTACCATACAAGCAAAATGAATGGCATAAGGCGGAATAACACAGTTGGTTCTGGAGTCAAGAGTTAATTAATTGAGAAATCAGAAAAAAATAGGAAAGATTGCAAGGAAGAGAAACAAAAAGAAAGACGCGAAGTTACCAATAAAGTCAGTCACTCACTGGCGATTCACAGCGCGAAAAGTATGGCTTGAGTTGAGAAACGCGAATGACTTTAGTTTGCGGGGTCTCCAAGTGCAACGAGAACGTCTCCAAGTGCCGTCTGGAAGAACCTTGTAGGTGACGTCACTGAGACATCGTACGACCTGGTAAGGGCCGAAGTAGCGGCGAAGACGCTTTTCTGAACGGCCACGCTGTCGCATAGGGGTCCACACCCAGACTTCATCACCAGGATTGAAATTAACTTCAAGGTGACGAAGATTGTAGCGGCACGCGTCTGTGGTTTGGTGATGTTGAATACGGTGACGACCAAGTTGACAGGCCCCTTCTGCGCAATGCGCGAATTTGGCGGCATCCGTGTGGTATATTCCTAAGTTTTCGGGCAGGAGCATGGCATCGAGCATCGTCGTTACCTCGCGACCGTGGACTAAGCGAAATGGTGTGAAACTGGTACTTTCTTGAACAGCAGTGTTATACGCAAAAGTTACGTAAGGAAGTATGGCATCCCAGTTCTTGTGATTGATATCCACATACATTGACAGCATGTCTGCAATTGTCTTATTGAGTCGTTCAGTCAGCCCGTTTGCTTGCAGGTGGTAAGCCGTAGTTTTACGATGTTCCGGGACACTTAATCACAAAACTTCCTGCAGCATTTCTGCGGTGAAAGCTGTCTCACAATCATTTATGACGACAGCTGGCGCACCGTGACGTGAGACGATGCTGTTAACAAAAAATTGGGTGACGTCTGCTGCGGTGGCTGTTGGAAGTGCCTTGGTTTCACAGTAGGGTGTTAAGTTGTCGGTAGCGACCACAATCCACCGGTTTCCTGACGAAGACATGGGGAATGACTCCAGCAAGTCCATGCGAATCTGATGAAAGGGCGCCTTTTGTGGGCCTTTTGTGGGTTGCAGTAGTCCCGCTGGTCGCTGACAGTCGCCACATCTGCGAACGTAGTGCTTCACAGTCTTTGCGAGACGTGGCCAGTAGTAGAAGCGTTGAATCCATTGCAACGTGTGCGTATAGCCGAGGTGTCCGGACGATGGCTCATCATGACACGCACGTAAAATGTCACCACAAAGTGTAGTTGGCGCCACGAGCAGATACTTAGCTTGTGTAGCATGAAAGTTTTTTTTATAAAGCACTCCATCGCGGAAACAAAAGAAGGATAGTGAGCGTGCACACCTTCGAGGAGGGTGGGAATGGCGTCCTTCCAGGTAGTCAATGAGCGGGATGAGCTCCGAGTCATGACGCTGTTGCTCATCCAAGCGGGTTGCTGATACGGCAGAAAGAAAAGTGTCGTCATCTTCAAGGTCAGTGTTGGCATTTTCGACCGGTGCACGTCAGAGACAGTCGGCGTCGGTGTGACTCCGTCCAGAATTATGGACGATGGTGACATCAAAATCTTGTAGCCGAAGGCTCCATCGTGCTAGACGACCTGAGGTACCTTTGAGATTTGCGAGCCAATGAAGGGAATGGTGGTCGCTAACTACCCTGAATGGGCGGCCATACAAGTATGAGGGAAATTTGTTATGGCCCATACAACATCGATGCATTCCTTTTCGGTTGCAGAATAGTTTTTCTCCACTGGGGATAACGTTCTGCTCGCATAAGCGATCACGCGTTCTACGTCATTATGCCACCTAACCAATGCCGCTCCTAGTCCAACGTTCCTGGCGTCAGTGTGTAATTCCGTGTCGGCGCTTTCGTCAAAATGGCCCAGTACAGGTGGAGCCTGGAGGACGTTTCGGAGGGTGTCGAACGCATGGTACTGATCGGGACCCCAAACAAACGAGAAACCGTCCTTTGTAAGCTTGTTGAGAGGTTCAGCAACCTTCGAAAAGTTTTTGACAAAACGCCTGTAATACGCGCAGAACCCCAGAAATCGGCGTAGGTCGTGCTTATTTGTGGGAACGGGAAAGGTGGCAACGGCTTGGGTTTTCTTCGGATCTGAGCTGATGCCGGCATGGCTCACAACGTGACCAAGGAACTTCAGTTTTTCATATCCAAAATGACATTTCTCGTGTTTGAGAGAAAGCTCCACTGTTCTGATTGCCTGAAGAACTGCCTCAAGGCTTTGGACGTGTTGTTCAAGCGTGTCTGCAAAGAACACGACGTCATCAAGGTAAACAAGACATGATTGCCATTTGAGCCCCGTGAGGGCCGTATCCATCATTCTTTCGAAAGTACCTGGCGCTGAGCATAGACCAAAAGGCAACACTTTAAACTCGTACATGCCGTCGGGAGTAATAAACGCCATTTTTTGCGGTCGCGCTCATCCAGTAGCCACTACACAAATCCATAGAGAAAAAATATTTAGCTTTGCGTATACGGTCCAACGAGTCAGCCATCCGGGGTGGAGTATAAACGTCCTTTTTTTGTGACCTTGTTCAGTTTACGATAATCAACGCAAAAACGCAACGTACCATCCTCCTTCTTTACTGGCACAACTGGCGAAGCCCAGAGACTGGTCGATGGCTGAATGACGTCGTCCTGAAGCATTTGCTGGATTTAATCACTATAGCGTCTTGCTATTTTTGTGACACACTATAGGCATGTTGTCGGATGGGTCTGTCGGTAGGTTCCGTGATACTACGATGCTGACCAAGTGGTGTCTGTTTAAACTTTGACATAGTGGCAAAGCAGGCTTGAAATGAGCCGAGTATACGCAAAAGGCTTTCTCGTTGAGCCGACGATAGTTTCTCGTTTACGTCGAAAGTGCTCGCGAAGGCCTCGTCAGGGTGGCCATTCGATGAAAATGAAGCTATAGTGTACGAACCATAGATATCGGCAAGCTCTTCACAATATGCAATGGCAGTGTCTCGTTAAGTGGTGATAATCGTCATTGAAAATCGTGATCAGCAGGCGAACAGCCTGCTGTTCACCTGCTGATCACGAACTTCAGCGTTCGGCTATGATCACGAACTTAGCCTTCGGCTATGGGTCCAACCAGTCGTGATGTTTCTGTATGTTTTACAGTTTGCAAATAAAGAATTGAAATTGAAATTGAAACATGCTTGTGTCTAGGCCTAATGATTCCTCTGGCAACACAGATTCGTCGTGAAATAAGGATAGATAAATTGGCCTCTGCAATTACCACGTCAGACACATCCTGTCCCAATTCTGCTTTGACAAAGAGGCTACTTCGAGGTGGGAGAATCAGAGAATCGTCGGTAACACGGAGCGCTCTTTTCCGGAATCGTGTACTGTCAGTTGCAGCGCAAAAGGAATCCTCGAACGACACAAGTAATTCACGGAGGTCGATGACGGTGCCCTATTCACGAAGGAAGTCTATTTCTAGAATGACTGGCCGAGAGCACATGCGCAGTACCAGAAAAGAGCCCGCAAATGTCGACGTACGTATTCAAATGCGTGCCGTGCATATACCAGTAGTCATCACCAGATGGCGACCTGCCGTGCGCAACAGGGGTCCTTGCCATGGTTTGGTAACCTTCCTCAGTTCAGATTTCGGTGTGGCGCTCATTACGGAATAGTCGGCACGGATGTCGACGAGGGCGTTGACAGTGTGATTGTCAACGGAGACTGCGATTTCGGTGGAAATGATCTTTCTGTTGTCGGAAAACATTGCAAAACCGGAATTGTCCTCGTCCGGTCGCGTCGTCGAAGAAGATCTTTTATAGTTTGCAGGACCGCGATTTCACCCCCAGAAGTCGCCGTTTCTAGATTACCCTGCGGGGACTTGGTGACCGGCTCCTGAAAGGAGCGGAAGACGTTGAGGGCAAATTGGGTGACGTAGACCGGCGAGGCGAATGTGATCTCGACTGGTGGTGCTGAACAGTCGAAGGTGTTCGCTGGCCCGTGAGATAGGCTTCGCTTTCGCGGGGGCGCTCACAGTAGCGCGGGCATCGAGCATGATGATGGAAGCCGCGGAGACCTAGTTGCCGGTATTGATAGTTCCGGTATACGTTACCCGCTTCGCCACAGTGATAACAGAGCGGACGGTTATCCGAGGTGCGCCACGTGCTTGCCTTGCTACCACTTTGTCTTGAGGCAGACGGCAGCTAGGTGGGTGTGCTCGGAAACCTTGAGTCGAGAGGTGGGCTCGAAGCAGTGTCCTGGAATGGCTGGATAGCCTGGTACCTTAGCCGCATAGCAGGATCTGTACCCGGTGGCGCAGGGGATCGCAATACCGCTGCGTATGTCAAGACTGGGGCCTCGGGAATCGGTGGTGCGATCGGGGCCAGGGATGCGACGGCCTGCCAGACTTCTTGTCTGGTTACATCCGCAAGGACACAAGTGGATGGGACCCCACTGCCTGAAGCTGTCGCAATTCGTCCCGAACAATACTTCGAATGATGTCTGCGAGGGCCTGTCTCTCGCTTTCGGAGCCGATAGAGCATGCGGTGGGCGGGATTCAGCGTTCGTATCGTGACGACCGCTGCTGCAGCATACGTTCCTTCGTGGTTGCCTCATTGATGAACAGGGTGACTGTCGTCGGTGGATTGCGCACGAGCCCAGCGAGAAGCTGTTCTTTCACTCCGCACATCAAATGCCGCATCTTCTTTTCCTCGGGCATAGCAGGATCCGCACGCTTGAAGAGCCGGAGCATGTCCTCGACAAACATGGATACTCGTTCGTTCGGCCGCTGGTTTCCGTAGGATATGGCTTGTTCAGCCCTCTCCTTCCTCTCGGTGTTGCGATAGGCGTCACGGAGCTGTCGGCTAAACTCTTGCCAGGTTGCAAAGGAGCCCTTGTGGTTCTCGCACCACGTCTTCGCAGAATCCTCTATGTAGAAGTAAACTCGGTGCAGCTTGTGAACATCGTCCCATTCGTTAATACTGGCAACCCGATCATAGTGGTCGAGCCTGTCATCAACATCCTCGAAGATGTCTCCATGGAACGGCTTTGCTATCTGTGGCGCATGAAAAACATGCGCAAGAAGAGAACCATGGGCATCGCTGGTTTGACCGCCTGACTTGTCATCGGAGTTGCCACCATCTCGGTGTCGATGTCAAGGGACCAAATTCAGGGGGTAACCCACGCAGACGGTGGCTGCTTCTTGCTCTGGGAGATGTAGCTGTCTCCACGATGGCCGACACAGCCGAAGTACACGTACCCAGCACTTCCACCAGTAATGTCGCGAGCAAAAACAAGATCTGCAGCCAGGAGTTCACCCGAACCAGAGCTACAAAAATGCTCTGTTACTCTTCCCTGCCCCAAAACGAGTATGAGCCACAGCGGCTCGTTCATCAATGGCGGCAATATGCTCTTGGGCTGTAGCATGTGCAGCTCGGTTCCATCATAGGGATTTGTGCCCCGAGTCCAGAGGATACTTGCGTCTTCGAAGTCACTCTTTAGGGAGTTTTGAAAGACTGCTTTGCCAATTGATCCTTTTTGAAAGCTGCGACACGCTTCTTGTGAGTCTGTCACGACTGTTACTGACCAAGAACTTGAACTAATTGCTAACGCAATGAACACTTAATCCGTGGTGATTGCATCTTTGGCATATCTCGAAGTGGCAGTGAGCTCTGTACCTTCTTCATTCAGCACGCAGGCTACTTATCAGTTGGTTTCTCGGTATTTATTGGCACATTTGTATCGAATGTTTCATTGTTGGTATAGCTCTCCAGCCATTGCTGCAACAACTGTGCCCATGCATTTCTGTTTCCTTTGTCATGTTCTGGGTGGACGTTTTTTGGTATTTGGCACACAAGTATTTTGTCAATGATTTCATGGGGAAATAGACAGGAGAAGGAGGGCTTTTTTTTACTGCATATCAAACGTTGTTTAAAAATGCTTGTCCCATTTGTTAAGGTTTCAATCTTTCTAGTTGGTTCCCCTTTTGGGCTTCAATTAACTTATCCCAAGTATTATGGACCCCCATCTTGATAAGCTTTGTGATAGACTTCGTGGGTGAAAGTCCCAAGGCAATTTCATATGCTTTGCGGATGAGGATGTTCGTCTTGTTACGCTGACCGTTCTTCATGTGCATGAACGGAGTTTCGTATGTTGTGGTGCTTATAAGTAACGCTTGGATCATAACTATGCACTCTTCCTCTTTGGGTTCATGGCGTTTGCTGGCAACTCGCTTAATTACTTCGTTACTTGTTGAACTCTTCGTTGTAGCTTTTCTAGCTCAGCTCCACCGGTTCCATCTTCTTCAATAACAATGCCAAGAATGCATAGCGTAGAGACTTTGGGAATACTGATTCCCCAAAAGTCACTTAAGGGTCCGGAATTCAATGCGGCGGGTGCCCTCACGTGCGTTTCCGTAAAAGGAGGAGTTCCAATTTCTTTGGTTCATACAAGAGACCACATGTCGCAAGGTATTGTTCAGTGACGAGCACCGCTTCTTGCAGCTGATCCTGTTCGGTACCGGTAGATCCACCTGTGTTCCAGATTGTGAGGTCATCGGCATAAAGTGCGTACTTGATGCCTTTTACTCGTTTTAGTAGATTAGACAGTGATCTCATGGCTAAGTTCAAGAACATTGGTGATATAACATAGCCTTGTGATGTCCCTTTTGACGGTAGTGTGAATTTTTTGAGCGACCCTCAAGTTCTTCAACCCATCGTAAATGTACAGAAAGAAACAGAGAACAGATGAATTAAAGTCGGTCTATATAAAAATTATAGTGAATTCACGAGTAATGTGGCCCAGTAGAGTATCTCTTTCAGGGTGGTACGTGTTAAAAACCTCGAACGACTACTGACCAAATAATGACGACAGAATCAATGGGATGAATTTGTGCAGACACACACAAAAAAAACAGGCCATATCCACCACTTGAATGATGATGAGCGGGTGAAGCAGTGGGGTTGTTCGTGATGCCGTACATCACCCCTCATGCATGCCGATGAGTGACAAAGCGGCGCACAGTTCTATACAAAGCTTATTGGTCAATTATTTTATCACGTGTTGAGTTCTTAATTTCATTTTGCCTTTATTATTACAGATTTGTGTTATAGGTCTAGTCTGAAGTTGGTAAAGACGAGGTCTGTGCAAGTTTTCCTGGAGGTTTATGGTTATTTCCAGTCACACGAATATCATCGTAAAGCATATAGAGACAATATGTACTGCACAAACCAGTCGTTCATGATGATGATCATCGTCATCAGCGTCATCACTGCTACGGTGCACACCAACGTCACCAACGAATAAGCCTCGACCTTAGGCAGCTTCACCCTTGCAAGTATACACAATACTAACAGCCAATATAGCATAGATTGCATTTTAAATAACTTTCAATATGTTTCCTACGAAAGACACCTTCAAACGCAGAACATCGCGTCATCGACTTCAACTTGTATTCAATGTAAAGAACTAACCAACACTTTCGTAACGAGTTGATTCTGACTGAAATATTCTGTGCTTGGGCTCTCTACCCACTTTTTAAAGCTGTGTTCACGTGCACGTGATGCGCCAATGTTTTATGTATCGACAGACAAAAAGATATCATTATTTATGTCGTAATGAACTCTGCCCCAAAGGGCCATGGGGCAGCTGGTCTCTCCCGCGTCGGGATGGATAAGGCAAGCCTAACCGACATGTCGTTCGAAATCTGGACTGCCCTAAGTTGATTCCAATGGCCTGAGCTTCTAGGTTCTTCACATGTATTGGCGAACCTGTAGTGATGGGCACTGCCAGAGCATGTGGTACAACGTATAAAAGTGGTGCCACAATCTGGTTGTGTAGGCTCGAGACCTGTAAGACGACATTTTTTCTGTTAGTGCGCCAGGGGTTTACGAAAGAACAGCTCGATAACAAAGATAGTGATATTCATTACTCTACCAGTCACTCTATTACTGAATAAATATTTTTCTCAAAATAATTGATCCTCATCGATACCCACCGATGTGTTACTTGACCTAATTATTTTTTTTCAACTGATCAACCTAAATATAGTGACAAGAATGGCATGAGAATTTCGAACATATATTATAAGGCTAAGGAAGGGTAGCGACGGCGATGCTGTGGAGTGCGCATGGTGGGCGAGTTGAAGCGACTGTCTAGTATAGCCTGCCACATCTCCAGCGTCCCAGCGGTTATTCTCACACGCTCGTTATGAGGTCTCTCAATTCACTAGTAGGCTGGCTAACATACTCATATTAACGGCAGAGGTGCTTAGAGTCGAGGTTAATCCCTGCGGAGAATCACGGAGCACCTAGCGACTATGTGTCGCAGAAATAGGAGAGGCCTTGCCAGTGCTCACCACTAGGTGACTAAATCTTATTAATTGGGGAATTTAAAGCAGTTTTCCTGAACCAACGTCAGGAATACGGGTTAAAAAGTGCAGATGGTGTAAAAGCAGCTGCAGAGCAAAGTGAAACAATTCAATGCCTATGTGATGCCACCAGCTCCACTGCTTAAACATTTTGCGTGACATGAATCAGGCTCATTTTTTAACAAAATCATCCCTTCGTAATAATCATAATATCAAATTACATATTGATGTATGGTACTGGTGCTTAACTGTAAAGATTACAGGAAGCGTTTGTCGCCAAAACATCAGTGCGATTATTCCTGTGTAGCCATGACTAAGATATCAAATACCTGAGGCACTTGACATTCATATGCTCCGTAGAAAAGATCATGTATTTTGAATAAAACAAAGCCTTGATTATTGCCCTATTTGAGTTCATAACATGCTTTACTATTAGTATATTGTGAAGCACCAAAGCTCATATGTTTTTTTTAACTTTGTACGGTTTACCAGAAAAATAAATGTGGTGATACATGGTTATATACTATCTTTTATCCCTGCTGAAAGCATCCACCAGAATGAGGATCATTTGACTAATGAACGAAAAAATTAACCTTCGACGGAGTTCACTCGAGAAGCGGTAACATCTTTATACGACTAATGTTTAATCTATCGAAAACAGTTGATCAGTCATCCCTAAATGGTTCCCCCTTTCTCGGTGCTCTCTGAAACCCAACGGCGATTGGCCGCTGTAACAGCTTTTCTAAATAATTAGCCGTCACGCGCTAGAGCACTCAAGGTTACAGTCGTGTAAATGGCTCTTATATACCAGTGCCAACATGAGTAAAAGAGTAAAATTGTTTGGTAGTTTCTCCTTACAATGATACCTCCGGAACATTTCGCTGCGCAGTACAGGGTTTTTGTACTTGGTGGGTTAGTGGCCTTTCTCAGTCTGAATGCCTGTTATTCTGTCGCCGTATGCGTCTTCCCAGGCAGCTGCCATATGCATACTCTAGTGAAGAGCCTGCAAAAGTTAATGTGTGGCCCATGATGTCCCCCATCATTCCCACTCCAGGCGTATGTAGTCCTATAGAGCTGCCTCGAGAACAAGAGACGCAGTTGAAACCGCATAAAAACTGGCCGATAGCCTTCTTTGTCTTCTGCCTTCTGTCTTGACATTTACGCAATTTAGCATTTTATTTGGCTTTGCCCACATTTCGATGTGGATAGAACAGCGATGGTCCGCAGCTTCCTAATTTTCCCCGAAGACCTCACGGCAACGACGAGGAGCGCCCAAGAATTTTCACTGTCTTCCTTTGAAGCCCCGGGCTGCTCTATGCGTAGTGATGTACAGCTACAATTCAGGAGGCGCTCGGGCCATGTACGTCAGGCTAACCACACCTGTTGCAACATTACAATCAGCACTACCACCACCATCTCCATTCATTTTTTCTCTGAGTGAACTTCGTGAGCCATGGTGTCAAAAGTAACGTCTTCCGAAAAACAAATGACCGCACCATATTCAATAGACCAGAATTAAAGTTATTTCAAGCATTGTGCTGTTTTAGCGAGGTTTCGCACAATGCGCAAGTTGTCTTTTTTACCGTTTTGTATTTTATTTCCTTCGGTTTTCTTCCGTTGCACCTGAACGCTGTTTATCAGTTTCCTTCTATATTTACTGCTTTGTGTTGATGTATCTTAGCACATTTTTCTTATTATATTTTATTTTTCGTGTTTTACCTCTCGCCAATTTGTATTTTTTTCCGTAGATGGGCCTCGTTACGTTGTTAAATACTAACGGTGTACTTTACTTGTGCACGAGCGCAATAACTTTGGTTTTAATGCGCTTGTTATTAATTGATTTGATTTATTTATTTATTATTTTATTATTTATTTCTTATTTATTTATTTATCTCTTTTGGGCATATCTTGTTCGGGCATAGTACAAGAAATCAGTTTCGGTTTAATTACTCATGTTGCTTTCCTGTTCAGTTATGGTTCAACACGCAGCACAGAAGTGCATGAAACATGACTTTCCGAAATTACCACTACTACCAAGTTAAAAGGAAAATTGCACTTTCTGCTTTTAGGTTATCGACCTCTGGGCATGAGCTGCAACGTTAAAACAGCGGCGTCGTGAAAGACGACATTGAGAGCTGACCTATTATAGCTGCTCAGTGATGAAGATGGAGATCACTGACAGAGGCTGAGCACAATCGCTGCAAAGAATTCCTCCGTGGCAGTCGTTTACTTATCTGTGTGAATAATGGCTAACAGGTGTGCTTACCATGCGTCAGCACGATGGCGGCGAGGCTTAGTGCTAGCAATCTAGTTGCAATTTAGGTATCGCAACAAAGAAGATGCTACAAGAACAGTTTATTTACAGTCCTCTACATCTCAGCAGCCGGTGCTAGTGCGTGAACTGGCGCAGCTAATTAACATAAGACAAAGTTCTTCAGGTGCATTCCTCCTTGCTGTACAGCGTGTACCTTTTCGGGCCGCAGTGCTGATCGAACTGCTGCGTGCATTCTTCCGGCACAGAATCCTTGAATTCTTTCGTCACTCCCATCATGCACTCTGAAACAGTCGAAGAAAATATTAGGTAATATAATCGCGCAGCTAGGAACTAGTTGCTAAAACATGGCGGACATATAAATGCACCTTGGAACAGCTATGGCACGAAAATAAAGAATAAGAAAGGACTAAAACAGACCAATAACTGATTTGTTAGGGTGACACCTTTTCCAGGAACCAATATTGCAAAATCCACCAGCGCCTATGGGAAAACAACACACAAAAAAATCTCGCTCCAAAAAAAAAATAGGAAGGCAGGAGTTTGTTGGATTAGTAGATGCCTCCCCAGTTTTTGCTCTAGAGGTCGCGTACGTCTCATGCGTTGCATCTCGCAGATAATGCGAAAGCAGTGAGCTATACATTTATTTATTTATTTATTTTTTATTTATTTATTTATTTATTTATTTATTTATTTATTTATTTATTTATTTATTTATTTATTTATTTATTTATTGATACTTCAGTCTCGAACAGAGACTATAGCAGGTGTGAGATCGAGGTACAGAGTATTCGGAAAGGGCAAAATAATATACACGCTGAAAAAGCATAGCGCGGACAATATAATGCATACAGTTAAAGCAACACAAATAGGAATGCGAAACAAAATTCGAAGTGATTAGTGAAATGCCAAGTAGGGTATATAGAATATACAGAGAATACATCGCTGGCAAAAAGATTCCGTTTAACTGATAATCGAATTTTACAAGTGACACACAAAAAGGAACAAATGCAACAAAAGATATAATCAATAGTACTAAAGAAATACTCTAAGCATTTTTCAAACAATAAAAATGATTCTTGTGTTACAATGTTATTAGTTAGGTTGTTCCAATCAGCAATAGTTCTACAGAAGAAAGGGTATTTGAAGCAATTATTTCGTGGAAATAAAGGAGCTATCATTAAAGAGTGTCTTTGCCTGGTAGCATAACCCTCAGAAAAAGTGATAATGTGGGAGGTATCTATGTTGTAATGTCCTTTAACTATTTGGTACAAAAGTTTCAGTCGACAAATTTTATTTCTCTTCGTAACTGTGTGGAGCCCACTTCGTTTGATGACCTCAGTAACTGACGAACGACCATAAGAATTATAAATATAACGCACTACTTTTTTCTGTATTCTTTCTAATTTGCTGATGTTTGTTTTGGTGTAAGGGTCCCAAATGGGCACGGCTTATTCAAGCATGGGACATATAATTGACTGGTATGCAAGGAAGCGTGCAGGAAGAGTTGCTAATTTTAGGATCGTCGCAAGAAGAATAATTTACGTCACGCTTTATTTGTGATGACATCTATATGTTTTGACCATGATAGGTTATTAGTGAACCATAAACCCAGGTATTTATATTCAGCAAACTCTGAGAGGCCTATTGGCAAAAAGGGAGGGAGGGGGGATACGACAAACATTCTTCCTCCCCGAAGGCGAACCGTGCGCACGCATATAGGTTGTGCAATGTGTTTCGGCAGCCTTAAAAGGCCCCTCGCAGCATCACCTGCTAACAGAGCAACAGAAGTTCCTCAAGCGTCATGCGTGTGCGAGCATCCCATGCACGTCTCCCTCCAACAGGAATTCGGAGTCACTGCAGATGTGTGTTCAGTGAGCCTGTAGCCTATCACTTTTGCAAGCACTTAGCGCACACTCTTAGCTATCGGTGTGTCAGTGATTTACCAAGGTCGGTCACCACAGAACCAGCTTTTGTGGGTTGATTTTTTTTAAACTTCTTCGATACGAAGCCCCGGAAGAGGAGAGCGAGTAAACACTTTCGAAAGGAGCCAAGTAATGACCAAGCTCCACCTGCGGAGACAAGGCCGTGTGCCAAAGCGGTTTGGAACAGTAGCACCCCGAGTTCAGATCTCGCAGTCGGACCCTTTTTCCAGGTTTTATAATCATTTTCCCGTGTTTCCACGGTGAACCGTCACGGATAAGCGAAACAAGAACACGAAAACACTAAGCAAGAGCATTTTACGGATGACAGCGCAGGACTGCTTCCAAGCATCGCCCTCCTAATCACATCACTCCTACACACAAATGCATGTAATGGCTTTACTTTTCACAAAGTGAATCCACCTTTCCTAATGCACTACTGTTAGGAAAAATGACTTGGGACGTTTCGCGCCACCCGTCCGTTGACTTATGAAGCGTCCCACCTGTTTTCGTTTGATGTAGCCACGGAATTTCCCTGTGCATTAGCGGCAAAGCATTTTTGAGCCCGAAAACCGTTTGATACCCGAGAACAGTAGATTTATTCGAGTTCAATATAGTCGTGTTGACATCTACCGCGTTCGGTTAACACATCATACTAAAATATCTGTTGCAAAGATTTCGGACAAAACATTTTTGCAATCATTACGCAAGGTGTCATTCAAATGTAGAGTGAGTGTATCACATGACTCGAGCCATTTCGTATTTCAATAGGAATGCATGTAACAGTGTTTACTTACGCCGGGCTCCAAAGAGAACAACGCTGGCGATGATGCAGTTCTCGCCGTTGAAGTAAAGCACGTTAGCAGGAAAGTCAGGAAAGAGATCTGAAAGGCACCAGAAAATTTTGCCTTAAAGGTCCTACACACGTTTGCTTTTGTGGACGTAATGTTTGAGTAAGACTAAACATCACAACTTTTTCCTGACCAAGCTTGTCACAAATGAGCGCGCCACCGACTTCAAAACGCAGCATCGAAGTACGGCGCCACCCGTTGCCGACGACCAAGCAAAAACAAGGCTCTTCCGCTCGCAGCCTATCGATAGTGTGCATGCTCACTCGCAAGCCGGAGAAGACGCACGCAAAGACCGCGAACGCGTCTCAAAGCAAAAGCCCGCGCTAGAAAGCTGGAACTATCGAGGACGTGAGGCATGGAGCAAACGACGTGCAGAGATCATCTGAGAAGGCTGCCACTCATGCCCAAGCTTCGTTTTTATCGTGAAGAGACGAGTTATGTCGAAGCATTATAATCGCGTGGGCTTGGTCTGGCAGTCAGTTGATTGGTTATGGAAGATTTGTAATGAAATTATGCACAGCCTTCAGTGAAGTGATAAGCTGTGAGAAGCATATCAGGCAGTCATGCCCACAAGAGACATGTGACCAGGCGAGTGTGCACGTGTACTTTTGGTCAGCTCCTCGTCAACGTGATCCAACGTACGTCCCTGTTTCCGCAAGTACCCCGGAGAAGCGCTGCAAGGTGCCGCTGACAGGAGTTTAAAAAAGCCAGGTCTGGAAGCTTCAGGACGTAAATATACAGCAAATCAACGCATGCGTTTTGAACTTACGGGCCACACAGCGCTGAACAACTAAATTATAAGATACAGTCAATAGGAAACTGCACTGGTATATGGACACTGCATCGCGCGCCTGAAATTTAGTTCAGAGCGTCTTTACTTGGCTTACGCTTGACTTGACGATATGCCTCACTGGACTAGATGCGATGGAAGCAGCAGTATCTTGAACCAGTAGTGGAGTGTAACTCAATATCAGCGTCCCACCACTCGTTGAAGGCGACGCTTCTCCTTCATTCAGTAAATAAGAATAACTAAGACGAAACAATTGGGCATCCCCAAACTATACCTAACTACGCAACATTCACGCGATACCCCAAAAATTTACTCGATTTCCTCCCATGGGAATATGCAGGCAGCTTTTTTTTCTTTTCTTCCTTTCCTTCTTTCTTATGCAACTGCAGTTATGTGGACATACTCGGCGGGTTCCTTGTTGCTGTCTTATTCATTGCTTCGCCGTTGTGATGAAACTAACTTTTTTTTCGGAAACACCGCTAGTCTTGTGTCTCCGTACTATCATTAAAGTTTGACCAATCAACTAACCACCGCAAACCACCTTCGCAGTTCGGGCAATACAAGCTTCGCTGCAGAGCTCTCTCAATAAGCTGAAGCCCGATACCTAGCAATTAGAAGCGTATAACGACGCCTCTGGCATGCGAATCCCACAATGGTGAGGCAGCTTCAAATCATCATTGCGATCAAATGCATATATTTCGTGTATCGTACATCGCAACGAAATAATCATGAGGGCGTCAAATGAGACAATGGTTAGTAACTAGCAAATGTCTTTCTTTTTTGTTTGTTTGTGTTTCTATAGCAACGCATATTCAATTTTGAAGAAACACTACACAGCAAAATTATTTTTCTTGCATTAGCCACCCTTTCACAATTTCAATAGAATCTCGCCGGTCAGAAGAAGACTCTTGGTAAGCAATAAAAATGGGCAATAAGAAAACGTAGCAAAAGCTCGATAATTTGAACTTCATGGCCTAAAGTATGAAGACAGCAACAAAAAAATGTTGACTACGCCAATTGGCTTTCATTTTCTTAATAAATCATGTAGTCAACACTTACTTTGTATAACAGCAGTGTAATAGCCGCAATTTCTGCCACTCGCGACTTGGCTCACTATGCGACCGTGACTCCCATACCCCTTCTCCTAATGTAGAACACTCTAACTTAAAATTAACCTGAAACTTCATGACCGACGTCACCACATACAATTGGCACCGATGACGATGGCGATGCATACTACACCACCTCGTATTGGTCTGTCTGCGAACACAGTTTTCGGCCTTTTCTGTCACGCTTTTCCGGTGATGCGCACTCGGTGAGCTACGAGAGCCGGTTGAATGCTGTCAAATATGATGGAATCATTGAGAGTTTGACACCATTACACAATACAGAGCTAATTAGTAAATTTTAGCTAAGTCTGATACGGTCTTCTCCGCAATTCTTATGTCAAAGTAATTATATTGCATGCTGAACGAATCAGACACTTCACATAGCAAGTTTGACAAGGCCAATGAGGTCGAAACACAAGAAACTTTTTGCAGTCTGTGATGGCACAGTGACATTGATGTGCTCAAATTGTGGCATGATTTGGTAGGTTATAATGTTGCTACGCATTTACTTGCCCAGCGAGTCACATATGGTTTAGAAAAAAGATAAAGGAGCTCTTTTAGAACAGTTAGTCATAGAAAATTTACTTATTCTTTCAAATTGGGGTATCTTTTTAGTTTCTCGTGATTTCACTGCCTTTCATCTCTTTATGATAGTGGGGTGGGTGCATTGAGTAGCAAAGTAGGGATCAAAGGTATATTTGGGGGGGTCACCAAGGAGTATACATGCTAATCCCATAAGTAATATAGTTCTGCCATTTGTTAAAAAGCTAAAGTGATACAATAGCTAGTTTCTTTCAATTATTGATGGTATTCTCACGTGGTGGCCAAAGTTCCGTTGTGATCTTCTTAACCCCTTGTAGGGCAACGGGAAATATATGTCCCATTTTTTGTTCCCCACAGAATTGCTCGTGAAAGACAATGGGAAGCATCAAGCCCATTTTTTCTGTGCTGCCGTCTACATTGAGGTTTTTACACTTCTGTTGAATCTCGTTTGGAAGTTGTACAATAGGCGGCGTTAGGTGTACATGTTTTTCAAAATTGTGTTTTCTGTTTTACCAGCGGCACAAATTTCCGCATTGTGAGTCTCCGGAAAAGAATAATTCAAGATGACAAATGAGTGTACCATTTTCTGTGCTTCGAAAGAAATAGTTCCAGCACGTAATAATCGAGTGTTTTCAACAATAGAAGCAATACTTACTCCTAAAAGCTTTTTCGAATGGTGCCAGGGCAAAAACTGCATGACGATGGGATAAGCCTACTGCCACCGCTGCCTGCATTTGATGTGTAGTGAAACATTTCACCAACTCTTTTGTTTTCTGTTTGCTTGTAAAAACGCAGGTAAACGATTGCTGACGCGAGAGGAAGCGCTGGAATTATATTTTAGCCTTCCTGACGACCCTACGTCGAGTGATTCCGACAGAGATACAGATGAAGACTTCGCACCCGAGCTCGCTCCGCCCGATTCAGATGAGCAAAGCAGTGAAGCCGAAGCGGCGGAATCAACAAGGAAACCACAAAAGCGAAAGGCTACCTATTCAAGAAAGAAGAGGAAGCAAAAGAATGTGCCTAGAATTTGCAACAAAGCAGAAGTCGAAGAGGAGGAGGTTGGGGCATGGAATAGCAGTGAACCGGATGCCGTCATTCGTGTTCCAAAAATTTGGGACCCACAATACAGCGCAAATCTCCCGACGACACCTTGTGAAGCTTTTTCTCTTCATTTTGACGAAGGTATCATGAACACACTGGTGACTGAGACAAACCGCTTTGCCAAACAGAAAGGCCGACAGCTTTGGAAAGAGCTTACAATTGATGAACTCCGTGCATACTTTGGCATACTTCTGCTGATGAGCACAAAACCCAGACATCAAATGTACCTGTACTGGAGCAGTGACAGTTTTTTCAATTGTCCTGAAATATCAAAGGTTATGTCGTTCCGTCGTTTTCAAGCCATTATGAACTGTTTGCACCTCACCGACCTAACCAAGAAAAAAAAGAAAGGTGAAGAAGGGTACGACAGATTGGCAAGAGTGCGTCCTCTCATTCTTGCACTGAATGAAAGATTCAAGAGACAATACACTCCATCAGCGCACCAAGCCATTGATGAGGGTATGATACGATTCAAAGGCCGGTCCTCACTGAAGCAGTTCCTTCCAATGAAACCTATCAAGCGGGGATACAAGGTGTGGTGCAGAGCCGACTCTCAAACAGGTTACCTGATTGAATTTCAGGTCTACGAAGGTAAAGGTGCAGACCGACCAGCGAACGTAGGTCTCTATGAGCATGTTGTGCTCTCCCTCATTGACCGAGTAGAGGCTGGCACGCAGCTATATTTCGATAACTTTTTCACGTCCACACGTCTAATGGAGGCCTTCAAAGAAAAGAACATTTTGGCCGCAGGAACGGTTCGCCCAAACCGCAAGGACTTACCTGACGAAATCAAACGGGATAACAAGCTACAGAAGGGACAGTATATCTGGCGTGCGAAAGCGAGCATCACAGCTTATCAGTGGCGGGACACGAAAAACGTACACGTGCTGTCCAACTTTAATCACCCCAGCGACACTGAGGACGTTGTTCGAAAGCTTTCTAATGGCTCATCTATATCCGTCCAGTGCCCAAAAGCAGTCTCCGACTACAATACCTGGATGGGCGGAGTCGACAAGTTTGACCAAAGAAGGAACGCATACCCGGTGGATCGACGATCGAAGAAGTCGTGGAATTTTTTTTACTTTCTGCTGGACGCAGCAATAGTAAATGCTTTTCTTCAAATGAAAGCAGTCAGTGAAATGAGCTACCTTTGGTTCCGGCTCGTCCTTGGTCGCCAGCTGATAAACGGGCAAACATTCAAAGGGTCCAGCAATCGCCCGTATCGAGTCAACAAAAAAGGTGCCAAACATGGCCAGAAAATGGTAGGCGTTGCTGATGAAGTCCGATTTCTGGGAGCTGAACATCACCCTCAGAAGATTGCAAAAAGGAGGCGGTGTCGTTGGTGCTCGACTGCCAAGAAAGAAGCGCGCACCAACCTTCTGTGTTCTGTGTGCAATGTGCCCCTTTGTTCAACGTGTTTTGGACCTTTTCATGCCGGCCGAATGTAACCAAGGAGCCCTCAAGGAGCATTGGTTCAACGTGTTTTGGACTTTTTCACGCCGCCCAAATGTAACCCCGGAGCCCTCAAAGAGCATTGGGACAAATGCGCCCTATTTTTTGAATTTTAATTTAGCGCTAGTGGGACAAATGTGTCCCAGTTTTTTTTAATAAAGTACTCGTTGTACATCCTTGAAATTTCTTTCAAACTACTTCTGTTGGCTTGGTTAGTAAAATAACACAACCTTTTTCTGTTTTTTTTTAAAAAACATATCCCGCCCTACAAAGGGTTAATATACCCAATTCGGCGTGTTCTTACCTCCGCAAGGACCAAAGAGGAATTCACCCGAAGCCGACGTAGTGAGGTTGATGCAAAAAGGTGGCATCCTGTGTAAATAAAAATGACTTCAATGGCCGCATATTTATTCTATAGCAGATAAGAATATCAATGTGCAAGAGCCGTGTAACACTGAAATGTAGAGCTAACATAATAGATATTCCGCCTGTGTATTTGTGAGGCAACAAGTTAGTTAAGCAAGCTACATACTTCAATAGTGGCAGATTTATCTAACAAGCAAGGTAATTTTGCATTTCCTGCTGAATGCAACAGTACCCTATATACTTGCGAAACTAGAAAACTTGTTCGTTTATTTATATGACTTCAGTACTCCTCCTATCAGAAGCACGATACCTTCGACATTTCTAACTTACGATGTCATGTTTAATAATCAGCCGAGATTACAAAATTCGTAAGACTGATTAAGTTGCAGTTCAAAGCTTTCAACACTTAAGGAATTCAAAACTTTGTTGCTACCGCTACACGAAAATGTAGTTGTGTTACGACTGTATGCATTTAACTGATTTACGTCCGTATGCTATGAAGTTCAATACTCTTTTTTCCCGCGAATACATTATCTCTGTGCCATCACTTAAGAAAATGACTTGCCTACTTTCCTCTTGTAAAAGTGTTCGGACGATAGTGTTTTCATTCTCTGCGATCATACTCTACTCCGTCATAAAAAGACAAGGAAAAAAATTGCTTTGTTGACCTGAGTTCGAAAGCGCTCTGCATTGATTTCAAGGCATCCTCGGTTCTTGTATTCTCGCGTTCCCCTTCTTCCTTGGTATACTTCGACCCAGCCAAATACGTGCGAACAAATCATAAGTAGTATGTAACCTCTCCCAGGTAATTGTATCAGTGTACTACAGTAGGTGTTGCGTGTGCAATACCATGTGTCAGCACGACACGTGGTGGTCTCTAAAGACGTATCTGCGGAATTTTTGAAAGAATTCCTTCGAAACTAGTCCTTGAGAAAACGTGCCTGTGAGCGCACCGTCTGTGTATATGTTTGTGCGTGTGTGGGTGGGTGTATGAGTGTCTTAGTATTTGGGCGTGTGCGTGTGTGTGTGCTTGTGGACTTGTGTGCATGCATGCGTGAATAAAAATCAATATTTCAGAGAAAGTGATCGAACACCCACGCCACGGAGCAGTGGAGAATAGCATGAGTGTTGCAAGTTAAAAGCGGCGATACGGAAGCTCAATGACAAAAGTCAACCCTGCGAGACATTCGATTCGGGCATTCGCTGTATTCATACGGCCATGCTCGCACCTCGTGGTTTGCATTGCATTCCGTTATAATCCTGAAATGAACCTCCACGTGTGGGCACATTTCTTCCTGCATGTGGCGGTAAAAGTGGTACCTTTACACCTTCGTTGCAAACACTCGCTCTTGCCTATCTCCTTTCGTTGTCACATCAATTTAGTATATCAACAACTACCAGATCTCACAATATCAGCAGTAAATCAGTCTACGTACTGAATGTAACCAAGAAGAGTCTGTAACTGAAAAACGTAGGTGGCCAACTGGTCTTCAGGCCGAAGTGCTGTCAGTTCTGCGCTAAAGCAGTGCTCCAGTGGACTGTCGAGCGTACTGTATATGGCGACCGCATTGTTCATTATTGACAGCGCGTCGGCTAGCTGGGAGCTTGTGGTTACCTGAAAAGGAACGATATTCATCGGTACATAGCTGTGGTGGCACGTTGGGCAATCGCTTAAGCACAGAACCGCGAACCAGTAGAAACTTCTGACATTTGCTACAGACAAAATTTACATGTAAATCAGCCTTCCAGCTGATCGCACCAACCTTCTGATTTTTTCAACTACTCGTGTGCACTTATAAAATCAATTCAACTCGGAGGACAGTTTGGCTTCATCAGGATGAAATAGAAGTATACATAAAAAGCTAAAAAATTTAGCCGTAATGAAGTAGACAATATTTAAACTATTCTTTTCAACACATCTTCAATGGAGCAGTTGCACAGCATATGAATAAGGTCAAAAAGTTTCTATCTTGCAAACATAGTGTTTTCAGGGCTTTTAATCACTTGTGCGAGATTTGCTAAGTATTACGTGACTACTCGTGCGCTCTCCAGTAAACGTGACGTTCGCACTCTCAAGTAAACGGCGAGCGTAATATAGCGAAAAATCTCCGACGATTATGATAAAACCTAATGCGAATAATGAAAGTCGCTTCATGTTGGTGCTAGGCCAACTGTTTCCGCATGAGTGAAGGTCAATGCGGAAAGCCTGAACCATGTTTTTTTTTTTTTTTTTCAAATGGGACAGCACCCACAGTGTCGTTATTCGCCTTTCTGGATATAAGCAAGTTTCCTGTCATTTTGTCGTTGCTGCATGTGGCTGAGCAGAGTGAATTATTATGGCTGAGCACTTTATAGTGAGTGAGAACCATTAAGCATGCACTCTTTGCGCAATTAGTTTTCTGGCAAGGCTGTTTATCATTTCAGTCTTCTGTCTAGATGGATGAGTGGCTAAGGTGCTCGGCTGCTGAGCCGAAGGTCACGGGTTCGATCCTGACAGCGGTGGTCATTTGTCCGTGCACATAAAAGGATATCAATTAAACTTCTTGGACTAGTTTGCTATTTGTCACGTACGATATATAACGCCACCTTGAACGTTGCAAACACTCACTCACACATCCACCGGAGTATTGTGCGTGTTACTCGGGTAGGTGTGTGAGTGTTTGTGTGAGTGTTTTCGAGAGTCAAGCTTGCGCTAAATATCATACAATGTAAGGAGTACCATATAGTCGAAATTTTCGGAGCTCTTCACTACAGCGTCTCTCGGAATAATAGCGTGGTTTTGTGACAAAAAAGCCCTGGTCTCAATATTATGAAAGAATCTTCTGCCGTGCAATATTGATTGATATGTGGGGCTTAACGTCCCAAAATGTCGTGCAATATTACATAGCTTAACGTTACTCGTTGTCCAACTTGAAGTCTGTATACGTTTTTTTTTTTCTTTTTTTTTTGCTGATCAGATTCAAGCGCCAGTGCTGCCTTGGGGTAGAATACTCGACTGTGATGCTGAGGGCCATCGTTCACATTTCATTCGTTCTGCGCATTTTTTAATCTTTTTCATGTGCATGGGTTACGTTCTCATGGCTGTCAGTATACCAAGGACGCTGGTGATACTGACGTCGCCAAACGCGGGAACTGGTGCTGGAGCACAGCCTTCTAAAAGACGCAGTTTCTCCGCAAAAGAGAACCTACAAAAGCCACAATAGACTGGACTGTTGCACGAAGTAAGGCCATAGCAGCCTACTGATTTAACAACCCACCTGGCGCAAATAATCAAAACAGCGGCATCAGGAAATGCGGCGGCTTCCACGAGCGAAACCTGTTTCGCGCTGTCTATCGCTTCAATGTAAACTAAGCCGTTGATTGATTTGTGGGGTGTAACGTCCCTAAACCACCACATGATTATTAGAGACGCCGTAGTGGAGGGCTCCGGAAATTTCGACTACCTGGGGTTCTTTGACGTGTTCTCAAATCTGAGACAAAAGGACTACAGCATTTTCGTCTCCATCGAAAATGCAGCCGCCGCAGCCGCGATTCGATCCCGCGACCTGCGGCTCAGCAGCCGAGTACTTTAGCCCCTAGACCACTACACCGGGGTACAAACTAAGCGGTATGCACATCACATAAAAAGGTATGAGTGATCTATTGATAACTCACAGGATGGGGTGCACGTGATTGTGCCAGGTCGCTCAAGGTAAACAGATCATAGTAGCACAGATAATTGGGCTAGTTGGTACTGGTTCAGCCCTTATTGAGTTAAACGATTAAAATATCGTGTCTGAACAACGCAGACTCTCTTCCCCGCCGGTTTCCCCGGGATTTCCTTTGCGCCTCTCGATCAGTTGAAGATGGCCGGAACGTTTTATGTCCGATTCAGCCAATGTCGCCAGTGGCTCTCGCAAACTCTCACTCACACATAAAACATAGTACACGTGTAACAAATTAATACCCCTTGAACTTCACACTCAACCTCATGGCGACACCAAACTGTACCTGGAGGGTCCATACGACTGCTATGGCAAAAATAATTTTTGTTCACATCTCTAGTCATTGAAATGGCGCTCTTTCGCCATATTGGCCCTTGCGCCATGAAGCGCCACACATCATCATCATCATGGCGTGGATTTAGTACCATAACTCGGCTAACAGAATTCACTCATGACATATCTATAGCTCTTTACTTAGGTCTTCAGGTGGACGCATTATCCATAGACTTTTCTAAAGCCTTCGATACTGTCATACATTCAAAACTTCTATATAAACTCAATCTCTTACTAAAGAACCAATCGCTTGTTCAGTGGATCAGAAGTTTCCTTTCAAGTCGTAGCCAATACGTATCATTTAACACCTTCCATTCATCTAAAGCACGTGTATCTTCCGGAGTGCCCCAGGGATCCGTGCTAGGGCCGTTACTTTTTCTGTTATATATAAATGACCTACCCGACACAGTTTCCACTAAAATTCGTCTTTACGCTGACGACTGCGTTTTATATCACGTAATAAATTCACTTGATGATCATCATACACTCCATACATCGTTCTTAAACTTTTGCAGGTGGTGCCAAAATTGGCAGTTGAGCATTAACTTTCAAAAGACAGCTGCTATGTGTTTCAGTAGACAGAAAACCCCATCTGTGTTTGATTGTTCTTTTAATAACTACGTAGTGCAGCGGGTCTCACAATATAAGTACCTTGGTCTCCTTTTCACTACTAACTTATCTTGGTCTAGTCACATCGATACAACATGCAACAAGGCTCTGAAGAAACTTGGATACCTTAACCGCTCACTACGTTTAGCCCCAAGGGAAACAAAACTGCTTACATACAAAACCCTCGTACGACCGATTCTTGAGTATGGAGCCACTGTATGGTACCCTTATAAAATCACTAACATAAAACGCATTGAATCCATCCAGAAAACAGCTATTCGACTCATTTACAGACGCTATGATCGTAATTTTTCACCATCATGCCATCTAGCGCAGCTTGATCTATCATCACTTTCTAAAAGACGAGACATCGAGTCTCTGAAACTTTTTCACTCTTTATTTAATTCACCACAATATTCACCACACAACAACTACATAACACCTGCCAAACCATCATCCACCAGAAACAGCCACGCACTTAATGTATCTGTGTTTCATCCTCGTACTTATTTCTTCAAGTACACCTTTTTTCCTCGATGTATTGAAATGTGGAACCTCATACCAGGTCACATTCGGTCTTTGCAGAAAGATGAATTTTTGAAGGCATTAAAAGACGGTGTGCTGTAAACCTTTCATTGTTTGTATAACTCTGTTTGTAAAATTTTTGTATTTCTACGATCTGCCAATGTACTTGTGAATTCAGCTGTTTTGTTTTGTACCTTTTTATTATTTCTTGCTGTGTACCCACTCCTGCGATAGCCCCATAATGGGGCTGCAGTATTTGAAAATAAATAAAATAAATAAATTGTCAACAATTATTTTTGGCGTTTTGCTGGCCTACACACCACGTGACTATGAGGTGACTATTATATAGTAGGAGACTCAGAAACAACTATAACCTTCATAGACATAGCCCAAAAAAGAGTGCTTCAAAGTGCTCAAAACTTTTCAATTTTGCTTATGTGTGTATACGTGTACATATACAAAAACATGCACGAACATGCTCGATGTACAAGTGAACTCTCCACCCCCCACCCCCCATGGAAAAAATGTCTTACTACACCCCTGATAGGCTTACTCAATTTATAAGTACTCTGGCGTTATTGATTTACCCTCCCCTGTTTGAATAGGCCGCCATGGGCAGGAATGAGCCGACAGCATTCAGCTTAGCAACTCAAAACCTCAGCGTTCCTAGTGACCAGGATCAGTTACATTAACAGCAAGTGATCAACGCTTCGGGCAAACAGACCGCAATTGAAAATGATGAGGGGTGTCGGTACCACTCATCATTTTCAATTCACCATCAAGTGCCCCTACAAAATTTCTTATCCGTGGTCTTATGTGTCACAGCGAAAATGCCGACAGAGCACCAAGAAAGCACAACATCGTTTTTCGCTGACAACTATAGTCCGATTAGGTTCAGTGCTTCGACATAGAAGCCCTCTCTGAAAATCTGGAAGTCTAGATAAGTGTATTCGACCCACCTCTCGCTTAAATGGCCCCTAAACAACCTCTGTGTGCGCGCAGACGCACACAGAGGTTGTTTAGGGGCCAAAAAATAGCGCTCTACTTTCCTGTTCCTGCGTCAAAATTCGTGACGTCAGCAGTTTGTTGAAGTGACATCGAAATCAAATAACCTCTCTATTATTCAATATACGAGAGGTACCTCTTGCGAACTGTTTTGGACTCTGCCTTCCCATAGAGAAAGGAAATATACAGCAGGGAGCGTTGCGCAACGCGATTGAAGCCCACCAAGTCGGTCCAACACGTGACCAAAACGTAAGCGCATGTGGTAGATTTCAGTTCTCCCGGTTTTGCTTTGTTCTGAAAAGTGCTTCATCACTCGTAGCGCAGAAGCACTACCGTGAACACTGTGCTCACTTTTCTGAACTTGGACATCGAATCACAGTTTTTTTTTTTTTGGAAGCTAAAAGAGTTTTAGCTGTCAATGATCTTGTGTAGACACGTCTCAAAGAATGTGGCGTAAGATTATTGCGAGAAGTTGACGAGCGAAAATGTCCAAATGAGTGTCTGTGCCCTGTTGCAAGTAAGGTTGTTTGTGCGGATTCATGTAGCAAAACACGCCTTCCTGGTACTTCTTTACGCGAGCGGCCATGAGGTGCAAACTGGTACAGCTACCCGTCAGTGGCACTTCGACTGGCAGTTCGGTTTTGATCGCGGGCGGCCGTCAAAAAGCGAAGAATTCGTAGGCATATTGCGCGGAGAGAGTTATTATCCGGCATAGTTAGAGTTATTCACAGCATAGCGTGCTCTGAAAACATGCTTTGACCACCGTATACAATTGTCGTCGCGCAAAATGCTGGCATTCCTATGACAGCCGGCCGCTCGGAAAAGCGAACGGCCGGTCAAACCACTACTGGTTCGTAGTAGTCACATAATGTTTCCAAAGCAGGCTATGGCGTGATTAACTCAAACTATACCGGCAAATAATTGTCCCCGCGGAAACTGCGGCCGGCCGCTCGCGGAATCAATCAGCCGGTACGACCGCCTTGTGTCGTCACGGCATTGCGCTTTCTGTGGTGTTTATGCTACAGTGTACTAGTTACGCAGTAAATAAATCAAAGTACCGGCGAATAGCGCTACCGGTGTAAACTGCTGGCGCTCTTCACTTGGTGGCCGCTCGCGAAACAAAACTCCAACAGATGCCCGTGCCGGCAAAGTGCGTTTTGCTAAACGAAGTCGCCACTATAGCCATGTGACTGCAGTCGGCTAATGAAACACTGCCGCCCAAGTTCCGCACGCACTAATCTGCCGGCTGCTTGATGATTATCCCCTCCCGGGAAGAATACACAATAATATTATTCGTCACAAACGGGTGAGGAATACATGCGTTCTGTTCTCACAATGCTCTCGCTAATTCGACTGAAGTGCACGTTTAACGTTGGTTCGGGATCCTTTCACGGCCCGCCAGAATTTTTCGCTTGCACGGAACGAACTAAGCCTTACAAGCGCTGAAAGAAACGTAAAGAGACCCCGATCAGATGTGAAGGCGGGTACACCGAGCAGCGTACGGATCAGCTGGGTGCTCTGTGAAGCACCCTAACTGCCGCTCTCCCACTAAACACTATGGAGAACCAAACAACATTTCGGCAAGTCTTGTTTATTCCGTGATCTCACAGCAAAAGGGCCGACTTTGATGGCTTCAAAGTGGGTTGGCTTGCCAAGGCTGGGTGCGTGACGTCATGCTCCATCCTGTGTTTTTTTTTTCTCCATAGTTTTGCCATAAAGGCTCGCTTTATTATAGTCCCGCCAAATAGTTCTGCCTTGTATTGCATCATTTGCAAGACTATCGAGTGTGATAATCTGTTATCTTTCCGGGTTTTTTTTTTTTGCTTTTGTGACTGCGCAAGCAGAAATTGAAGTGTGTATAGTCGAAGACCACGATTCATAAACTGCCTCAACACTTAGTGCTCACATTCAGTGTTGTATCAAAAAAAGAAGTGGAGAGGAGGAGATAGGGCTTGTAGAAAAGGTAGTGAAGGCGAGACAGAAACTATTGTCCGGCCCTTGAACTAAAGGTGGTTTGGTTGTGCTTTAATAGTACCGGCTCAAGCAGTCAGTCGGCGCCTAAAATCAATTATGTGCTCGTAGCATGCTCGATGGATCGACTGTTGCTCCATGCTAGTTCCTACACTCAATCTGCCACTACCAGTCATCCATGTCAAAGCTGCAGGGTGTAAGAAAGCCACATGCTTGCGCACGAAAACATAGTTCCAGTTATAAATGCCTCGCAAGGTTGAGCCATTTGCCCTCGTCTAGCATCTTTTGCACATTACCAAGTAACGTATTTTTATTCGTGTCACGTCGTATTTTTTTTGTTTGCTGCATCGGCAATAGCCGCGAACTGGGGCTAAAAATCAACATGGCAAAGCCCATGCACACAGATTACCCGCTTCGATGCGAACTTCCCCTTTACGCCCAATCAGAACGCTCACAGCAACAAATTAATGGTGTAAAGAGCTATCGCTTTGTGCCATTTCATGATCTGTACAAAGTATTTGATAGGATCGGTCATTATGGGCGAGATAACCTGTTTATTTAACCACGCCTGCTACGTTACCTTGCCGAGAATTTGACACTGGATTATAAATATAGCGCAGTTGTCACGAATACATTGCTGCCGATTATCCTGATGAAAAGCATTTGTTTATTGAAGTTATGAGCAGGGAGTGTGGAGACCGGTCCTGGAGTGGCCACCCCGTACAAGCACTACGGGAGCGCTGCCATGGCAGAGCTTCTGAGCAGGGCTGCCTCGCAATCCTTCCGGGAAGGGTTGGGTGGTGAGTTTTTGGGTTTTTAGGCACGCCCACATCATGTGGAAAGTGTCACCGCAATTTTCCTTAGTATGGCAGTGCGAAGACACAAATCTGAAGGACATACAAGTGCCAATGTGAAACTCACAGACCGCAGAGCGCACGCGACGACAGAATGAACTCGAAGCGGAAGTCACCAGCGTCGTTGTGTGCAGCCATGTTCCATTTTTTCTGCGCTGCCGCCTGCTCGCTGAACGTGTGCGCGCAGACGCCAGGGGGACATTCAGCAGACAACGCAGCGTGAACATGTGGAGGCTAGTCAACCTTCCCATTGGCTAAGGAACCATACAGCCTCCACAGTGCTCAGTTAGAGGACCTATGCGAGTGAGTGAGTGCTCACGTGTTATTTTTTCAAAAGCTAAACGGTTGCTTTGCAAGGCTGGGAGGCACAGTAATTAATGCAATGCGAACGGCGAACTTCTGGCGTGTAGTTACTATTCCAGAAACAACTTATTTAGTAACGAAATAAAATAACGTCTGTTGATTGATTCATATGTGAGGTTTAACGTCCCAAAACCACCATATGATTATGAGAGGCGCCGTAGTGGAGGGCTCCGGAAATTTCGACTACCTGGGGTTCTTTAACGTGCACCCAAATCTGAGCTCACGGGCCTAGAGCATTTCAACGTCCGTCGGAAGTGCAGCCGCCGTAGCCGGGATTCGAGCCTGTGACCTGTGGGTCAGCAGCCGAGTACCTTAGCCACTAGACCACCGCGGCGGGGCTGCAATAACGTCCGCCTGCTTGATTTAGGCGCACTATACAAAATTAAAAAACAGGCTGATAAACTTCATTTATAGTTCCTCCCTGTGGTATCTCTCATTCCCGTATTAATTTTGGCATGAAAAGGGCTTGAAATTTCCTCTCTTTAGTTATTTGCACATTTATTGATAGAATTTTAACCATCACAGTTCGTCCTTTGAAGCAGTACTTAAAAGTTGGAACGTTTATTACTGTTAATTGCTAGAGGGATCTTTACAAATACTATAGAACGTGCCAACAGAATAAATATTAGGCGGCTTGCTTGTAAATATTGCATAATATTTTAAAGCTGAGCCCAATTTACTTAAACAGCCTCGTAAACTAATGATGAAAAAAATCAGGAATGGACGAAATTTAAAACTGCACTGAGTACTTTGGATTGATGTTGAGCATCTGGAGTTTTGTGTGCAGCTGTACACATATTTATTTCTTTCTCCCTCACTTACATTTCCTGTCCACTTATATGCAGTAACCATGCTCAAAATTTTAGTACCGGGAGATATTCGTTGGTCATCTATCAGAGCAGGTCATGTTGATAGGGGCTGTGGCACACGGCTGCACGCATACAGGCATAAGGTTTTCTAAAATCAACTTGAAGGGACTCTGGCGCTGGCATTGTTCGGCGACCATGGGAATGATGGGTAGTACACGGATTTGCCTAGCCTTCATACTTGCGAGCGGCGAATCAAACTTGTGACTTCGTTTCTTGTTGTGTTTCAGTATTGTTTCGAGGAAAAGAACGAACCCTTTTGAACTTCGGTACCCTATCTGGAATGGTAAGTCTAAAATTTTAAGGAGGTGAAGCGTAACCATAGAACGTTTGCTGATCCTTGTTTTGTGACAAAAAAGCTTCTAGCCACGCTTCAAGCCACGCGAATACAAAAGAAGCCAGAAGTACGAAGATTAGACGAATTCATATACTACCTATCATTCGCATGCTCACTAAAGTGTCGTGCGTTTAAGCTCAACACTAGCGCCAGAGTTCCTTCTAGAGTATATTTAGGAAACTCTATGCATTTAGGTACTTCACAGCCTCGCGGATGACTTTTACGCACGCGAATACTTGTGAGTATTAGAAAGATGCAGGCTCTTTATTCCGTCAAGAAAGCGCGAATTTCGATGTTTATTGCCCCAAGTCGG
This sequence comes from Rhipicephalus microplus, assembly GCF_043290135.1. Taxonomy (NCBI): domain Eukaryota; kingdom Metazoa; phylum Arthropoda; class Arachnida; order Ixodida; family Ixodidae; genus Rhipicephalus; species Rhipicephalus microplus. Next base: position 114,121,202 of record NC_134701.1, read on the forward strand.
GGCTAGTTCAAGAACCTTGTTACGACGTGGCCATCATGACTGCTTTATCAAAGTTGAGCTTCTAGCTTATGTTTTTTATGTATTTCAGGTATTGCTGTGGGATTGCGCTCATTCGTCTGCATTGTACTGCACAGGTCACAGAGGTATGGCTGTTTTTGCGTGGCGAAAAAACGAGGCAGTAGCTCTCACTAAAAGGTAAAGATGAAGCACGTTTGCCGACGCAGTGCATATTTCATAAGTGCAAGACGTGCCTAAAAAAGGTCAAAGTTATCAGCTGAATCAGGTACACCACGGCTGGAGAATGGTTGGAGGCATTCCACATAAAAGCACGAGGTTCTTCTCGTATCGCTAATGCGTCAATGTCTTTCTCGCCGGCAGAAAGCATGTTCCTAGTTCACAGGCTGTGATTATATATAGAGATTGGTTTGCACTTGATGTATGCCTCGCTTGTTGCGCATGTCTGAGGCCTATAGATATTTGTGCAGAATATGATGAATTAACAGTCAAAATTTTGTGCTCCCCTTGACTCCTTTTCTCGTTTTTTCGTCACGTAAAAAAGTTAGGACTTTCTCGCCTGAACAGAAACATGAACCAAACAACCCAGAAGAAAGCCCTTCAAGACCGCAGGGTCCTTACAGGTGTGGAGTAGGACCTTGAATGAAGGGCTCTTTTAGACTTTATCAAAGCACTGCTGTGGATACTGAGCTGTAGAATACAATGCAAAGTGGCTACTGTACATACGCGCCCCATCTTTCTGTTTCTATCATCATCCTTCATTCCTTATTCTATTCTTCTTTCTTTATCTCCTGTGTAGAGCAGCAGCAACTAGCTCAGGCCGACCTCTCTGCCTTATAATAAGATCTCACTCTCTATTTCTTGAATTTTCTGAAACTTCGCTCGAAACGAGCGATAGTTGGACGGATGCAGACTAACGAGAAAATACGCTTCCAAATGAAGCAAGAACTCCCTCAAGCCCTACTGCACACAAATGCTTCACTCTAACGCCCAAAGTGAGGCATGCCTTCATCTGAGCATAAAGTATACCATATAATCATGTTTATTCTCAAATGTTTTCTGCATGTATTTGGCGTTCGCGTCCTACTTTTCTGTGCCGCTTGCCTGAAGTCCAAGAGATCCCATTGAAATAAACTCACTTTAAAGACTAACTTCAAAAACGTCAATGCCTCATGCATGAGTTGGTGAAATCGTGAGTCGACTCACTCAGACTAAGATCAAGGCGTGAGTCTTAGTGAGTCTTGGTGAGCAATATTTTGGTGAGTTTGGGTGCGAGTGAACAGATGAAGTAAATTTTTGACGTGTGAGTACGGCTTCAGCAAAGTTAGTTGAACCTGAGTCTAAAGGAGCCTTAGGCACAAAATACACAATTTTTGCCGCCTCTTAGTTTCATGTGAAAGCGAAAATGACTAGACAGTGTTTCTAGTGAGATCCATTAACATTCCAACATAAGTGATATAGAGGCACGTTTCAGGGGCGGAGCTCCTTATAGCGGCACCCGTTTGTCTTTCATAGTCGTAGTCATAGTCGTAGTGTGTAACCAGTCTTACGTCTTGACCTGCAAGGTAGTGCCGGTGGGACATTTCTCCTGTGCGTTGTTGAACAATAAAACGTTCGTGGCGTGCACGTTAACTAAAAGCCGAATTTTCCTGTCTCTCATTCGCCATTAGCAGCCATTGGCATGTACATTGACCACTGTCATACAAGAAATGGTTACTACGTTATACTCGCTAAGCGTAACATCTTTGGGTTTAGAAAGGTTTAGCGAGCGTTAGGCCGCAGTGCCATGAATACAGTGAACTAGTATATACCATGAACTAGATGTTGTTAAAGGTGGGAAGTGGGCCCGAAGCGCAAGCCGTAAGAAAGTGTGTGTGTGCCACCTCTGGTTTAGTCCTTGGAATGTCCGCTGGATGGCGGTGCTTCTATATGGGGAATATATGATGAAAAGATGCGAGATGGTGGTACTTGGAGTGTTGAATAGATGGATGAACGGACACATAGACAGATGCATGGACGGTTGCACGGATGGCTGCACGGACGGATGGACGCATTGATGGACGCCGGAGCGGATGCATGGATGGCCGCAGGCGTGAACGAACGGATGGACGCGTGGACGCATGAACAGACGCACGCACGGATGGGCGGACAGAAGCACAGGCGGTCACACAGACGGACGCATGGACGGACGGAACCAAAAAGGAATGGACGGATGAATGCTTCGCCCCACTCTCCGTCATTCACCCCATGGATATGCTACTATTTTTTATTAGCATACCAAAGTTTCATTATAGAGTCCCATCACATAATAATTTTTCCTTCCATGCGAAGCTTCAATCACGCGTAATCGAGCTTCAAATAATAAGGCAGTGGCGGTAACTTGAAGACCACTGAACATAATAAAGTGAAGTATTGCTCTAAAACGAACGTTTTTTTTTTTTTTTTTTTTTGAAGCTTCGCAATAAGTCCGTTGTGCACAAATCGCTAGCGTTGTTGAGTGCAAGACTTTTTTTTTCTGATATGGTAGTATGCTATTTTTTAAGTATAACGCATGCAAGCGAAAAGTTTACGTATGACGCATGCGCAGCGACGGCAAACGTCGAAGCGAAGATGTGCGTACTCTGTTCATTTGGAAAATGCACTCGCGCATCTTATAAGGTTCTCCAATGCAGAAACGAAAGTATTCCGATGGTGACTGTTTTCAATAGAAACTTATCAAAAAGAGTAAATAAGGACTAGGATCAAAGCAAGCTCGAAAATACAATGACACCGCGAACTGTGCTGGTGGTTTTTTAGTGAGTCAGAAAGGTAGTTACGGCGAACAAAATCGGCCTCTGATGCACACATTTATTTGATTTCTAGGTCACTTGCAACGGGCTTGTCGCGTCTTATCTTTTTTCACTGCCGTGACGCCTATTCCGAAGAAGAATATCTCTCTGGCTCGAAGTGCTTATAGAGACGCGGGCTTAGTTCATAATAAAACGCCATCATTTTTGCCGCTTTGTTTTTTCAAAGTGCTAATATTCCTGCTTACCGGCACACCAGCGTCTTGAGCCGTCGAAGTCGTGATGGCAAGAAGAAGCACAGAGGCACTGTACAGAACCATTTTGATGTTCTGGAAGTTGCGCGTAGCTTCAGGCCACGAACTACCGTTCTATTTATATGTAACTCTTTCATATGATTGCGCTCTTGAAGCTTTAATAATTAGTACGGGTCCTCTTTTTTGATACTGCAGTTATCGGGACACTGTGACATGCGCCTAGTATTCGAGTAAACACTTGAACTCGTAAAAAAACGGCTGTCATAGTTGCCTATCATTCTGAGATATACGTCCGAGCAATAGCGGCCTCGTAAATCAAGAGACAGTCGTCGTTGGGGATGACCGCACGTGGCAATTGCTAGCTCCTCTGAAACACGTATCGAAATAACCATAAATTTAAAATACCCACTTCGGCTTTTTTGAGCTCGTAACCTCGCTGTGGTTTTCAAGTGGCTAAGGCACTGGGCTACTAAGCCGAAGGTTTTGGGATCGAGTCCCGGCTGCCGCGGCCACGTTTTTTATAGAGGCGACAATGTTTGAGGCCCGTGCGCTCAGATTTAGGTGCATGTTTAAGAACTCCAGGTACTCCAAATTTACGGAGCCGTCTACTACGGCGTCCCTCATACACATATTGTGGTTTTGAGACGTTTAACCCCATCTACCAATAATTTTGCGAGCTAAAACGCTTGCTTCTTGTTTTTTTTTCGGTATGTCTGTGCACTGACTGGCTCGCTGGCTAGCTGTATGACTTGATTGCTTTTTTTTCTAGTTGTTCGTGCTATAGGACAAAGGTGACTGAAACTATTAGACGTCTGCTGCAAGATTACAAAGGTATTACAGACATAAAAAATCGCTGCTATACATTTATAGCAATGTTCTTTTGCAAAATCATACAGTAAGTTATTTCAGCGGAAGTGAAATTCTCATTCATAGGTTCTGGTACTTCCCGTGCGCTACATTGGCGCTACTATGCTTTGCAGTAAAGCCATGCGAAATTCTCGGAAAAGCGTTGGCCGAGTTGGCAAACTGAAAAAAAGGGGGACTTTTTCATTTTTTTAAGTTTCCAAATTCGTGCTGAAATGGCAACGTGTACAAAGTACATACTTATACCAGTGACAAAAGCCCCTAATTCGTAACCAGTTGTCTTTTGAGCACAGAGAACAGAACAGACAAGCAGTGCAAGTTCATATTTCTCAAGTACATGCGAAACTAGCCTACAACCTTACAAAAACAGAAACAGATAGCAAAAATTTGAAAAAAAAATTGAAGAAGCAAGCTGTTTATTACTGTTCATTGCCGATGTTCTATCATCGCATTTAGCGAGCTTTTATACGGAAGGCCACAGGTACTTTACGTGAGAGTTTATTTTTATCTCCTTCTCAAAACGGAAGTGGGACAACAGATACAATCACAGCGATATAATTTAGAGCCGCTACTTTAAAAATATTGTACTTAAAATAGCATATATAGTTTACGATGGCTAAGTGATTCATTGCGGAGAAAATGCTGATGTTTTTCATTGTGTATGTTGAGCCCTTTCAGATGCCACGTGAGATTGTGAATGTGTCAAACAGGCACAGCGTTAACTCAGGCTACTCAATATTCTATTGCAACAAAAATATTTCATTGCATGCTAATTTACGTGTCTTCTAGTAACTCATCATAAGTGAGCTGTAATTAGGAATCTATTTATTCTAAAGTGACTGATGCTTTGCGTTGGCATAAATAGAAGAAAATCTCAAGCTAGAATTTTAGTGCTAATTGATGTTTTACGGTATTATATTTACTTTGAGCCAACAAAAGTATACTCTTCACAAGGCTCACAAGAAGCAGCAGGTTTAACTACTCATCGAATGAGGCAGCACCTTCACTGAAGCGATCATAGCAGAAGCACATTGCAAAATTAGAACACAGTGAATCACGTGGAGCCACCAAATACATTCGTATTATCAGAAATTAGTATACCTGAAACCATGGAAATTTATATTGCGGCAAAAGAAAGTTGGCGTTTCTTTTCGTTTATTTTCTCAGGGCTGTATCAACGTCAGCGAGAACTCTGAATGGTTATCAGTCAAATTTTTGGTAAATATGTGGCCGGTACACGTGTTTAAATAATCAATCTGGAGGGCTGTGTCTCACGTTGTGACCCGTCTCTTCCAAATTTTAGTGTACCTTTTTGCGTGATACCACAGTGCTGCAGCGAAGGTAACAAAAGAAGTGCTTTGACACGATAAATCCAAGCCACAAAATTTCATAACCATGAAGAACCACGTTATGAATGTATTAACGCGAAGATGTTGGAGATGATTTTTATATATTTATTTACGGCCATTCCCACACAAGTGCAACCTCAACAGTCGCGCAAATTGACGTTGTGAGACCTGACTTCTTCGCCAAGACCATCTTTGGCTTACTTCCATCCTCGTCCACCTTGGATAGGATGTTCGATGCATGAGGCAGGCGTGTGTAAACAGAGTACAAAGACAGCAGCCCGTGTCCACGCGTAAGAAAAGATCGAGATAGGCAAAAAAGCCAGGAATGTTAACCAGGTTGTACGTGGTTTGCTACCCTACATGGAGGGAGGGGAAAAGGGGAGGGAAATAATATAGAAGGAAAGTAACAAGGGAAGTGATGCGCGCACACGTATGTCAGTGTTCACAACACACTTTGACAGTCACAACTAGGACGTGTTTAAGACCAGTTCCTCTGCAGTTTTTTTTTAACTAGAATCTAAAATGTTCCCAAAAGTCTTACAATAGTTTGCTCCGAGTAATAAAAAACTGTGCATGAGCATTGATATGATAAAGTTGTCAGCACGTAGGCAGGATACCCACTGCCTATTAAAGGTAGCTGACTAGGTCCTCAAAAAGGCAAATGCACGAAGGGGAGACAGAAAGTTATGTGAGTCGATGAGTATTAAAAGTTCGCTGGTGTTACGTGGCAGGAGAAAGCACAAGACCGGGTTGACTGTGCACTATGGGAGAGGCCTTTGTACCACCACGAGCACCCTTCGACCTTGTGGGAGTGGACCTTCTATAAACCTCCAATTTGTCCTCCACAGGAAAGAAATGAACTATGTGACAACCGATTACTTGATCTTTTATGCGGAAACAAATGCGTATCACAGTGGCACGGTGCAGAAGTATACAGCATCGTCCTACGGCATGGAGCACCGTCTTGTGTGATTACGGACAGAGGAGCGTCATTGACGGCACAAATATTGTAGGACATTTCCAGACTGAGCTGCACAAGCCACCGAAAAACACAACAACTTGCCGTCCACACGCAAATGGACTGGCAGAGATGCCCAACAAGACCAAAGCACACATACGGTCAACGTACAACCTCGATGTACAGCCCAAAATCGGGGACACTATCCTTCCATACGTCGCGTTCGCATACAAAACGGTCGTTTAAGAATCAACGCGATTTTCTTATTTCCGCATTGTTCACAGGCACAGTGTCAAACCATGTTTCACGCTGTGTTCCTGCGTAATAACAGCCATGAACGTGCTCCAGAATCCAAGCAATACACTCAGCACGCCATGAACCTCTTCAACTGGCTCGCGTAGACGTCAGTCACCAAGAATACGCCGATCCGAGACGTCACAACCTTCGCCGTCAAAACGTCGCATGCAACTCTGGTGAACGAGCGTGCTTGTAAACTTTTATTCGACGAACAGGCTCGTCTGAAAAACTTCTGATCCGTGATTTCGGACCATACAACGTTATCCTGAAGTGTGAAAAATCTTACCTACGAAGTACTTCTGGACGGCGCAGTGTCTTCACGTCGACAACTTCGACCTGAAACTGCGCACGTCGTGCCACTCGAGCCGTACTACACGCAGTAGTGTCTGTGCTTTTGCATTACTTCTGTTAACGCGTGACAGTGATCTCTTGCGGTAGTAATTTATTTCTAGTTGTTCGTTGGTATTTTCGTGTTTGAGCATGGCACTAGTGCCAGTGCGTTGTCTTCTTTTTTGTTTCTGGTATACTCACTTTCCAATTCCTTGCGTCACAGCATGCCGGTTTCGTTTATTGTTTAGGAGCCAAGGTCCTTAGGCAGTGGGTCGTTCCCTCCTTTGCAGACATAGCCCCTCTCTAGTTTAGGAGTTACTCAATAGATGGCGTTGTGTGTACATGTCCTCTGGAATAATATAACTGGATGGCATTAGTAATTTTTACAGCATATCCACGGAGTGATGGATCATGAGTGGTGCCAAGCGTCCATCCATGCGCCCGTGTTCCCATCCGGTCGTGCGTCCATTGGTCTGACCGTACATGCTTCCATCTGTCCGTGCGTCCATCCGCCCATGCTTCTCTCCGTCTATCCGTACGTCCCTCAGTTCTTCCGTTCATCTGTGGGTTCGTCCGTCAGTGAATCTCTCCATGCGTCCCTCCGTAGGTGCGTCCGTCAGTCTTTCCGTACGCCCAAATGAATGAACACACGAATGGACTGTTTAAGATTTGGTAAATCGTAATGCTTATTTTTGTGACCGTTACACAGACATACTGTCAGTTTCCATGAGCTGACCATGTTTTACGAAAATTCTCTGACTTTTCCAGACGGGACAAAATTATGTGACATTTGAAGGTTTCCGAGGCTTTCCAGGTTCGTAGACACCCTGCAATAAACTACTCTTGAAGTCATCGAGCGTTCCCGTGCTTTGTGTTGACCTTATATATCCTTCCAAGAAACTATAAGGGAAGGCGCAAGCATGCCTTGACTTCCGGGGCCCGACAGCCGTGGAATGATTGATTTTGACAGCACCAGCTTGAACAAAGCCAACCTAGGCTATTAAGACGGACAATTCAGTTTAGGAAATCCAAACACTGAATCAATTTAGAAAGTTTTTTATGCTTTTTTTTTCTGAGTCATATAGAATGTTCTAAAAGAGAAACACGTATACAGTAGGATAGATATGACGCGAATTCACTCACGTTTCCACCGCTAACCTTTTGGGTATATTATGACGTCAAAATGTGTGTACGTGATTTCTCGCTGCCACATCGCTGATAAATGACTTTACTGTTCGATGTTGGGGCTTTCTTTTTTTTGTCGTAGCATGTGACGTGTTTTTATAACTGCAAGAAAATATTACCTGTCACTTCTTTTCCCTCATGGCTAACTTGCAATGTATATATCTCCCGCTAAACCTGCAGCTTAACTCTGCCTTTAACATCACCGTTGAGGGCACCGCTGCCCACTTCCCTCCCCTTCCACCAATCCTTCAGTTCAACCGTGCCCAAGAGCAGTGGAAAAGCACTCTTCACGACTGTGCCCCTGAGGTCTGTTGCGCGCTCGTTCAGCGGGCGCGCAACAGTTGGCGTTCAGTTGGCGTTTCTTCTGTCTTTCAGTGGAACGCCAGAGGACTGAAGTCGCGCATGTCTGACTTTAGACAGTTTGTATTTGTGAACCGCTTCCCTATTATCGTGATTTGTGAACTTAACCTGTCTGCTTCAATCAAGCTGTCAGAATATGAGTGATTTATGTCCTCCACTCACAGAGACTGCAGCGAAGTTATTGTATTGATGCACCATGACCTCGCTTACCTTCACCACAGAGTCTCGCCTGATGAAGGGAATCAGTATGTGTGCCTTACTGTGAAGAAGGATAAGGTTGCTTTCACGATTATCGGAGCTTACTTATCTCCATCAAGCCGCCTTGACTGCGAGCGCTTCCGCGTTATTCTGACATCGACTCCAAGGCCATGGGTGATCACTGGCGACTTCAATGCCCACCATTTCCTATGGAGAAGCTCCAGTAGAGGAACAAAATTGGTGTCCTTAGCCTCGGAGTACGAACTCTGCGTTTGTAACGATGGAAGCCCTACATATTTACGCGGATCAGCCTATAGCAGCTGCCTGGACCTTACATTGGTTTCTCGCTCACTTACCAGGAAAGTGCACTGGTTTTTGGATCTGGAAACGCGGGTCAGCGACCATACACCAACTTACCAGTGTATAGAAGGTCTCACCAGCTCCAGTCCTCAAGAGGCCTCAAATACACCAATTGGCCGAAATTCAAAATGGTAATGGAAGACTGCTGTACCGATGGCTCATCATGTAACCTGGAGGACTCGATAAAGAATGTCCTGCAGAATACCACGCATTCACTGTTGAGTAGTCACAAGCGCACCGATTTCAACATCGAGCTTGAGAAATTTTGCGCAATACGCCGTCGTGCACAACGAAGGTATCGACGGACAAATTGCATAGATGATTTGAAGCTGGCTAGACGCATTCAAAAGAAAATGCAGCAGCACATGAATAAACTGGCTAGGCGACGTTGGACATCCTTTTGCGAATCATTGGATCCACGAAAGCCCCTATCACTAATATGGCGAACTGTCCGGGGTCTTAGCCCAACCTTGGGTCAGCGACAGCTGTTTACATCTTTGGCACTTCACCTACAATGCAGAGAGGTTAACGTCGCAGAATATTTCTGTAGAAGAATTGCCGGTGATTCCAATTCCACAGTATCAAGAATGGGAACATTTGACAACCCACCACCCTCACGTGGTCCCCGTATGGAATGCCAGTTTTTTTACAGACGTTCTTCAGCACCCGGACCTGATGCCATTACCTATCATGCCCTTTGTAATCTTGGAGACGAAGCTCGGAAGGCACTCTTACGCCTATGCAGCGACTCCTGGCAGACCGGTACGGTTCCCCAGGCACGGAAGTCAAGTCGCCTCATTCCACTTCTAAAGGCTGGTAAATCTCCTTAGGATATTGCCTCATACCGTCCTATCGCACTTGCCAGTTGTGTGGAAAAAACGATGGAATGAATGACTCTAACACGAATGGAGTGGTATCTAGAGCACTACGAAATCTATCCAGTATCCATGACTGAATTCAGGGGCGGCCATTCGTCAATCGACAACGTTGTTGATGTGGTGACATATGTTCAACACCAGAAAGCCTGTAAGAAACTGTGCGCCGCCCTGTTTCTAGACAATAAGGGGGCTCACGACAATGTCACCCATGAAGCCATCCTTAGTGCTTCGGAAACAGTAGGTCTTGGTGGCAAGATATATATGTGGGTGTACAGCTACTTACAGCTGAGATCATTTTACGTGATGACAACGAATGGCCCAACACCCGATTATTACAGCAGCCGAGGAGTTCCTCAGGGAGGAGTGCTAAGCCCTACACTATTCAACCTAACTCTCATTGGTCTAGTCGAGCAGCTACCTAACACTGTAGAACTTTCTGTCTGCGCTGATGACATCTGCATTTGGACATCAGGTGTGACAAGTCCTCAGCGTCGCGACCGCCTTCAGAAGGCTGCTACAACGACGTCATGCTACCTTCGTAAAGAAGTCCTCGAGGTGTCCTGCAGAAAATGTGCAGTGGTAGCGTTCACGCGAAAATTAATGTCTGCTTACAGCATATCGATTAATGAAGAATACATATCGTTCAGCAGTAGCCACAGGTTCTTGGCAGTCATAATAGACAGAAACCTGTCGTAAACTCCACACGTGAACTATGTCAAGAAGCGGCTGATCGCAACATGCCACATGTTAAAATTCCTTGCAGGAAAGAATTGGGGAGTGCCCATACCATCCATGCTACAACTGTACAGAGTGTTGTTTCTCGGATTCTTACGATACAGCTTACCTGCAATATCTAACACCGGCAAGACCAACCTACGCGCAAGTCAGAGCATTCAAGCCCAAGCACTTAAGATATGCCTTGGATTACCCCGCAGTGCTTCGATGGCTGAAACCATTGCTATCACTCAAGACCACTCGATAAAGACGCATATTATTACCCAAACAATTCGCATGCACCTCAGGCATTATGCCAGGCACCCTCTCACCCTGGCGAGCCTAGCTGCTGAAAGGCCCCGCACGACATACGGCACTACTGTCTACAAGCATCGTTCATCGTTTACTGAGACGTACGCACCTGCATCAAAGCCACTGCTTCCTCCTTGGAGCTTGAGCCGGCCACGAGTTCACCTAATGATTCAAGGAATGGGAGAAAATTGGACTTACCGACACATGCCCTGAAACAACTGAGTCTATTCCTACTGGAACAAAACTACTGTAACCACGTGCACACTTACACGGATTGCTCTACTACGCCGTCCAGTTCAGGAGGAGCAATAGTTATACCATCACAAGGGGTAGCTCGGTGTTTTAAGACTTCACATGTGACAACGTCAACGACGGCAGAACTCGAGGCTCTACGCAATGCACTGAAACTCATCAATTCAGAAGAAAGACCAGGTAAATGGGCTGTTTTCTGACTCAAAACCATCGTCACAGTGCCTGATATCAGTTCGCCAACGCGGATGCCATGACCAGTTGACCTACCAAACCGTGAAACTTTACCACCTTTTAATAAAAAAAGGCCACGACATCGTCTTTCAGTGGTTACCTGGGCATTGTGGTATAGGCGGTAATAATTCTGCAGATCATGCTGCTCGCACGTCACATAAAGAAGCGAACAGCGTTCCGATTCCGCTTTCAAGAGCGGATGCGGCGAGGAAGATTCGTCAACTGGCCCGCAGTCTCACACTGACTGAGTGGAACACACCAAGCATACGACTTACAAGACTGCATGAGCTCGACCCTTCACTACAACTCCGGCCTCCACCCGGCCTACATCGACGTGCAGCTTCGCTTCTCTATCGCCTTTGGCTGCGAGTTGCTTTCATGAAAGCTTATACCACGCTAACCGGAATTACTGACAGTGCGGCGTGCGATGTTTGCGGCACTGACGAAAATATCGAACACCTGCTGTGCCATTGTCCTCGATTTGCCTCAGATAGACAAGTACTTGCCAACGCAATGCGGCGACTGAATGATCGGCCTCTTTCTGTGCAGGTGCTATTACAGCAACGTCCACATGCCTCGACAGCCCACAAGGCAGTGAAAGCCCTGCTGTGTTTCCTGAGAAAGACAGGCTTGTGTGAACGCCTCTGACATGTGGTAGAGTTCTACACGCTGCAGTGAAATTACTGTCAGTCTCTCCCCACCCTTCTTTTTCTTTTCCCTCTCTTTCTCGTCTTTCTTGTCCCCTACCCCTATCCCCCAGTGTAGGGTAGCCAACCGGATGGCTTTCTGGTTAACCTCCCTGCCTTCTCCCTTTTGTTGCTTCCTCCTCCTCCCCTCCCGTTCAGTGGGCCCGGTCTGTCACAGAAGTTGTCATATGTGCCCTGGAATATAGACCTGGTATATATTTAAATAACTATTCTCATCATCAGCGCTCCTGGAGACCATTATACTTCCTTCTAAGAGCCGTGAGAGGCATAAGTTTCTGACAGAAAGTTTACGCCTACCAGCCAACATCAAAATTCGCGATATTGGCAAAGCAAGGGCGAGCAATGGAGAAGGTGGGTGGCGGGTGACAGAAAAAGTAAGCTGCTGCAGGTCCTTGACTATTGTTTCTCGCGGCCACTCTAAGGTCATACTCAGCTCTAAATGATCTCTAGCAAAGATTTGAGACGTCAGTGACGAGTTAAAAGATGTTAGTCAAGCCGGGCAAACGTAAAGCTCTTTCTCTGGCCTCCTGTTTTTCGCTTTATGTTTCCATAGTCAACGCCGAGAATAAAAAAACACAATTTCACCAAAAGGGCGAAGCAAAGAATGCAATAGCAACATATGCGAATGTTTTACGACGGAATGCTAGCAATTTTAGGGGTAATAATAATTGTAGTAAACATGCGCTTGCTAAGTAACCAAGTTTCCTGCGGCGTGGCCACAGTAGATGACCACAACAAGGCTAGTGCATAGTGATGGCGTTGACTAGTAGCGCCTCCCGTGGGCAGTGCATGGTGGTACTAAGGGCTATACGTGGTGTGTCGCCACGGTTCGCAGTTCATTATGTATAGAGCGCATCTATATGTGTGGAGGCCCTCCCTCGGGTGTGTTCAAAATGAGAGTAGTGCAGTGCCCACATGGCGAAGTAAATTGCGTAGTAATTGATGCGAATGTGTTAAAGGCAGCTAGTATAGTATTCTATAGAATCACTGTTGAATATACATGAAACATAGTCCACTGAATGACAGCGACTACCACCTTTTGGTCACTGAAGTATGTTGGCGAGGGCACGCAGTGCACTCGTATAGAGATACGTGTGAACACAATATAGAGACACGTATAGAGACACGTGAGAACACAATATAGAGACACGTGTTTTTGCGTGCGGTTGGCTTTGTGACGTCAGACAGGAGGTGAAGCCCAAGTTCGGCAGCGAGAAACGCTACAAACCGCTCACTTGCGCATCGAAGTACATTCTAGTTTATTCACGCAAAAGTCTCCTGTCACGACTACTGGCACATCCTCTGTGCACATCGCGCGGAGGCTGTGGAGCGAGAACTTATTAATGTCGTTCCGTGAGGTTCCTTCGAGATGTAGACTGATGTGACTATAAAGCCGTGTGATGTTTTGACGATAAATGCATCGCCACAAGTCACCTGGTGCAATGAGTGGAGTTGGTATGGAACGCAGCGCGGTAAAAGCGTTATCCCGCCGAAGCGTTCGTAAATGGCAACTCCAGCAACTCGATGGTTTCGCTGTTTTCCGAGGGTGATGCACTTGCATTCTGGCAGTTTACGACAGTGTCCATCCACGTTTCCGTGAAGCACAGTAGAAGCACTTCGCAGACAATATGATCGTGCGGAACATCGATGCGTGCGTGGGCATCAAGCATACGTTCACGCTGCAAATTTCCAAAGCGTTTGGTGACTGGATGATGGCGAAGCAATGGGTGGTGATCGTATCGAGTCAATGATGGTTTCTAATCGGCGAAGTCATCCGACAACGTTCAAACCAGATTTTCTCTGCCATGGGCAAAGGTGAAGTCCTGTTCTGCGTTTGTTAAAAACAGTCGTTCCAGTGTGATGGCTCGACTTAAAGCTACGTAGACGACCTTTTCAGGATGGAGTTTGTGATATTTGTACACCATCTGGCTGTATGTCATCACCCCTCTCAGAATTTTTTTATGGTGACAGCGCTCGCTTGTATTACGGCAACTTCTTGCGACGAAAACAACTCTCGTTTTGTTTTCTTTTTGTCAAAAGTGATAGTTGGTGCGCGCAGTTCGATGGGTACGGAGTCAACAGGCACGGCAGGGCCCCAAACTTCACGAATAGACTTCGACTTGATTTGAGCAATGTCGCCTGTCGCTTTGGGGTGAAAGTGGAGCCTAACACGTTTCTGCAGGCCCACTTCATCCAACTGCACGTACTTGTGTCCACCCTCCACTTCGTTGTCCAAGCCATCGGACCCATCGGTGTTGAAGGTAAGCATGTATGGCTTTTCTAAAGATAGCACAAGCTTTAGCGGTAGGTTGCGATCCTCAGCAATGGTAAGCGAGTGTAACCGACGCTTCGAAATCTTACAGTTGGTATCCCTGTGGCAGCCCACAATCGTGTCATCTGCATGGGTCTCGCAAATAGCGTCCATGTCCTCCATGACATCCTGCGTGTTGTATGCCTCCGCTTCCATGTTGCAATATAATAGCCTGACGCCGTGAGGACAGCGGTGCTTCACGTCTTCCTTGGAGACGAAGCAGGCTTGAGTCATCTGGACTTCTTCCTGTTCGAGCGCGTGACCATCGCCGATCTTACACAAGGCGCTGGAAAACTTGGCGTCGCTCTGGCGGACCACTTGCGCAAGCGTAAAGTACTAGAGCTGATGCCATGTGACACGGGTGCTAAAGACAATTTCACGTGTCCTACTGCGTTTGTACACTTCGCTCGCGCAAATGGAGGGCAACTGGCGCAAGCCACCACGCATTATGAAGTCCAAGCTGCCAAAAGGATCATTACAATTTGCAGTTATCTGTCGCAGACGGTCGTCCACGTGAGCGAGAGTGTCGCTGCTCATCATGCTGCATTCGTCTACAATGACGCGCTTTACGTTGGCGAACGCTGCACGCAAGGAGCTCAGGTCTCCGTCGCGCAAGCCCCCGTCGTTGCGCATGCTGAGCTTGAAGGCAGCGAGCACGGTGAGTCCACTGATCGTAACCGCTGCCTTGCCTGTTGTGGCGCAGAGACGTATGCATTGTGCGTCCATGTGAAGGCGGTGTTGGTGTAATGGTTGTACTCGTCTAGAACGATGGTCTTGCCTCAATCCGCTATGCCAGTCAGGAAAATTCTGAATGGGCCGGAAGTGGGTGTCGTTAGTCAGTGCATGACTTCGCGAACAACTTCGAACTGCTTTTTTTGCTGAGCCGCATCATTTCTCTGCAGGCATTCCCAGTAATGACATCCTGACGTGTGCATAGAGCGGCACAACGACCTTTTGCCGCTACTAAGTTAGCATCAGGGGCTCCTATCAATGGTCTTCGTCGTCATTCTGGTCGACCAACCGAGCACACCATGAGTCTATTTAGGTATGCACTTTGGTATCATGAGAGCCATCTGCGCACATCTGGAGGCATATGTAACGCACATCGTACATGTCCAGCTTGCTGTCATATTCGGATCTGTTCAGAAGCCAAGCGTCCACATTTTTGGCGTACATACACTCAATAACATACAAATACTCTTTTAAGGAAGGAACAGTGCAACCGCTTCGCGCTTGTAGTTTAGTGAGTTGTCAATGGAGTAACAGCGGTAACGCATGACGGCTGAATCATGGTGCTTTTGGCAGGAATAAAGCGATACAGTCTGCCAAGCACACGTCTTCCAAGCTATTGGAGTGGTCCTCGTACTTCCGCAACACTTCAAATGTCTATAGGGGCAGAAATGTCTGCACAGAACATGAAGAAATTAGAGTTGTTGCAAAAAAGCGTTCTTACAATAATTGAATTTTTATGGACTTTCTTGCGAACTAGGTACTCACCCGCTCTTTATAAACCATGATATCACTAGAGCACGTGACATTTACACATATAACAAACATCATCGGCATTCGGCTGACAGCTCATGCCGTATACTCTCCGAAATCAATCCAGACCAGTTCCCTTTTCTTGCACACGTTACGGAGAATGCCTTCTAAACTATCAGATGCCTACTATATTGAACAAGTTTCTAATTAGTAGTAATTTCGAGCTACCTGAACGTAAGTTCAAGAAAAGTGAGTAAAGTCTGCTTTTCAGCATATGGCATGTGGTCAAACGGAATTGTCTGAATTTTATCATGTTTTTTGAATTTATTCCTTTTCTGAAAAGTGTTATTTTTGTGCATGTGAACACAATATTTATGTAACCCATGTACAATCTCTGTATTTATTTTGTTCCCTAAAAGAAACAAGCTCTTATTTTTTTATGCATGTATAGTTAACTCCGTGATATATTGAAATGCCTTCTGTTATTGTACGGGTATTTAAACTCTCTCAAAACGTCCGTGAGATCCTTTTGCCTAGGGACCTTTGACTTGATGTGTTGGAAATAAACTTTACTTGACGTGATCTCAAAAAAGCAAAATTGTCTACATCGTTCCAATTGGGGCTCTCGTGGAATGCGGCTTGAAAATGTTCCCCAAATGCAGGCCAGTTGCGAGGCGTTCCGTTAAAGTTCAGTAGTTCTAATCACGTGCCTTAAGGTGTGACTAAGGTCGGGCCATCCACCGTGCTTTAGTTGGGTTTGGTGCTGCACATTCTACCGATGACTGCAACTGCAGAATTCGGTACTGCAGTTTGGACGAGTAAGAAACAGCCTTGTTAATGTACTCGGCAACCCGAAGGAATTCTTGCTCACATCAGGGCACATTAAGTGCAGCACTATCTTTAAATAAATAGATTTTAACTCACCTGTGACACTTTCCAATCGGTTTGCGAGTACATTTTTATCGTGCAAACTTGCTTCGTCGTTTGAAAAAGCCGCCTTGATTTCATTTACCATCTTCATTAAAAGGTGTGGTCAGTTTTACGCTTGTTTTCGTCGAGATCATAATGGCGGTCGCTTGATATGTAGCAGCCTGGGTGATTGAGCGGTCTAGTTGATAACCAGACGCTTGTCTGCCCTCGGTCGCTGTAGATGCCGTCATTCCATGGATCCCGGGTTTTGGCACCACTTTGAAGAGACAAATGCCTTTGGTAGTGAACCTAAAGGCTTTAATGTGGTAGAAAACAGGCCCTTGACCTGCTGGTCAAACAAGCGAAGCAGAACGAATCTTGAGGCATCGAGCAGTGCGTGAATGCCACGGTTTCATTTTTGTCGAAAATTGCAACAAGTACTTCTGAAAATGGCCAGAAGTACAATTTTTAAAAGACATTTCTACAAGAACACTGACCGAGTTTCTGCTCAAAGTATTTCCACAGGAAGAATACTTTGACGAGATGGTCAGCGATAATCGGCCCTAGTTCACCTCTAAAGAATCCGTCAACTTTCTATAAGAACGAGTGAAGGACCTGTATCATCATTCTATCTATTAGACATATGGAAATGGAGAGATCGAAAGGTTCAACCACACGTTCAAGACTTACCTCCAGCTGGCTCGTCTGGAACAGCGCTTGCTGTGAACTGCTGCAGGGGATTACCTCCCCGCATACTGGTGTACACCACAAACCACAAAGCTGTAGCTACTGCAGTGTTTCTACAAGGAAGGCTACTAAGAAAAAATTCTGACATCTTCGGCTTATCGCCAGAGTCGTTCACGAAGATACCCCACCAGGAACTGGCAATGCTGCGGCGATGTGTCAAGCGTAGCAAAAATTGCAGCAAATTCTACACTAACTGGATTCGAGCGCCGAACCAATAACACAGGCACTAGAAGACAATGTGTGGGTGAAAAAACCATTAGTTTTATTCACGGGTGACCTTTCTTTCCTGAAGCCTAGGAAAACCATCCAGCAATGTGGTCGAACATTCCTCGTTCTCGATGACAGCAAAGCATGTAACACAGCAAAGCTCTGTCAGGCTCCTGCTCGCCACCCTGGTCTCATTTAGCGGGTCATGAAATTTCATTTCATCAGTAGCCCTGTGGCGTGACGCTTGCAACATGCCTGCCAGCGTCTGTCGAAGCAAATGTTCCCGCAGTGCCAGCTACGTCTAGTCCAGACCATGATACCAGCTCACCGATGAGGCCAGCTGCCGAACAGCTTTCTGCTTCACTACCCGTCTCACGCCTGTCCGTCAACATCACAGAAAAACTTGTGACATCGCGTTCGCCTAGACATTACACTCAGCAGTACCGAGAGACACAGTAACCGGACAGGTATGTTTTGCATCGCACTCAGCAGTATGAAGAGGCACAGCAACCAGACAGATATCTTTAGCAAGTGTGAATGCATATATATTTTTATGGCGTGCCCATTATTTTATACTTTCCCTAATATTTTCGTAACAATATAGATACTTTGGTGAGTGTATATATGAATGCGTATTTCTTTCTGTGTCTTTCCGCGTGTAAATGGTGCGTTCATATTCTATACTGATGAACTAACAGCTCAACAAAGCAAAACGAAATCTGGACGAGAAAATGTTGCATACAGCAGTGGTTTCAGTGTTTAGGTTGGTGACAGTGTGCCCTTGAGCTTGTATATACTATAGTAGAACACGTCGTTCAAAGAAACGGTGTGTAGTTTCAACCCGTGGAAGCGAGTCACGTCCCTGGATCACTACATACAGCTGTGAACATTTTCTGTGTTAAGAGCGCTTACGCACCATTTCACAGAAGTACATCTGGACATGTAGAGGAAAACATGCTTTGTGCGATCTACAGGGAGACAAACAAAAGAAAGCAGATGGAAAGCAGGTTAGCCAGAGGCCAGGATCCGGTATACTACATGCACTGGGTTTGGGAAATAGTGGGTTTGAAGTGAGAGAGCGATAAAAACAGAAATGAGAACAAAAAGCACACGCACTCACACAGACACGAAAACGTTTCACACTGAGTTCAGGCAGGCGAGCAGTTCGCAATAGTTACAAAAATGTAGTTCTCTCTACGAATTGCCATTTTCAAAGTTGATGCGTGTTAAGTACAATCCATTGAGCGGTGTTCCCGAAGTTCAGGATTTCTAAAACGTGATAAATGAACATCAGCCGGGTGCCAACCGTACTTACATGTCAGTAGTCTTGTCATGAAAGCCTGAGCACAGTTATATTATTTGATCTTATCTGACTTGCTATCTGCATATTATTCATCTTATCTGATCTTATCTCCAGCCGCATGGACATGCGTCCAAGAGACAATTCTTATAAATGTGGTTATTACTCCAAATTTATCTGCTGACTTAGGTATTCTGTAGCTCATGCCATCTCCTCGAGCTTGCGGTTGTTTTCCTATTGCGTCGAAATAATATGCAAACGCAGTGAAATATTTCAACGATGTGAACTTCTGCAGGCGCGGTTTTGCAAAATGTGCAAAAAGCCATAGTGTGTTAAGAACCAGAATGGCTCAAGTGGAATACATTAGTTGATAATATTGCCTCTGTCAGCTTATGTCCTACGCGTAACTGTGAAAATAACGTACAAATAAACTACGTCGTTGAATAGAGTAGAAATATATATGTGGAACAAAACCACCGGTTCATCACATGCCGCATGACATTTTTTTTTTCTGGGAAGGTACCAAAAATATATCTCCTGAAAGGTGTCAAGAACAAAGAAGATTCTCACTGGCGTAGGATGACAGAGTGCTTTCGTCGCATATTATTCAACCTCAGTTCTAAAAGGTTCATAAGGACAGATAGAAGCCTTTGCACATATTGATGAAGCTTCCTTGTCAAGTGTATACACGACTGCTCCATAATATTGTGTTTCTCAAAACACACCATCGGTGACATTACAACATTTCGTCTGTTCATACTTCTACGTTAAGCAAAGATGAAGATTTACTTGCTGCTATGTGGATGCATCATCTTCAGTACGTACATGCTAATTTATATGAAATTTGCTTCCAAATATTTTCACCGATAAAGGAGGTGTATAGCTTTGCCTTCGAAAGCATTTCTGATAACAGGGTGCAATTCGGTACGTTCTCGCTCACTGTGTTGCATTCATTCGCTGGGTTTGCGGCATACAGGGCATTCTAGCTAATCTGAGCCAAGGAGTTAAAATACATTAGGACTATGCGTATAGCACTGATGCAGTTATTTCAAACGGTAACAATCGTAGTATCTATTAGCACGGCTTAAAACAATTAATCAACACGTATTCATTGGCATCAACTATTGTATCTATTGAACAAACATTGTGAATTTTGTGTTAAAATATCATCGTGTAGGTTACCTCATTTACCAATAGTTCTAAGAAGAAAAATAACTGATACAGCTTTTTCGTGTAAATGAATTATTTATTGTGAAAGAAAGGCTTTTTTGGTGTAACAACTAAATAGAACATTTTTATGAGTTTCAATTATGACTTTATCGAGAACTCTTTGATAAATCGAATTCACAGACAATTGCGCTAGTCTTTGAAGCAAAATCCAATAGCTACTGAGCAACAGTCAATATATTCAAAGCTAACTCTCGGTAAAGCTAAAGCACGTCCGCACTGCTAAGAATTCTGTTTGCGTCTGCCTATTCTTCAATTGCTCGGGATCACCTTGTTCCACGGCCTACCAACCACTATGATCACGCACAACTGTTTCACGACATGCTGAAATACAGTACAGTTGATATTCCCGCTTCAAGTTATCACATGCTGACGTGCACGCGACAAACTATTCGAAACTGCGTGGCGATAACGCATGGTTTGAGGCAAACACTGTATAAAGATGAAATAAAAAGGGTGTCTTTTTGTCCAACAACGATAATCATCCGCCTGCTTGCTTGCGCTTCCTTTCTTGAAAACTCAGGTCTGGCTGAGTGTTCAAGATTTCAATGTCATGCCCATAATGCGCATGTAGTTTGTGGCTTGAAAGTGCTGACCATGCGGTGATAGTGCGAGGAAATGAATTCAATATCGATGACGATTATTGTTGTGGGACAAAAATGCCGTTGTTCTTCTTCCTTCGAGTGAAACGACCAAGACAATCTAAGTGACGCCGTTGCCAAGCGCTACCACCTTTCGGCACCAGGATTAGAAAACCGAGACTGTCGGCGCTATCGTTACTAGAGCACTGTGACTAACTCCATGGCGTGCAGCCTGCGCTTACTGCTGAACGCGTCATGGCACTGTCGAACTTGCAGGACGCTGAATGCTCCTGTTGAACCTTCTGACGCATGTTCACTATCGCAATTAAATAACTTGCACGTATAAAAATTCCCAAGGTATGTCGATTCCCACGTACACTTTGGGAATCGACGTCCTATGAAGAATTCGGAGGCAAGGTGACCGCGTGTTGTAATTTTTTTATTGAGCGACGCGTTGAGAAGCAACGCTAAATATAGGTAAAAATGTTTCATGCCCAGAAACTTGGCGCTTTGGGGGCAGATATCATCATATTGAATTATAACGTTACAATTCGAGTCTTAAGTATCATTTACTTTTCTTATGTTCACATTTAGCCCCGCCACGGTGGTCTAGTGGCTAAGGTACTCGGCTGCTAACCCGCAGGTCGCGAGATCAAATCCCAGCTGTGGCGGCTGCATTTCCGATGGAGGCGGAAATGTTATAGGCCCGTGTACTCAGTTTTGGGTGCACGATAAAATACCCCAGGTGGTCAAAATTTCCGGAGCCCTCCACTACGGCGTCTCTCATAATCATATGGTGGTTTTAGGACGTTAAACCCCACAAATCAATGAAATCAACCAATTGTTCACGTTTACACTTCGTAGTTCCTTTTGTACAAACATTATTTGGGGTGTGTGAAACCATGGCCAATGAGCAAGAAAGAATGCGTCTGGGTTTGCGATAAAAGCACACGTAGATATTTTTGCTGGCAAGCTACAACATTTTTAAAATGCTTGTATTGTCAAAATGCGAAATCGACAAAGTAGTGTAGGCAGGCGCGCTTCCTGGTACAGTACATTCTTCGCATTCGTCGAGTCAACGCTGTCGGTGTGAGCTTTTTCTTTACTTTACCCATGTTTTTTGCCTCCGTTAATGGGTATACATAAGTGTAAAACGTCTGTGGCACATACTTGCCCTCGTGTATGTGCCACTGTCCAGTGGAATGTGTTTGACGACGTGCGTGATAAGATAACGACATTCTTCATGTCTTGGTTATTGCTTCATACTCGCCAAATCATCTTTCCCTTCCATACTAATTTTGACTCTTGCAAAGTTCAGGGGGTGATCACGAGAGCACCTAGACGTATGCGGATAGATAGATACACAGACAGACTCCTAAAGTGCTTGGAGTACGCAAAAAGTTTTAAAAAAATATGCATAGCATCGCTTACCAAGCTAGAAAGTAAAGACTGCATTTGATCCCAGAAATGTTATGTCGCCCCTTATTTAGGTAGCACGAAACGCGACTATTCAACAAATTCAATGGTATGCGTTTTTTTTCATAAAGCTCCTGAGAATCGCATTATTTCCAAAAGAGAAAAAACAACAGCTGGCGCCAATAATAAAAAAAATTATGCCGTGTTATTCTCTCTTTTCATACCTTATAGGAGTCAAATGATGACGGCAAGATAAACAAAAAGAAACGGTTGCATATGACGCGCCCTTCCTGCAACACTAACCGATGTGTGCGAACCAATACTGTTCAAGTCAACCACAGTGTTAAATCTTAACATAAGTCCCTGTGATGGGCACGAGAAATGCTGACCATTTTCAGCCCCTTGAAAAGACGCTGCACCCAAATTTCCCCCGCGTTCACGTCGCAACGCGTCCCTTGTACAGCCATGAAATCAACGCAAATGTAATTCTGGGGACGGCTGCTTAAAAACAGAAATTAATGATATAAAAATTTCAAAGTAGGAAAACAGAAAATTGCCAGATCCCACGTACAGCGGTAATCGTTGATATACAATGCACGAATGAGACATGTTGATATGTCGCTTAAAAATCAGCAAAACGTTGCGAGGTGGAAGTAAATATTGCCATACATGACTTCCGCGTCATGATTGGATGTGTCGTTTACCTTCGTCATCTATTCACGTCACGGGATACCAAACTTAGTATATGTGGAGCTAGCAAAACGGCTGCGAGCACGCTATAAGCGTGCTATGTTGTCATGTTCCTACATGGCACGCATGTCAGTATTATCATGTTTGCACCAGTCATATGCTTTCGTCATCGATTGACGTTACATAGCACCAAATTTTGTGTCTTTGAAGCTAGCAAAACGGCCGCGAGCGCATCATGAGGGACCCAATATACTCCAATGTAGTGTTGACGCACGCGAACGCTAGGCAGTGTGACGCTACGTTAGGAAAACGTAAGCACTTATGTTTTGAAGAATCGCCGCTAGGGGACCAATGCGAGTGGGTGCCTGTAACGTAGGCTCCGGGAAAAGGTACGTGCTACTTCTACGCAACCTTTCCTAGAGTCACCAACCTGCTCGAACAGTGACATAAGGGTCTGAGGAAGACATAGACGACGCCCATTCAGGGCCAGCTCCGACGTTCTGTGTGCAACGGACACTTAGTGAACCGAGACGCTGAGCATCTAAGCTAAGCCTCTCTGGGACTCCGCTCCTTCATCGACCCTGCCAGTGACGCCTTTCGTTATCATGGAAGTAACGGTTGAGGGCTACACCATCTCTGCTGAAGGGTTCCAGGCAGGAAATTGGACACCAGTTCTCTACAAAGCCCATGCGTTTCGACCAGCCTGTTCACAGAAACCACTTTTGCAGCCTGACGCTACCTTCGAGCCGGCCAACCCGAATGCCGGGAACATCGCGTGGATCGAAGCAGCCGCAACTGGCAGAGGCAAGACGCTGGCCCACCTACTACATGTTACCAAGAAAACACGCATCATTGTAAAATGCAGCAAGCAACTTCCACCACTCCCAACGAAAGCTGTTCGCGTCGTCATTCGTCCACGAGATCAACTGCGAATTCGAGATGTCCCAACGCCTGGACTCATGAAGACAGTGCAGGCCGCACTCCAAATCCCTCTACCTGATTATTTCTGCCTGCACATACACCCTCATAAATAATACATTTATTGCAGCTACAAAACATTCTGCAGCAGCTGAGCTCCTGAAAACGCTGGCTTCACTCACCATTGACGGCCATGCTTACCCCTGCGTGGCTTACGTGGCACCCCTACCAGGAGCTACGAGCTATAAGAAGAGTCAACTCAAATGCCTTTGACGACGGCCCCCCAACCCAGCTGTACGAAGACCTGGTCAGACGGAATCCCGAATACCCAATACTAGCAGCTCGATGAATGGGGACGACGCACTCCATTCTCATCACCTTCGACGCCAATGAAGTACCACATTCTATTAAATACATGGGAGCCATTCAACGCTGCACTCCAAACCGTGGAAGTGCGGATGCCTGTACGAATTGCAGACTACCGGGCCATCGTCATGAGGTATGCCCAAGCCCCAAGATTAATATTCGCCCACATTGTGACATCGAAAATTCACCCCAAGAGCCTCCTTGCACACTTAAGTGCATTCTGTGCGAGGGCTCTCATCTTACCGGCACAGGATTATGCAAAGGACGCAACCTTCACCATCCACGCAAACAGACAAGGCAACCTCAAACACAGTGACAAGAACCGGTTCCACACAGGGGCAACTTCCCCAGTTGTCACCGGGGCCCACTCAGCCCAGCCAACACAATCAAGCCTGAACCAAGCCGCTTAAACAAGACTGGGGCTCTCTCTGTTCTTCCTCCAAGCACGCCCCATCATCAGCAGTGACTTCCAGTCCACAAGACGCTCTGGCCAAACCTCGGGAGGAGCCAGCGTCAGCCAAAGCTGAAGCTTAAGCAGCCCGAGCTGAAGCCGCCGCCATTCGAGAACACATCGCGAAGCTGGAGGCCCAGATAAGTACTCTTACCACAAGCCGTGCCATTCCAACTACCCCAACTCCTACTATTTCCCAACCTCCTGCGCACAACTCACCCACCGCCTCCACCATATCTTTCACACCCAGCCATGTCAACACGGCTTCCTATTCTGATTCGCTCGAGTTAGATGTCGACACGCAACTTCCTCGGCACACAAATCAGGACACAACACTGCGTCCCTCTACACACAGCTCACTAGCCGATATACCGACCCTGCTTGAGTCTTTTACTGCTTGTTTTCAAGCAAAATTGCAGGACAGTATCGCTAGCATCAATCAGGAATGCACAACGCTCAAAGATGTGGTAATCCGTGTAAGAACAGACAATGCTACGCTTAATCATCGTTTTGATGCCTTAGCTCAATCATTGACTGACCGCTACAATAATCTTGAATCACAGCTCAATTTGTTCGCAACACACCTTCCAAAGCAAGTTCTCACCCCTGATAAAAGCAAGAACCCCTAAGCAGCTGAAGGGCAAGACAACCCGCTCCCTGACGTCGCTAACGATTCCAAACCCCATGCGGCGGCTACGCCCCTTGTCGGTTCTCATGATGGCAGCTCTAAACCATAATCTGACACTCTGGCAGTGGAACTGCCGAGGTGTTGGCCACAACCGTCATGTTGACCCCCAGCCACTATCTTGCGCAGCGGGACCCGATATCCTTGCCTTGTGAGAACCCTCCAATCCACTAACCTTACCCGGCTATACTTCTATTACACCCACATCTTCTAAATCCTCTCGTGTGGCGTTTCAAATAATCGCTCAATTACCACCGTCTCCCACTGTTTAGAAGTCCAAGACATTGATCGCCTCCTAATTGAGCTTGCGCCGCAACATGCTAGAGCTAACAGCCTCTTCATTCTGAATGTATACAGCAGCCCTAAGTGCTTACAAGGCAACTTCCAGCGCCTCCTAACGATCGCGAAACGCGTAGCCAATAGGTGCCCCCTACTCGTCGTGAGACATTTTAACGCCCCGCATACAGCCTGGCGTTACTCGTGCGACACATGAAAAAGACCTCGGGTGTGGTTAGCAGCGCAGCAAGCCGGTCTCTCCCTGCTCACCGATTCTGCCTTCCTGACACGCATGGGGAATAATGTCTGCCAAGACGCTACACCAAACCTCACGTTCGCACATCGCCTCCCTCATGCCACGTGGTGCAACACACAAGAGAATTTGAGACTGCCCAAGCGACACAGTTGACTCCCATCTTATACATTTATGGGACGCTAAAGCAAGCCTAGAGTGACGCTGGCAAAGTCAGCGTTAGAACCTAACTCTTAGACGTCACCTCGCCCGCCTGAGAGAAGGGACACAAGCAGCCACTCGTTCATGACAGAACAAATTAGATGGCAATATGAGTTTACCTCAGACTTGGAATTTGTTCAGACACCTAATTGATCTAATGCAGTCAAAGACTAGCCAAAGACACAACCTCACCAAACTACTACATACATGCGATAAACCTCCACCAGAACTCCTCCAGTAACTTCAAAACAGTACTTCCCAACATATCCCGCCCTATTGCAACCCGACTACACAGGTCATCCTAATGAGTTCCTCGAACAACCTGTCAAAGTAGCCGAAGTTGAAGCCGAACTACAGAAACTAAGCACTTTCTCAGCCCCCGGTCGGGGCGGTATTCACAACAAAGCACTCCATAAGCTCGACGACCAATCAATTTCTATCTTTACTGAATACTTTATTGAGTGCTGGCTAAGGGCCACCCTTCCACCACAATGGAAAGAGGCCAACGTTGTCTTTATACCCAAACCTGGGAAACCTCTCCTTGCGTCTAACCTCAGGCCCATATCTTTCACTTCTCGAGTCGGCAAGCTCATGAAAAATGTACTCCAAACCAGGCTCGGCCAGTACCTAGAAGGCAATAATCTCTTACCTACTTGCATGTTTGGATTTCGCTCTGGGCTTTCCACGCAGGCCGTTTTCCTGCAACTGAAACACCACATTCTCGACTCACAAGCCTGTGATACCAGAGCTATCTTAGAAGTCGATCTAACAAAGGCATTCGACAACGTTGCGCACTCAGCTATCCTAGAGAACCTTATAAACCTAGGAGTCGGCGCAAAAGACGTATAACTACGTCCGAGACTTCCTCAGCCACCGGACCACAACCCTTATCTTTGGCGATCAAAGCCTGCTAGGCATCACGCTTGGCGCACGTGGTACACCCCAGGGAGCCGTTCTCTCGTCTATTCTATTTAAGAAAGCACTTCTTCATCTGCTCTAAAAGCTGGGTTAGATCCCTGGCATCCACTTCAGCTTTCATGCCGATGGCATCACCGTTTGGGCAAACCGTGGTAGTGACACCGAAATAGACGAACACTTACAATTGGCGCTAACCACCATCGACACATATGTTTGAGAACGTGGCCTTAGCTGCTCGCCTTCCAAATCAGAGCTCTTTCTTCACCCACCGAAGCAGCATACTTCAGCCATTCCCGCTATCTCTCTCGCGCTAGGTGCCCACCCCGTCCCACTTGTCTTGAAAATTCAGGTGCTAGGGCTAGTTCACTACTCACATGGCGCATATAGAGAAGTCTTTAGGACTCTCCAAACATATGCTCAGCAGACCACTCGAAGGATTCGCCGCATAGCGAACCATCGGGCGGGCCTACGCGAGCGAAACACGCTTCGCCTCACCCAAGCTTACATCGTAAGCCGCACCACGTATGCCCTCCCTTATCTACCTCTCCGACAGAAGGAGACCGGGTTAACGCGCATTTACGGAGTTGCACAAAAACGGCTCTGCGCCTTCCCCCAAGCACATCCTACAACAGACTCTTAGAATTTGGTGTACATAAAATACACATGAGGAACAAGCTGAAGCCACCTTTACGGCAAGAAGATGTCGTCTTTCTAATTCAGTGGCTGGCCGTGCTCTTCTGCCCTCATTAAATTTAGCCGCATTTACACACTCACCTGGGGGGTCTCTCTTTCTTCTAACCTCCACTATCACCTAAACGTACCCCCATCCCGAAGAACAAGCATCCTGTGCGAGACGAGAAACTCAGAAAGGCAAGGGATTGGGTCCTCTAGAGACAATATGGCGAGGACCAGGTTGTGGTCTACGTGGACGCTGCGGAATATGCGTCAGGATCCCGCATGGCCCTTGCAGTGGCTCACAATCAGGCAAATCTTCTAACTTAGTGATCAATTGTCACAAACTCCTCCACAGAGGCAGAAGAGGCAGCTATCGCGCTTGTCTCATCTCAGCACCCGCCACCACAATCATTAGCGACTCAAAATCAGCTATTCTTAACCACGCCAATGGCTTGACATCCCGTACCGCTGCTCGCTTGCTACGCTTCTGGCAGCCTCAGCGCTCCACACCCCTCACCTGGACTCCAGCACATTCCGGCCTCCTTGGCTACAACGAGGCTCATTCGCCAGCCTGAGGTTTCACATTCCGGGCAGGAGAAATGGAACCCCCTCCACAGGTCGAGGAGCGTTTGCTCTCTTTTCACGATATTCTATCGTATTACCGGGATCAACAAAGAAAATACACAACGCTATCCTCCTTCCTAAACATAGCGCAGGCCGCACATTGGCGACGCCTACAAACTCGGACTGCCCCATACAATAAATGTTTCTATCCCCGCCACTTTTATTTTGACACCAGGCGTGACCGACGTCCGTTGGCGCGGTCCTACGGCAACCGGTGCAAAATGCGACATGCTGCATTTCGTACCGATGCGTTACCCAGACAACACTGCGTCTCCCACATTTCGTGACACAGGGACGCTGGATGCGCTGAAACGCGCATGCGCCAAAGAAACGCAGCGCCGCGCATGCCTGCGAGTATATGGCAGGACCGGCGCCTGGCGTGGCAACGCCAGCGTGACGCGACGCAATGAACTCCAGCGAGCACGCGCACTGCGTGACGTCGAAATGTATTGGCCTCTTGACTGTGGCTTGTATTCATGCTCTCATATGACACGCATCGCATGATTATCATGTTTGCACCAGGCACATACCTTCGTCTTCCATTGGCGTCACGCAATACCGAGTTTGGTACAATAGAAGCTAGCGAAACGGCTGCGGGCACATCATAAGCGTAGCATACATGTTGTTACACGACACGCATCTCATGTTTGTTATGTTTGCATCAGTATCCTACCTTGGTTATTCATTCACGTCCCGTAATACCCAATTTGGTATAGGTGAAGCTAGCGAAACGGGCGCGAGCGCATCATGAGCATGGCATGTAGTCATGTTGTTACAAGACACGCATCTCGTGATTATCATGTAAGGGTCTGTCGTTTGTGTTCGCCATGCAGTCATGCCATACCCTACCAGTTTTGCAACATGTGAACGAAACCACTGCGAAAGCTGCAGGACTATGAAACGTAAATCATGACATTCATGACATACATGTTATGATTTTCTTGTTATGACTAGCCAAATATGTTCTTCATGCAGTCATAATATGCCATACCAAGTTTGGTATCAATACCATTATCTAAACGGCCAGGAGAATTAAAAGTCGTAAGCGGCTAGATAGATAGATAGATAGATAGATAGATAGATAGATAGATAGATAGATAGATAGATAGATAGATAGACAGACAGACAGACAGACAGACAGACAGACAGACAGACAGACAGACAGACAGACAGACAGACAGACAGATAGATAGATAGATAGATAGATAGATAGATAGATAGATAGATAGATAGATAGATAGATAGATAGATAGATAGATAGATAGATAGATAGATAGATAGATAGATAGATAGATAGATAGATAGATAGATAGATAGATAGATAGATAGATAGATAGATAGATACGCTGAAAGTTGCTGAAGTTCGCTAAGCAATGCATCGTATTTAAAACCATAATTGGCCTACCCTTTCACAATTCAGTCGTTCAGTGACGTGCCAGTCTCGCTTTCGTTGTGTGCAATCAAAACGCTGCTCACTCAACATTTTGCCGTACCAGTTCCCTCCAGCACATGGTCATCTTTCTACCACAAAGGATCAACGCATTTTCTGGTGGATTTGGGTCCATCAGCACGTCCGTGCGTGCGTCTGTTCATGCGTCCGTCCCTGCGTTCGTCCATGCAGCCGCCCCTGCGTCCGTTCATGCGTCCATCCATGCATCTGTCTATGTGTCCGTTCGTCCATCTATTCAACACTCCAAGTACCACCATCTCGCATCTTTTCATCATATATTCCCCATATAGAAGCACCGCCATCCAGCGGACATTCCAAGGACTAAACGAGAGGTGGCACACGCACACTTTCTTACGGCTTGCGCTTCGGGTCCACTTCCCACCTTTAACCACCTCGAGTTCTTGGTATATACTAGTTCACTGGACCTTCTCATTTCTCTGCAACCTCTTTTCTCCCCTTCATCCCTTCCACAGAGCAGGGTAGCAAACCGGATGTGCGTCTGGTTAACCTCCCTGCCTTTCCTTGCATCTTTATCTCTCTCTCTCTAGTTCACTGTATTCATGGCACTGCGGCCGAACGCTTGCTAAACCTTTCGAAAACCAAGGAGGTTACGCCCATAGCGAGTATGACGTAGCAAACTTTTTCAGACATATAGTGCTCAATGTACATGCCAATGGCTGCTAATGGGAAATGAGAGGCGGAGAATTCGGCTTTTACTTTCTTACGGCTTGCGCTTCATATCTACTTCCCATTTTTAACCACCTCGAGTTCATTCATGGTATATACAAGTTCATTGTATTCATGGCACTGCGGCTCAACGCTCGCTAAACCTTTCTAAAGTTAAGGAGGTTACACCCAGCGAGTATAAGGTAGCAACCCTTCCTTGTCAGATAGTGCTCAATGTACATGCCAATGGCTGCTAATGGTGATCGCAGCCTGCGCGTTAACTAAAAGCCGAATGCTCCTGTCTCTCATTCCCCATTAGCAGCCATTGACATGTACATTGAACACTATTTTTTATTGTTCAACAACGCACAGAAGTCTCTCCCCGGCACCACCTTGGAGGTCAAAATGTTATACTTGTTACATACTACGGGGGACGAACGGGTGCCACTATAAGAAGTTTCGCCCCTAAAATTCGGGGACCCTTAACTTCACCCTTTAAGATTTTACTGCTTACTTTGCTGGCAAGTGGCTGTCTTCTAATGCACGAAGAGCAGAAAAACCACCGACGCCAGCGGCGTTGGTGGGTTCGTTTTGCTCTGCAAGACCGCAACAAGCTCGGTCACGCCAACAGCAAGCTTGAGCACCTCTTCCACGAAATACGGACGCGGAGTAGGTACAGAGTAGGTTAAACTCCCGTTGGTTTCAACATTCAGTTACGTGCACTGCGCCATAACAAGTGAGTAGGGCTTGGCCGCCATTTTTCAAAATTTCTTGACTAGCGCTCCTATTGGTCCGCGGTGACCGATTAGGCGGCAGACGCCGCAAAAATCGGTCCGAGAGCGATCGGCGCGGAGAGTGTCCTTTCAGCGGATCTCGCCGCCGCCGAACCGGATTCGGAGCACTTTCGGCGGCCGGAATGCTCAGTGTGAACGCGGCCTTAGAGGGTCTCGAACGTGCAGTGGAGGCGAACGAGCACGTCAAGTCACGTCACACGTGAGACATGAGTGATGTCTAGCAATCATCTTTGAAAACGAATCCCGCGCGCCCTGTGCGCCTGGCTCGGTGGTGATAGGGTGCAGAACGCAAGGCGACGGGTAGGTGCCACCAACGTGTCATCTTAGTAAAGCGTTTGAAACACTTGCCTTTTCGTGCAAGCATTGCTTGCTCAGCGCAAAGTGATAAACGCTAGGGCCCCTATATTTACTTATGTATGCTTTTTGTAGTAAGAGACACACATAGAGAATATTGGCGTGTTGTCATGGTGCCTCGAATATGCGCAATAATTGCTTTTTATTTGACAATCACACAAGTATGAAAGCTGACTCTTGAACAATATTGGTGGCCGCTGCGGATGGGGTCGGCCGCTTGGAGTATCGTTTGGCCACTTTGGTGCCGTTTAGGGTACCGTTAAGGGCGGACAGACAGACAGACAGACAGACAGACAGACAGACAGACAGACAGACAGACAGACAGACAGACAGACAGACAGACAGACAGACAGACAGACAGACAGACAGACAGGCCAAAATTTTTGCGTTGAAGGTCCCCGAGAAAGACTATCATCTTTAAACTACAATATCTCTTGCTAAAGAAAACCATGTGTAGACTTGACGCAGCAGGCGGTAATGCTTATACTGGTGGTGGTGTTCACGCTGGCGCTCATCGCGGCATTGGGCAGGAGAGAAACCTGCGGAGGCGCAAAGCACGCAGTACTAGATCAATGTTTGTTATGGAAGCCAAAGCAACGCACGGTGACGCTGCGGATGGATGGACGGATGGATGTGGCTGTACCCTTTATATCGGGCAGCGTCTAACGCCACCTAGCCGCAGTACTTAGTGAACTAACCATTACATTTATCTTTTTTTTTCCTTTAAATAATGAAGTTGAGGATTCGTACTTCGCAGTGAGGGGTTTAATTTTCACTCGTGCCTTGACTTTAGCCACCCATCAGATAACCTCCTTCTAGTTAAGTCTACCCACTTAAAGTCTATTTTGCCCTCCCTGTCCCTAAACCCCAGTGCTTTGAAAAACTATGCGCCATAATCCTGAACTATAGCGTGACGCCCTTTACTGAACATTATCAAGTGTTCGGCAGTTTCTTCCTCTCCACACGCACTGCATACTGTGTCTACCCCTTCGTATTTGGCCCGATATGTCTTGGTTCGCAGCACTCCCGTCCTGGCCTCAAACAGTAGAGAACTACCCCGAGTATTATCATAGATCCTTTCCTTGGCAATCTCCTGCTTAAAAGTTCGATAGATCTCTAGTGCGGCCTTCTTAATCATGCCCATTCTCCACATGTCAGTCTCCGTTTCCTTCACTTTCTTCTTAACCGGTAGTTCTTTTTGGTTTGGCCCCCTGCTGTTTTCTAAGTATTTACCATTCAACTTCCTGGTTCGCTTCCTCCATTTTGTATCGACATTCTTCAGGTACAAGTAGCTGAAAACCTTCCTAGCCCAACGCTGTTACCCCATTTCTCTCAATCGCTTCTCAAATTTTGTGACTCCGGACAAATTTTGCGACTCAAATTTTGCGACTGCGGACAGGCAGCGCCATCTTTGGTAGAAAAGTAGAAATCGGGGATGTAGATGGCGCGTTTTCACTTCGCTCCAATGCGCTGCCACTCGATTACGTGCTCATGCAGAGAGAGCGCGCTGCGTTTGAGTGACCTCGCAATGTACCGCCAGCTGTGCGGCTTCGAAAAGATCTCTAAGCTACACAAGCACTTCCGAGAAGCGAATCGAAGCAAAGGAGTAAAGCTCGTTAGTCAATTTTATGATGTGGAGCAGACGACGGAAGACGACGACGCCCGAGTCACTTCGAAATGCATTTCTCGGGTCCTCTGTGATAATACCGTGTACGACGTATGCCTCTTGGTAAGTCTCATTCTGCCGACATGAAGCCGCATACTCAATCGATGTGTTGTGTTGACGTTGATGGAAAGCACATAGTTGTTGTTTCGATGTGGTATCTAGCAGTAGTAGCCATGTACTGTCATGTGAAAAAGTTTGCGGCGTGATGAAAAATAAATAAAAACTAAGGTTATAGGGTCATGGCAATAAAATGTCCGAGAAATTTTAGAGTCATGTCCTCCGTGCCGCGCATGACCCGCTGACGTCGTCGCGAAGCAGCAAGCTAAGTTTAACCACAGCGAGTCAAGTTAAAGTGCTCAGCTTTTTTGTTTTTCATCTCTTTGTCATGCTTGCTCTATCTTTCGCGAACGCGGCTGTGTTCGCGGCTGTGACTAGATGGAAAGCTGATACAGCTTTACACGTGGAGAGCGTCCCTTGGTGTTTTCTGCATTGTAGTGGCAGCCCACAACACAATACTTCGGACTTTGGCGATGTTTCCGTGGAGCCGCTTCTTCAATCGCTGAAAGGCAACTTCGCAAAGCGAGCGTCTCGTTTTAGCGCGCCAAGCAGACGGCACGGCGACCAAGTTCGTCGCACCGAATGCAGGACGCGTTGCGCGTGGGTCGCACGCGCTCCCGTTTCGGCGGGTCACACTCACTCGCCTGCGACCTCTCCCGCGTCTCTCCTCAAGTGTTTCGGTGCTCGCCGCCAGGGCCAGGCACGGCGTTGTCATCGCTCCGCAAACTTGAGCTTTGGTTCCCTATTGGTCCCTCGCTGCTCTCGTTAAAAGAAAGGTGACACGTGGCGCTTCTGCGTTTATTACCACCATCTGATTAGAATCGCGAAAAGGACGTTTATCCGAAAAGAAAAAACGTGCTGTTGAAATATTGCATGCGCGAAAGACTTCCTTTCTATAATAACGATTGATTGATATGTGGGGTTTAACGTCCTGAAACCACCATAGGATTATGAAAGACGCCTTAGTGCAGGGCTCCGCAATTGTCTGCGTTCTCGGGTTCTTCAAAGGGCCAGTGAACGAAACCAAACACCAGAAAAATCCTCTCAAGAGATATGAGTGAATTTTCGCTTCGTAAACATGCTGCCGCAAGAATTTCCCGAATACGGGCCATATTACGGAAGTTACAGGGGCTAGAACATCGCTTTCAGCTGGTTTCAAATTTTCCCGCGATCTCTCCACTCTTCTCCTTCAGAGGGAGGGAAAGGCGTAACCAATACCAGCTTAAAAACATTTTCAGGCCTGCTCACTGCCGCCGCGAAGTCACTCGTTTTGCCCGATCGGGCGCATGCACAGGAGGTGGTGAATCTATTGTCACGATCGTCTCCCGTTAAAAGATAAAGGGTTCGCGGCGAGTTTTACATGCTTAGCATCGTTTTTCAGTCATTTACTTAACAAGTCGCTGCACAAAAAAAGGCGCTCGCTTAATTAGGTGTGGCATTTAAAAGCGTTTAAGAGATTTATCTGTTAGCCATTTCTTCCACTAAAGATCAAAGAATATGCGCTACATGATGATATATGGTGTTTTTTGGCGCAAGGGCCATTTGATGGCCAAAGAGCGCCAGTTCATGGGACAATGAATGTGGACAATGTTTGTGATTAGCGGCTGTATAAGGGCCATAAAATTCCTCGCAGTAAGGCGGGTAAAATCATACAAGTAATAAAATCATGACTATGCCGTGAAAGGTGTGCGTGGTGTGAATGGGTGACAAAAGTTGGTGATAATGAAAAACAATGGTGGACATGTATGGCATTAGCACAAGTACCTCACTCGTTCATACCCTTGCGTCCAAGGGCCGATATGCGCTACATAACGTGTGGTCTACCTATAAGAGTGGAATTTAATGCACCAACAAAGCGACGAAATAAATAAGGTGAATTTCATTATTATTTCCACAACTACACACACACACACGCACACTATTTAGAACATACAAAAAATGTTTCTGCTCATTTTCAAAGTTTCTGCAATTTCATTTATACTCTTTGACCCATCTATCTTCATAGACACGTAGTTATTGAGGGTAGTGTGTGCTGCGGCCACAAGTATGTTATTCAGCAAGTCAGGGTGATGTCCATGGCATTAAAAAAAGAAAATATTTCGTTTCACAAATGTCTCCTGTGACGAACACAAGGCACGGCGTTTCTTTTTTTTTTTTTTTGCTCTGGCCCCTCTGGCGGTGATGTGTAGTCGCTCATATCGTTTAGGGCCTAGAAAAAAAATGTTAGTATGGGGTCTAGATAAAAACGTGTAGCCACCGTGGGCGCTTCTACTGAACTGCCAGTGCTTCGACTAGTATATTTGTTAGTTGTTCATAATATTCTAGCTTGAAGTAGAGCTCAGACACCTTAATGGGACCCACAACCAATGTTAGTTGTACCCGTTTTCTTGAGTGCAACGGAAAGCTCACCGGTCAGAGTTTGTAATCACAAAATACTAACGCGGAAAACACCATAGAACATTTAAAATCCAATTTTTTTTTCATTTTCGGCGATTCTGCAGTTTTAGGGAGACATGTTGCAAACAGTGGATGTGATCTCAATAGCGATTATACGCCAGTGTAAAGCCAGCAGTGATGAAAAGTGAAGTCCTGTGTAAAAACGCGTATTGTTGTGTTTGTCAATCCTTCAGTCCCGCGACCACTGCTTTTTAGCGTGCTAAATTATTTTACAAGAGTTCCAGCACTTTCCCAGAATTTCTTATGCAAGTACTTTTGGCCGTGCACAAGTCGTTTTTTTTTACTTAAGCCAAGTCGAGCCAAGCCAAGTCTCCGAAAACGAAACGCCGCGTTTACACGTGATCGAGTATTCATGCATAGTTGTTCGCGTGCGGTTGCAGTTGGATCGCTTCGATATGCCATCGCTTGACTACTTGAGCGAGTTATGGGAACGAATTTCGGCTCACATGCGAGTAGGACCCCTATCAAGTACCAGCCCAGGAGGTTATACTAAAACTTTAGCTTTAGTATAACCTTTTTGATAGCGCTAAAGCGACATGCTTCGGCGGACGACAGCAGTGGTGACAAATCTGACGGAGCGCCACTATCGCCACCACCAGCAGCAGACATGAAGTCGTAGCGATTCTCCGCAAAGCAGTAGTTCGACGGCATTTCGCGTGCCGCAGTGATCGCTTTCACAAGTTCACGTGCTTATTACAACGCACCCGACGCGATGAGAACCGAGCTACTCTGGAAACGCCGCGCGTCTACGCGCGGCACGAAAGCAGTGCCACTTTTCTTTCTCCACTTCATTTATTTTTAGGCCCCCCGCCGCGGTGTTCTAGTGGCTCAAATACTCGGCTGCTGACCCGCAGGTCGCGGGTTCGAATCCCGGCTGCGGTGGCTGCATTTCTGATGGAGCGGAAATGTTGTAGGCCCGTGTGCTCAGATTTGGGTGCACGTTGAAGAACCCCAGGTGGTCGAAATTTCCGGAGCCCTCCACTACGGCGTCTCTCATAATCATATAATGGTTTTGGGACGTTAAACCCCACATAGTGCAGTTATATTTTAGGCCAACTAGAAACAAACGAAAATGAACAATAACGTACAGATTTGAAATTTAAGCCCTTATTCAGGTGCGCTCTAAGTAATCACAGTAAAGTTATTAGGGCTTCATAATTGTGGCTCATAGCTCTTGCGCTAGGGGTGCGACATGGTAGTTTTGATTACTTCTGAATGCGATTTAAAATTCTAAATCCTACTCAGATCGTGGAAAGTATGCTGTCACCTGTCACCATAATTCACGATCTTTTCCTTTTCACCAAAATCTAATCACCTGTTATTTTCCCTTTGAGGCCATTTTAGAAACGCTTGGCTGTAAGTGTCTACACACCTCTAAATTTCTAGGAAACATATTAGGCTAAGGTGCTCGCAAGACTGGCACAAAATTGTAATACCGCTCTAAAGTGTTTGTAAGACCGGCAAAAAATATACTATGCACAAAACTGGTGCACTAAGCAATGCAACAGCATTTCTTCCATTTTTCTCAACTAAATAAAGAAACGTAATACAAGAACCCTGCTGTGCTAATCACCAAAAGCAAAATGTTTACCGATTACTTGGCTGCTGACCCGCAGGTCACGGGATCAAATCCTGGCTGCAGCGGCTGTATTTTCGATGGAGGCGGAAGTGTTGTAGGCCCGTGCGCTCAGATTTGGGTGCACGTTAAAGAACCCCAGGTGGTCCGAATTTCCGGAGCCCTCCTGTACGGCGTCTCCGTAATCATATGGTGGTTTTGGAACGTTAAACTCCACATATCAATCAATCAATCAGTCAAAAATGTTTACCGACCCTGAAAGAAAACAGTTCTGAAAACGTACTGCCACGCACGGTCAATATTTTAAAGTTAGGGCTTTTGCTAACAAGTCAGAAGCACACATGATGCCTTTAGTATAGAGCAAGAACGGAACATGGTGAAGATGGTGCCATCAGATTGATTTAAAAAGGTAGTACAGACACACGTAACTTCGCGTCACGAAGAAAATGAATGTCGATGTCAGCTTCACGGAGAGAGAGAGAGAAATGAAAACGTTTATTGTTGAAAAAAAAAGACAGTTCGGATGCCAAAGCACGACCTCGCTACATGGTCGGCATACCTACACCGGGACACCGCAAGAAGAGGCCCCGACTGGCGCCCGTTTCGCCAGAGCTCGTGGAGACTCCAGCGAGAAGCAGTTGAGGAGGGCAGTCTCCCATGCCTCTCGGAAAGGGGTAGAAGAAGAGGGCAGGTGGAGATTTTCGCACATGCCCACACCATGTGGAAGATATCACAGGTCACCCCACACTGTGGGCACCACCCATCCATGTTCATGCAGGACACAGTAGAGTACTTGTCTGCAGGCGCCTTAAAGTTCGCTCATCTACTTTACTCCGCCCCTTTGCAGGAGCCGGAAAAAATAGGTGAGTGTCGCGATAATAGGAAATAATTTCTCTGAGCCGTAGCAGTGGTGTATTAACGTTCGAGTCATAAGAACTGGGGTGAGGAGCTCGGTGGGTAAGTGCTCGGGCGACCGCGTCAGTGGCAACGTTACCTCGTAAACCCTGATGGCCAAGAGCCCTAATTATGCTTTTCAAGGTTGGATCAGAGACAGCCCATTTTGGAATATGGCTAGCTAAGGAGGATATGTCCCCTTCTAGGTAGTGAGCACACGCTCGTTTCGAATTCGTTATTATCTTCTTTGAAGTGCGATCCGCGGCAGCAAGAACTATCGCCACTTCATCTGCCCTCTCTGAATTCTGTGCTCTGAAGAAAAGCCCGTTGACGTGAATTCGCTGTTGAACTACGGCAGCTGTGTAAAATCCCTTGGGCGTCGGCCCTGCTATGTCTACGTAGTATACACCAGGTCAGGAATCATGTTGTCTCTCAAGCGTCCGTGTCCGTGCTTGTCGCCCGCTTTCATGCGTGTGCGTGCCCACGCTTGGGGGAGTGGAGAGACCAAGAGAATTTGGCGCCCACGTTCTGGAATACGCTCCGCCTTCTCTGTAGTGCAAGTGTGTTGAACGTTGAAGTGGTTGAGAACGCGGTTCCCGGGGGAGTCTGCATAAGCCGCGTATAGTGATATATGAGGTGCGCCTCCCGCCACTCCTGGTAGGAGTTGAGCACACCCACGCCCTCAGTTTTGAGTTTTGGGGGTAGCCACTGGGAGATCCAGAGCTCTTTTTGTAGTCTTGCGGATAATGGCGTGAAATCTTTCATGTTCTCGCTTGTTAGATCGAATGTATGGCACGGAGAAGAGGATACGGTTAGTCACAAAGGCGTGAATGAGCTGAATCGTGTCCCTGCCTCGCAGACCACCCCGCTTGTTGGCAACACGGTGGACCATGCGCCCTACCGGTTCACCTGCTATCTTAAGTTCTGTTATTGTAGAGTCAGGCCTGAGTCTGTGGTGAATGAAGAGGCCAAGAATCCAGATCTGATGGGAACAACAGACAGATAGATGGGTATACCTGTGTTATCTTTTGAATTCGCTATGACATGTAGAAGCTCTGATTTAGTTTGAGCACACTGGAGTCCAGAGCCGTTGGCATACGGCCCTACTATGGAAGCAGCCCGCTAAAGTCGTTCCTGCATTTTCTCAAGGCTCCCCTCAGTGGTCCAAATTGTAATGTCATCAGCATGTACGGTGTGTTTAGTGCCTTCCACATGGGCCAGTTGGCTTGGGAGGCGCATCATACCTATATTGAACAGGGGTGGTGATAACACCGCTCTCTGAGGGGTAGCCCATGTTCCCAGATTCACGAACGACATGCTCCCATTTCGTTCTTAGGCTGTCCTTAGAAAACGAGAACACTCGCAACTTCAGTCCCATTGTCGTGACGATTTGCCACGCAGCATCGCCCAACCGTTCGGACTCGCAGCTATACATATGGCGATTATGCAGTGCACAAAGTGCATCACATATCTACGCTGCAGTTCAGGGACACGCAAAAACATGATCGTCTCGATTCGCCAACCAGCACACCACAAAAACGTTCGTTAGGCTTGGCACTGCATGTCTCTCGAGCAACCAGAGCTATCGTAGGCACGTCTGCGCAATGAAACACACCAGTCTAAAAGAAGTGACGTCAGAGCCCACGGCAGAAGCAGCGAGCAGGCCTGAAATTTTTAGGTAGCATTCGCTTAGCCCGTCGTCGTGACTCCGCCCACTTGTGCATTGTGACAAGACGTCAGCCATCAACGTATCAGCGAACTCAATCAGTCCCAACGCACTTCTGCTTGCTGCGATGCCTGGTTGTTTACTGTTTACTCGGTGTCGATGCTTCTCCGCAGCCTGCAGTCACTCGATTTGCAGCCGACAACGATTTGCAGCAAAACTGCGTTCCAAAATCACGACCAATATTTCCCGAGTTCAATTTTTTGGCAGCAGACTGTCGGACCGTTCGGGAGCAGCAACACAAAAGACAAGTAATACGTTTAAAAGTGGGTGTGCTGATCAAAAGGCGGTGGGACAATCTGACCACTCCCACAAACTGGGCAAATGACGTGTCCCGAGTTTATTACACGGAGTCTATGGGGAGTTTCGCAACTCGTGTGATTGAGTATCTAAGCTATAGCTGTGGGTGGGAACAGGAACTGTCGTTTACTTCATTACTGTTTGTTGAGACCTGGTTTAGACGAATCAATAAGCTGCGTGCTGTGTCACGTCACCGATTACCGAGTTGTCACTGCGCGTGGAAGGAGCGTTGGTCAGGCGTAGGAAAAGAGCGTGGAAATTGTTTTTCAGAATGGAGGCTCTGCGCGGCGCCCAGCATTGTAATATTCAGAAAACGTGATTGTCGCGGTCTACTATACGAATTACCGAGCTTGTTTGGGGGTGTAAAAAAAGTTGGGGGCTGTTGACTGGCCTTTTACCTTGCACCCAAATCTGAGCACACGGGCCTACAGCACTTCCACCTCCATCGAAAATGCAGCTGCCGCATTTGTGTCAATATCAATAATGTTCCCCATGTACCTGAATTAAAGAGACAATGACTCTTAAACGGTCAAATGAACATTGGCACGTAGAAACGAAAGCGACAGGCTGATGCCGCAGAACCAAGCACGGCAAAAAAAGATTAGTGTGACTAGACTAATCCCACAATGATCCCCATAGAAATATTGGAAACACGTGGCGCAGCTTTTGCACGTTTATACATGAGCAACACAAAATCTATAATGTGTGCCAGAGTGTGGAGACAAAAAAAAAGCCGTGAAAAAATCGGAAAATCCCATCCTGTAACGTTTTTCACTTTTTTTAATGTTCAGCAGCTTGCCTCCGCCAGTATGGCTCGCTATCCCGACAAAATTTCAATGCTACAATATTTCGTGAACCTATTCCCCCACGGAATGTTAGAATAAACGTTTGGAGTTCAGGGAAAATGTCTATGTCAACATTCCGAGCGTTTTTCTCAGTTTACCGAACTGCCACTGGCCTTGCAAAACTGTTTCGCTATATAAACTACTTCTTTAGCGATCTCAACAAAAATTTTGGCAGATGCCACGTAACTTGAGGATAGACGTTACGCGAAGCATGCGGTGGAAAAGTGACCGTGTTGTAATCTTTTATTGAGCAACCCGTCATTAAATGACGCTAAATATACTCCAAGACAATAGCGGAGTTGGGGTTGCAATGGTGTTTATTGGGCGGAATCGCCCGGTACACGCATCGAAAGAAGAAGACGTTCTCCGTGATGATGATTACAAATGAAGAATATGAAGGTCAAATTCTGAGAATATTGCGCTTACACTAGTTTGCTTCGTACGCGGAAGTGGCCAACCTGGGCGCTGTTTATGACGGTGGTGCACAAGGGGGTGGAGCCTGCCGCTAATAGCTTTTCCGCCCCCATGTGTGCCGAAACGTCGCATGCGGCACGCCGCGTCGCTCGAAAAATTGCACATCTGTCTTCGCACTTTACGGTGCTACCTAACAAAGGGAGAGCTTGCCAAGGTAATGTTTGGACAACACATCAAGTGGTATTTTCAGCAGTGAGCGCCTTCTACCATTTCTAGGTGTGTCTGCGCAGCGCAGCAGCTATTCTCCCTTTGAAAGTGCGTTTGCGCGTAGTGTACATGTGGCGTGACTTGGGGCCAGTCTCACAGCCTTCCTTGGATTGTGACCACGTCCTCTCCTACAAAGTGGGTAACAAAATAAAAATCATCATTAACATTGTTTTAAGGTCTGTTTTTGTTTTTTTCTACACATTCTGTAGTGTTGCATGCAAGTGCTTGCAAATGGCACCTGTTGCCAACGACACAGACTTGCATGTTAAATTCACTTTGCACACGAATTTAAGACATGGATGTGATCATTCGGGTCAACCACAAGTCTGGAGCGCATTTCTTTTAATTGCAGCTTCACAGCAGGTGGTCTAGTCCTAATTTTCACATTTTCAATCACTGTTGCATTATTCTCAGGAGATGAAAAGGGGTGCTCTAATACTGGCTGATAGCTACGCCTTTCCTCTGTACTTTCGGTCAGCTGCCTGTTCGGAAAAATCTATTCGTCACTTTTTCGCTGTAATGTAAAGGCCTAGACAGAAAAACTGTAACACCCGAACAGTCTTGTTGTCTCTTTTGAACATACCACCTCCCTATTATTGAAAGCGTACCACGTTACCGAATCTTCAACACTTTGTCCTACAATATTCCTGGTTATTTCACATGAAGACACTGCTCAGTCAAGCCACGCTGTGAGCGTAATCTTGACACGTGTTTGTGTGCACTGCAAGAAAAAAACTGTCTGCGTTTCACAGTGCAGCTATCACTCAGGAATCTCATGATAGGCGCGCACTTAACTCTAATGATTACAGAGTTCAAATTTTCTCAGTATTGACAGTATACTAATATCACGTTACAAAACTGCTATCCCCTTCATATTGCCACTTGAGGTCTTTTGGTTTGTCGCTGTAAACGGGCACGCTCATTATTTGTGTCGATCATCTTTACATGCGCCAAAACAGGCGCCTGGTACGATCACGAGAGAAAGATGGTATCGCGTCTCATTCTGTTGTATTGATAATAGGTGCAAGTCGACTCACTGCGGGGAGCAGAATCAGTGGGTAGGTGTGCGTGTAGCGGTGAGCCGCAAGTGTGTTTTTCATGTGACACGCCGGCGCGGCAGCTGCGTCCTTTGGGTGTTACCGACGACCATCTAGGCCTGAGTTCTGCCAAATAAAGCAGTTGCCTCACATTGCCTTCGATTTCCGGTGACAAGTGCTTGCAGAACTTACCTCCGTAGTTGGGCACTCTCCCAATCAAGATGACGACGAGGACTGCAGGAACGAACGCTACCAACACCGCCACGACACCAATTGTGTTCCAGTAGCCTCGAGAGCCACCAAACTTTCATGGCTCACCACCAGAAATGGCTGGTAAAGTTAGAAAGGGTAGCCACTCT
The DNA here is from genome assembly GCF_043290135.1 of Rhipicephalus microplus. Taxonomy (NCBI): domain Eukaryota; kingdom Metazoa; phylum Arthropoda; class Arachnida; order Ixodida; family Ixodidae; genus Rhipicephalus; species Rhipicephalus microplus. Next base: position 114,164,348 of record NC_134701.1, read on the forward strand.
CAACAGCTTGGATGATGATGGCAAGCTGAGGCACGTCTTTTTTTTTCCTTGGAAGAGTCTGCCAAGGTAAGGTTCGAAAGCCATGAAGCATCGCTGTCTACCTGGCCTTTCTTTAGGCAGCCTTTACTACAGTCATTCCCCAGTGAGAATGGCAAGGAGCGCGCAGAGATTCTGCTTCTGACGCGCATGCAGCAGCCTGGAGAATCTGTGCTGATGCACGTTGAAGAAACGCACCGCCTGTTTTGGAAAGTTGACTCGGCCATGTCTGAGGACAAGAAGGTGTGCTTTTTGATGAGAAACGTCAAAGAGAATCTTTTTGCTAGGCTTCTACGAAACACCCCTTCTACACTAAAAGAATTCTTAAATGAGGCCAGCAACATCGAGAAGTCTATGCAATGGCGTGTGAGGCACTACGACCACTTTTAAACGAGCTCAATGAGCATCTAAGCCGCTTCACCCAACTTTGCGCACGACGACAACCTCAGAGAACTAATTAGGTCTGTCATCCGTGAATAAATGCACATGATGTTTCCGACGTCACGACCGGAAGTCTCGTCCCTCGCTACTGTAATCAAAAAGGAAGTTCAGCACGTACTAGGGATTCACGGACCATGTGAAGCAATAAAGGAACCAGAAATGATGCCATACGCTGCAGCCGCACACCATGGACTACGCACACCAGCCGGGCGCTAGGATATGATGCCGCAACATCGTCCTCCTTCGACACGCGTGGACAGCCGACTACCGCTCCCTGCACACGTCGCGCCAAGGAAGACGGATATATGGCCAGCACCTTATTATCGCCCACTCTGTTACCACTGCGGCGAAGTGGGACATGTCTACCACCGCTGTCATTTCAGAGAAAGGAGGTCCCCCTTCAGCCAAGTGCTCTGGGACCTCCTGTTGTATGTTTATGTAAGCATGTATGTTTTGTACGAAAGTAAAAACAAACTGAAACTGAAACTGAAATGGGCATGCGTGGGTTCTCCACTCGCTGCGCCCCGCCCACAACGAGGCGAACGCCTTCGGGACATAGCAGAGAACCTCGCCAACAATGAGTGGCGACCCAGGTATTCGTCCCGATCACCATCACTTGCCCGTTACCAGTCACCAGAGCATCGGTCACAGTTTACGGGTGCGTGTGGCCAGTACCCAAGTCCGGAAAACTGAAGACAGCGGCCACTGGAGGCGCGGTTGCTGTGCACCAAACTTTCGAAGAACCTCCGCCGCAGACGACGAGACAGGTGGGCCAAGCACGACAAATAAGTGACGATGTGGCCCCCACTGAAATTCGGATCCTGAAGAAAACATCGAGAGATCAGTGCATGGCAGCCGGACGAATAGAAAGCTGTAAGACGCGACAGAGTCGTGACCTAACACTTTGCCCTAACTGTGACGCACAACCAAAATATACTGACCTCGACGTACTCATTAACGGCCGCCACATCAGTGCTCTCATGGACACAAGCTCCATCATCAGTGGGCGCTTGGCCAATGAGCTCAAGAAAGTAAAGGCCGAGTGGGACGGCGCACAGATGCGCACGGCGGGTGGACATCTTGCCACGCCGAAGGAAAAGTGCATCGCAAGAATTACAATCTACGACGACACACACCCAACTACATTTGTCATACCCAAGCATTGTTCCCGAGATGTCATACTCGGCATTGCTTCCTGAATGAACACGACGCTGTCACCGACCTAAACTCGCAGTCCCTTACGTTGCCCACAGATCAAGCGATAAACCAGAGCAGGGAGGCTAAGTGTCGTTCACCATTGAGCGTAGTCGATGAACATGTTAACCTTATGCCCTACTCGAGCACTCTCGTCTCCGTCAGTGGCGATCCCTAAGAAGAAAAGGAAGGCATAGTTGAAGGACACTCAGATTTGTTTTTTGACCACATTTGTGTCGGCAGAGGTATCGCTAACTTCCGAAAGGAATGCTCAGAAATGCTGATCACAAACTTCACTGCAGAGAAAAAGCACCTTAAGAAAGGCACGACCGTCACGTTCCGGGAACATTTCACTGAAATCAGTGAATCATGCATCTTGACAGGCTCGTCGGCTGAAGACGTGGATGAATCCCTGTTTGCGGAGCCAATTTTCAACATTAACCCTGCGACAGACAAGAACAACTGAAGGACCTTCTTCGACGATACGCGAACTGCTTTTCGACGGCATTCAAAATAGGAACAGCCAACATCGCTAAGCACCACACAATAATATAAGAGAATGGGCCACCTGTTAACCGAAACCCTTGTTAAGTCGCGTCTCTCATAATCAAATGGTGGTTTTGGGACGTTAAACCCCACAAATCAATCAACCCTTGTTAAGTCTCGTCACGAAGGCGTGAGGCTATCAAAAAAAATAGGCAGCATATCCATGGAGTGAATGATGGAGAGTGGGGCGAAGCATTCGCCCGTCCATTCGTTCTTGTTTCCATCCGTCTATGCGTCCTTCTGTGTGACCGTCCATGCGTCCATCCACCCGTCCGTGAGTGCGTCTGTTCGTGCGTTCGTCCCTGCGTTCGTCCATGCATCCGCTCCTGCGTCCGTTCATGCGTTCATCCATGCAACTGTCTGTGTGTCTGTTCGTCCATCTATTCAACACTCCAAGTACCCCCATCTCGCATCTTTTCATCATATATTCTCCTTATAGAAGCACCGCCATCCAGAGGACATTCCAAGGACTAAACGAGAGGTGGCACACGCACACTTTCTGACGGCTTGCGCTTCGGGTCTACTTCCCACCTTTAACCACCTCGAGTTCGTGGTATATACTAGTTCACTGTATTCATGGCACTGTGGCTCAACGCTCGCTAAACCTTTCTAAAACCAAGGAGGTTACGCCCAGCGAGTATAACGTAGCAATCTTTTCCTGTCAGATCGTGCTCAATGTACATGCCAATGGCTGCTAATGGGAAATGAAAGACAGGAAAATCCGGCGTTTACTTTCTTACGGCTTGCGCTTCGTATCTACTTCCCACCTTTAACCACCTCGAATTCATGTTATATATACTAGTTCATTGTATTCATGGCACTGCGGCTCAACGCTCGCTAAACCTTTCTAAATCTAAGGAGGGGACACCCAGCGAGTATAACTTAGCAACCCTTTCTTGTCAGATAGTGCTCAATGTACATGCCAATGACTGCTAATGAGGATGGCAGCATGCGCGTTAACTAAAAGCCGAATGCTCCTGTCTCTCATTCTCCATTAGCAGCCATTGGCATGTACATTGAGCACTATTCTTTATGGTTCAACAACGCACAGAATAAATCTCTCGCCGGCTCCATCTTGGAGGTCAAAATGTTATACTTGTTACACACTACAGCGGCTGCGAGGGACGAACAGGTGCCGCTATATGGAGCGTCGTCCCTAAAAACCAACACGCGACTTGCGCCAGATAGAAAGGCCCGGCGACAAAACCATGATGGCCATTCTTCCGGCACTCGAGCCACGCACGGCCAGCGTTCTCACAAGCTGCGGGAACGAGACGCCAAAAGGGAGGGCACGCTCGGTTCCCACAGCTCCCATATGCACAGTCAGGTCAAAGTGAGACCAGGCTATTCGCAGTTCCGGAATCACTCTTCAACCACACACTCTCCGGAGGGCTCGGGCAATAGCCGAGAGTCATCGCCTCCCGGTTCCGTCCTGGTTCGAGCCACCGACTTGACGAGGAGCCCTCGGGCTATCTCCATTATTTGCCTCAGGACCAATAAAAAAGTTATAATCATGTCATAATCCTTGTTCCTTGCTCCGTCTTCGTTTTGACATATTGAATTATAATAATAATACTAATATATGGCGTGCTATGTCCAAAAACACAAAATGAATATAAGAGATGCCGTGGTAAAGGGGCTTCAGAAATTTTGTACATCTGTTTTGTTTTTTTTTTTTTTAGTGTGCACTGACATCACACTGCATGCGGGCCTTTATCATTTCACCACCATCAAAATAAAACTACTCTTGCCGGGATAGAACCCCGACATTCACGTCAGCAGTCTAACACTCTAGTTACTTATTCGTAGATGCTGTAAAAGTCTCACATTACCCTTTATTTGACACCCCTCCCGATATACGCACCGTTAGCCAAACGAAATAAAAGAGGCTGTCGTTATATCAGAATAAAAAACGGTGGGCACACTTTAAAAGAAACTTGCTACAATGTAGAGCACGCAAAACGATGTAAATATAGCCTACCAGTCGTGGTAGCTTAGCACGTCAGGTACAGCGCTACTTAGCTAAAGGTGGCGGGTTATATCTCTAGCCAAGGTAACCACATTTTATCTGGAACTATTTGCAAAGAACAACATTCCACGCAGGCGTGGTGCGCATAAAAAATCACAGAAAATTTATCCGGAGTCCCCCGATACGGCGTGCCTTTAACTCAAATCAGGACTTTGAGATATCACACTAAAGCAGACTTACATGTGAAACCTTAACTCATATCAAAATTTCGGCATGTAACACCAATATTACTCATTTGATTTGTATGCTCGCGGGCAACATTTCTTGGCAATGAAGGGTAACATATGGGGAGGAGCTACTGCATATGTACTCCTTCGTGAAGCAGCCCGGCCCAGTGCGAGCTTCAATTGACATCAATGTTCGAATGGTTACAGTGCATAAAATATGGTACATCTGCTTAGACAACCAGTTGCGAGAGAAATTTCTTACAAGCTCCTTTGGTAAGTTGTTGAAGTTGTTGGAGGGCAAAGACCACTCACCTAAAGACGAAGACGTCATTTTTATAGTAAGGTGCATGTAAAACGTGCAATATTTTTACATGCGACAGAACACGAAATGACACGCCGTAAAGTAAATCATATTACGAATATCTCTTTGTTTTGTTCTACGTTCCTTCCTCTACAGCGCCACCTAAAAAAAAACACACCATGTCCATAGACTTAATCATGATGAGTGAGGCAAAGCATCCGTCAGTCTGTCCGCGCTTCCGTCCGTGCGCCCGTCCATGCGTCCAACCGCCCATGCATTCGCCCGTGCATCCGTCCGCACGTCTGTGCGTCCTTCGTTCAGTGCGTCAGACAGACGACGGACAGATGCTGCCAGCGGATTATTCACGGTTTGCCGTAAAAAAATCTCCGATGCTTCACCTTACTCAGTATAACTCCCTCCATGGATATGCTGTGAGGTGGTTACAGCATACATGCAAAAATACAGGTGACGACCGACCCACGCCTTAAGGATCTTCACCCCTGAAATGAATTTATGCCATGTTTTTATTATTAACGCGCGAGAGCAAGGACGCACTTCAGGGACTACATTTTTCAGTGCTGCCACACGCCCACTTTTGCTCCGTAGTCTTAGCTTCATTGCCAAGGAAAGTTGTGCGCGAGTGACGTCCGTGTCGTCAATATTATTTCGACTTCTTGCAAAGAAAACAAACCACTTGCCAGAAAACCGAAGCAGAGCCAACTTTTCTAAAGGACAGCCTCGCGTAGCGCATACACATCGTCCTATTTGAAATCGTTGTTTTCGTAGTTTTTGCTCCAATAACTTTTTAATATTGTGCTTTTGTTATTCCACTGAGCAAGGCCAAAATTTTTTGCCTAAATCGTATTATAAATGACTAATTTATCAACTTTCATCATTTTTGAATTGATCAGGTTGTTCTGCATGTGGTACCACCTTGTTCAGTTTTATTCATGTCACATGTCCCGGTATTAAAGTAAATGTGCGCAAATTTGTATATGCATTGATGGGAATCAGTAAAGTTGTTGTATGTTGAAATATGTCGATATATGCATGTGTAGGCGGACTATGAACATGTATTGCAGCTATGTAATCATTCCTTCTCAGAGGCATAGCCGGGGCGGCTTAACACCGAACCCGTGTGTTCCCCTTCCCCACAATTTTCCTCTTCAAGGCATACAGAGCACACAAATGATGTTCTACATCACCTGCAGCCCCCTCCCTCAGCCTTCAGGAGAAGGTGGTGCCCACTCACCGAAGAAAAAAAAACATCTCCCACGCTCCCCTCTACTCTATTTAAATGCTCCATATTACTTTTTTCGCAAAGGAAACAGATAGGAACCCTGGCCCGCTGCTCTTGGCTGTTCTGCAGCTTTCTGTACGTAGTCCTTGGACCTCCTGCGCTTTCTTTTTGCTGTTAAAAACGGTGAATAATGTTCCAAGCTGAGAGTTTTTGTTTTCTTTCACTGATGGCTTCTGCAAGAACCACAGTTAAAAAAATCAACGTGTCCACAGGACCACATTTGTGCGTTTGTACGTGTGTGTGTGTGTGTGTGTGTGTGTGTGTGTGTGTGTGTGTGTGTGTGTGTGCGTGTGTGTGCGTGTGCGTGTGCGTGCGCGTGCGTGTGCGTGCGCGTGCGCGTGCGTGTGCGTGTGCGTGTTCGTGTGTGTGTGCGTGTTCGTGTGTGTGTGTGTGTGTGTGTGTGTGTGTGTGTGTGTGTGTGTGTGTGTGTGTGTGTGCGTGTTCGTGTGTGTGTGTGTGTGTGTGTGTGTGTGCGTGTGTGTGTGTGTGTGTGTGTGTGTGTGTGTGTGTGTGTGTGTGTGTGTGTGTGTGTGTGTGTGTGTGTGTGTGTGTGTGTGTGTGTGTGTGTGTGTGTGTGTGTGTGTGTGTGTGTGTGTGTGTGTGTGTGTGTGTGTGTGTGTGTGTGTGTGTGTGTGTGTGTGTGTGGTTCGCAGACAGAAAAGTTGCTCTTCAATGCATCTCCAGCCGCGTTCTCTGTTCAAATGTTTCTCACTATATCAAGAGTCGATACGATTCGTTGCACTCTTGCTTGTTGGTGCTGTTTGGACTTGAGTAAACCAATTTTTCTTCAATTCCAGCTACGCTGCATCCGTTACGAGGAAGAGGAACATGTGATATGTCATGCCAAAAGCCGCTAAACCCAAGGTGCAATGATAAAAAGGGGGCACTTAAATATTATTTCCCTGGAAATAACGGACAGTGCTTCGGTGTTTCGTTAAAAGACTGCAAAGGGCGATTTTATACAAGTTCTACAAAATGTCAAGAATGTTGTAAAGCAACATTAGACAACTTACGCAGAAATGGCTAACGAGATAAGAAAAATTTGTTTTCAAAGAAAAAAAATAAAAGCTTCAGGCTTTATGAATACTTCTGAAAAAACACACGTCGAAGCAATAAAAGACATAAATGCGTCATTTAAAAGATCGAAGCCTACGCTACATGGTTAGGTTGATGATGATGATGTGTAGGGCTTAATGGCGCAAGGGCCAATTGATGGCCAAAGAACGCCATTTCAGTGAGTGTATATGTGGAGAATGATATAGTGCGTGGCTGTTAGGGCCCTTAAAATTCCTCGTGCTAACACTGGTAAAAACATAACTAGTGAAATCATGACAGTGGCGTGATACGTATAGTAAAAATGGGTGACAAGAGGTTTGGATAATAAAATCATGTGTAAAAATATTTGGCACTTGCACAAATGCCTCATCAGCGCCCTTGTCTCCAAGGGCCGCGAGGAAAGTGCTTTTCAATGTAGCCACCGCAGCAGCGACCTCTCTTGAGAGGTGACGCTACGCAATGCCTGGGTATATTACATGGTAGAAACGGGCATCTCTTAAAAAGTTAGCAACTATTTATGAGTAAAAAGTGGTTCCCTAACGACGAACATATTAGGGTGTAATGGTATATGTTATATGCCTAACAGCACATTAACTCTTGCATTTATAGTTGTTTTACTGTACTCCCAGAATTTGTTTATCGCCTATCCTATTTTTTTATGTTTTGTTATGCGTGTAATTTCACCTTGTGTTCTTTCTTTGCTTATTCATTGTAATCAGTGTGCACCCTCATATTGTTACATTGCTTAGAAATTTACAACCTGGATGTACGACACCCCCTCATGTAATGCCTTCGGGCCCTTAAAGTTGAATAAATGAAATAAAATGAGATATGTTGTCGGTAGGGTAATGGAAAGTGTTGTCTTCTCAGAGTTATTGTTCACACTGGATGTTCACACTGGATTAAAATGTGAATAACTTTCAGTGCTTCACCACATCTGTCACACAATGATGGATCGCCACCGGACAAAAGATATCAGTGTGTCGTGTATGTGTGTCCTATACTGAGCCTTGTTAGTGTTACCTCTTTACGACGTGATTTTGATACTGGCAGCCAATGACCAAGATGTGGCTTAATAACGTGTAGTTTGTATTGTATGTGCCTATCCCACTCGCTCTGCCAATAGTCTCAAAGCTTTCGTTTGAGAAACAGTTTAAGATCAAGGGCTGGGATTAATATGGGTGTAGAGGCAGTGCTTTCGTGGACGGATGCAGCAAGCTGATCCACCATCACGTTGTCTTGGATCTCACGGTGCCCTGGCAGCCAGCGTACTACAACATGTTGTTTGAGTGTATAGAGTGTGCAAAAAATAGAGTAAAGTGATATGAGGACAGTGTTTTTTTTTGTTTTTAAGAGCTTGCAGAGCTGTTACCACACTGTGGCAGTTCGTATAAATGACTGTTTTTTGTAGTTGTAATTGTTTGATGCGTTTAGCGGCCACAAGTATCGCGTAAGCTTCCGCTGTGAATATACTTGTGTCTGGATGTAGAGGGCGAGCATCCGAGAAGGATTGGCCGACAGCAGCGTAGGACACAGAGGAGTTTCACTTAGAAACATCTATAAAGAACTCAGGACGTGTGTATTTGTGTTGAAGTTCCAGGACGTATGTTCGTATATGGGCAATGGGCGCGTGTTTTGTAACTTCTAGGAAAGACACATCGCTGTCTATTGTCTGCCAATACCACGGTGGCGGGTATTCTGAAGGAGCATTTAAACTGTGTTCAAATGACACACCAGTTTTATTAGCTAGACATTTCAGGCAAACTGGGTAGGGCTGCCTCATCGAAGGCCTGTTTTGAAACAAAATGGAGCTCGACAATTCATTATAAGTGGAGCATGGGGGGGGGGGGGGGGGCTTCTTGTCTGCTTTTACCTTAAGAAAATATAGAAAGGAAATGTTGCGAAAAGCACCTGTAGAAAGGCGGATGCCCAAATGTTGAACGGGGTCCAGCAACTTCAAAGCACTTTAAGTCGCAGACTGATAAACAACGGCCCCATAATCGAAGCGGGTGCGAATGAGGCTTCCATACAAATTCATGAGACATTGCCTTCTCTCTCCAACGTAGTACACGACAACACTTTTAGAACATTCATGGCTTTTACACATTTTGTTATAAACACGTGATGTGAGGTTAGCTTGTGGTCCAAGATTAGGCCGAAGAATTTATGCTCGGCATTAACATATAGACGTTGACCATTCAGTTGAATGTCAGGTTCTGAGTGCATGCCTCTCTACCGGGAGAACAAGACACACGTGCTTTTCGGTGGGTTCAGTCAGAATCCATTTTCTTCTGCCCATTTGAAGACCTTGTTTAAACCTAGCTGAACCTGCCGCTCACACATTGCCAGGTTGCATGCCTTAAAGCCGAGCTGGACGTCATCGACATAAGTACAATAAAACCAATTGCGGGAGATGGACAGGTGCAAGGAATTCATTTTGATAATAAAAAGTGTACAACTAAGTACACCACCTTGCGGCACGCCTGTTTCTTGAACAAATCTTTGGGAGAGAACACTTCCCACACGGACTCGGAATGTCCAATTGAACAAGTAACTATCAATTATGTAAAGCATTCTACCGCGCACACCCTGGTGAGACAAGTCTTTTAATATGCCAAAACGCCATGTTGTGTCGTAAGCCTTCTCGATGTCGAGGAACACAGAGAGGAAGTATTGTTTGTGCACGAAAGCGTCTCGGATATCTGCCTGCGCACCAGATGGTCGGTGGTGGATCTACCCTCTCGAAACCCACACTGGAGTCGGCCGAGCCGATTGTGTGTTTCAAGAAAATGTAAAAGTCGGCAGTTTATCACCTTTTCAAAAAGTTTACAACGGGAGGTTGTAAGTTCAATGGGCCTATAACTCGAAACTGAGAAAGGGTTCTTTCCCTCTTTTAAAATGAGAATAATTACAGCCTCTTTCCAGGAAATAGGAATAGCGCCAGAGAACCAGATAGCACTGTACCGGCAAAGTAGGGTTTCTTGCGTTTTCATTCGTAGGTTTGTCAACATTTAGTACACAACACGGTCAGAGCCTGGGGTGGTATGACTGCAGGAGTTTAGTGATGTTTCGAGCTCACCTAAGCCGAAAGCTTGGTTGTACGCTTCGTTTTTTGTACATTTGTGTTCTAGTTTCTGCTTTTATTTCTTGTTTTGTATCTCTGGAAGGCTTCACTATAGTGTGACGAGCTGGCACCGGAGACACCGTTGGACTTGCTGTTGTGTCCATCACCTCGGACAAGGTGCTGGATGTCCGCTCGCGGTTCACGCGTGCAGGCACGGAAGTCTTAGGGCTATCTGTCGAGACAGAAGGCCCTGGGGCTTCAGGTCCGGAGGCCTGCAAGCCTTTTGTTGGCGGAAGAGCCTGTGCTACTTCCGCTGAGGGGGTGAATTGCGCTGCCGCTCGTCCACTTTGTGTGGTATATGCGGGTGCCGCGGATTTTGGTGGCACTGCCCCCTTTCGTGCCACCTCCGCGAACGAAGAACCCTGCATTAGTAGACGTTTGCGCGCCACTCTAAACGAGATGTTTTCATTTACTTTTAGTGTGAGGACTTCTTTTTCATGCATGTAGGACATGTGGGAGAGCAAGCGGGGTGTCCGCCATCGCAGTTCACGCAGTGGGTAGTGGCTTCTTCACATTTGTCTGTGGCGTGTTCCTGCTAACTACACTTTGCACAGGTTTGACGGCCGCGGCAGCTCTGAGAACCGTGGCCGAATCACTGGCACTTAAAACAACAAAGGGAGTTGGGGATGCAGGGTCGAACCTTTAACTTAAGGTTGCCTGTTTCGATATATTCTGGAAGTGTGCTTGTGCGAAATGTAAGAATGAGGTGCTTTGTCAGGGTTTCTCCGTTGTCACGCCTAATCCTAATTCTCTGTACATGCGTTACATGCTGTTCATTCCAGCCCTCAAGGAGCTCACTCTCTGTCTCGTTAATTAGGTCTTGATCAGCCACTACGCCTCAGGAACTGTTCAGGGAACGATGTGATGTGATAGATACAGGTATAGTTACAAAAGAGGTGAGTTTTGTCAAATTTTCATACTGGGTCTTGGTTTGGAATTCGAGAAGAAGGTCCCCACTAGCCATACGTGTAGCCTGATACCCTGGACCAAGGGTACTGGTAAGGCATTTGGAAACGACATACGGAGAGATTTTTCTTGCTTTTTTTTTCATGTGTTTCACAGTGTATCACATGGAAGAACGGGAAACTTTCTTTTCGCTTTATGAATACATTCAATGGTCCTTCGTTGCGCCCCCTTTTAGGAGGAGGGCGATCAGACAGTTTAGCAAATGAAAAAGCGGCCTAAAGTATATTGTTACGGTGAGATGCCTTTATTTAGAGGAAAATGATGAATGCGAGAGTCCAGGGATCTGGCCGATCACCGCTCGTGCCAACCTCGTTCTCCTCTTCTTTCACGCGTCCCCTCAGTATTGTAGCGATTCCCCCTTCGCAGATGATGCCCACCGGGCGAGTTAGGCTTCGTTGCGATGATGATAGCGTTTTAAACGGGCAACATGAACGACGTTGGTCTTGCTTGAGCGGCGGCCAGTTGACAACAGCCGAGATATCACGTACGTGACATCGCTGAGACTTTCCAGGACAACAAACGGACCAGTGTAGTTGGCCAGAAACTTTTGGCAGAGGCCGCGCTTGCGAAGCGGCGTCCAAAGCCACACCAAATCCCCTTTCTCAAACAATACGTGCCGATGACTTCTGTCGTAACGGTTCATGGAGCTTTTCTGGGAGACGAAAGTTTCTGGGAGACGAAGACAGGCTATGCGCCGGGCCTCTTCTGCGCGGCAAACGGTTTCGGCGAGAGTAGGTTGATCAGTCTCAGAAAAAGGAAGGATAGTGTCAAGAGCTGTGCGGGGTTGGCGTGCATAGAGCTGATAAAATGGACTGTATCTCGTTGTTTCGTGCTGTGCAGTGTTGTAGGCGAAAGTTATAAATGGCTAAATTGCGTCCCATGTTTTGTGTCCAGAATCAACATACATATAAATAATGTTGACGAGAGTCCTATTAGTTCGTTCCGTCAAACCATTAGCCTGCGCGTGATACGGGGTAGTGTGACGAAAATGGCATGAAGCAACACGAAGGAGGTCTTCAACCACATCAGCCACAAATTGCCGCCCGTGATCACTGATGATGACACGGGAGATCCATGGCGTAATATAACGTGTGACAGCATGAACTGTGAAATTTGAGTGGCCGTTGCCGCAGGAATCGCCGCAGTATCGGCGTAACGTGTGAGGTGGTCAACGCCCACAATAATCCATCGGTTGCCGTTCGTTAATCGCGGAAAAGGGCCGAGCAGGTCAACACCTACGACGTCAAATGGGGAACTCGGGGGTGCTATGGGATGAAGTAGTCCGGCTGGCGGAGTTGTAGGACGCTTGTGGCTTTGACATTGCTCACAGCTCGCAACGTATGCAGTCTAACTTTTACGCATCTTCGGCCAGAAGAAGCGTTCTTGCGTGCGATAAAATGTCCTAGAAAAACCCATATGGCCAGATGTTGGGTCATCGTGCATTGCTCGAAGTACGTGTTGTTGTAGACTTGTGGGCACAACTAGAAGTAGGCGAAGGCCTACGCCGGAATAATTCTTTTTGTAAAGAACGCCATCCTTTACGACGAAACCACGTTGACCGTTCATTCCGGAAAAAAATAAAGAAGCGAGACTGTTGTCATTGCGTTGTTCTGCTCGAAAAGTTGTTAGGTCAGGAAACGGAGTATCCACTACAGCCAAATATCCATCAAAGTTGTCAGCGTCACACTCGGTTGTCGGAAGAGGAAGTCGCGAAAGGCAATCAGCGTCGGCATGACGACGACCGCTCTTGTAACAGACTTCAAAGTCGTGTTCTTGCAATCGTAACGCCCAACGAGCAAGACGACCAGATGTGTCCCGTAGTCCAGTGAGCCAACATAAAGAATGGTGGTCCGTGACAATCGAGAATCGGCGTCCATAGATATTAGGGCGAAACTTGTGCACGGCGAATATGACCGCGAGATGTTCCTGCTCTGTGACAGTATAGTTTCGCTCCGGTTTACTTAAACAGCGACTGGCATAGGCAACGACGTGTTCAGCAGCTCCATGGCGTTGGACCAAGACGGCGCCGATACCTACACCACTGGCGTCGGTATGAACTTCTGTGGCAGCAGATGGGTCATAGTGGCGAAGTACGGGCCCTGACGTAAGAAAAAACTTCAGTTGCGAAAAAGACGACTCGCATTCCGCTGACCACCGAAAAGGTGCGTTCTTGTTGAGTAGGGACGTCCAAGGGTAAGCGAGGTCGGCGAACCCGGGCACGAAGCGACGGAAGTACAAGCATAGGCCCAAAAAGCTTCGCAACTCTCGTACCGACTGAAGTTGTTTGAAGCTGCTGACTGCAGCGACTTTCTGGGGGTCGGGTCGAACGCCATGCTTGTCCACCAGGTGATCGAGAACGAGAGTCTCACGGCTGCCAAAGTGACACTTCTTAGAGTTCAGGGTGAGCTTAGCTCCCTCAAGGCAGGTGAGAACAATGTCTAGGCGATGGTTTTGTTCATCGAATGTACGGCCAAAATTTACAATGTCATCCAGGTAGCAAAGACAAACTTCCTACTTTAGTCCACGTAACACAAAGTCTATGAAGCGCACACTTTGACTTTGACCACATGAAGCGCTCAAACGTGACTGGAGCGTTGCATAGGCCAAATGGCATTACATTGAATTCAAATAGACCATCTGGGGTTATGAAGGCCGTTTTCTCTTTGTCATTGGGGTGCATGGGGATCTGCCAATAACCAGGTCTCAAATCTACGGACGAGAAGTACGATGCCGAATGCAAACAATCGATGACATCATCAATCCCGGGAAGCGGGTAGACATTCTTTTTAGTAACAGAGTTGAGCCGTCTGTAATACACGCAGAATCGCCATGTACCATCCTTCTTTCGGACAAGAATCACAGGGAAAGCCCAAGGGCTACACGATTCTTGGATGACCCTTTTCTTTAACATCTCTTCTACCTGTTCAGCAATGACCTTGTGTTCCGCAGATGAGACACGGTATGTTTTCTGCCAGATAGCGTGAGCGGATCCTGTGTTAATCTCATGGCGAGTACGCGACTCGGGTACACTTATTTGCTCTTCATTCTGCTCAAAGTCAAATATAGTAGCGTGCTTCGCAAGGACTTCGACCAAAGTTTGACGTTTTTCTGATGATAGCGACTTGTTTACCATACTCAGAAAGTTAGCTTCTGTATGGTACGTTGCACGAATAGGATCTACGCTCTCGTCGCTTAAAGATATAATAAAACTGGTCGCCTTTTGTTCGAAGAGGGCGAGTCGCATTCCGCAGGGTAGCATGACAGGTTCACTTAAATAGTTCGACACCCATAAGGCCGATTGCCTATCACTGATCGACAGAACAAAGTGTGGAACGAGCACATTTTTTTGGCTCAATTGAGAGAAATGGGCTCCACAAAAACATCAAATTTTCCGGCGTCCGAGGCAGAGGCGTCATTGCATACGGTCTTCATCGAGTTGGGTGGCAAGACAACATCCTCAATGACGGTTATAGATCCTTGACAGTGCCTAGGATCGTCAGTAAATGCCGATAGCATAATCTCGCCAGCACTGCAATCTACAGTAGCCCCGCACTCGCGTAGAAAATTGATCCCCAAGATGATGTCATGGGTGGAGCTGGTCAGGACAGCGAATTCAGCCTCGAAGACCTTGTCACCCAAAGTGACACTAACAACACACACACACCGATCGGGCACAGTGCCTCCCCGCTCACTGCACGAAATGACGCACAACTGTCCCAGCGAAACATCACTTTATGTCCGAGCCGCAATTTGAAGTTAAGACTCATCACTGAAACAGTTGCTCCAGTATCTATCAAAGCCATCGTAGTAAGTCCATCAATAAGCACAGGACCCTATTTTGCGTCATAAAAACGGGTGGAGGCATAGGCGGATGTAGTGAAAAGTGTTCGGCGACCTCACCTCCATTGGCCGCACCACCTAGTTTCACGGAGGCGGGGAGATGACGCGTCGACCAGGAGATGGGGAACGGAACCTGCGTGTTGTGGGGGGCGTCAAGCTTCGCACGGAGGAAGGCGAGTCGCGTAAATTCCGGTGGAAATTGCGTCCTACATGTGTATCACTGTGGGTCGTTTGCTGGAAGCCGTCCCCAACGTACGCGTCCGGCATTGAGTGCATACCACCGCGCCAGCGGTTTTGTCGAGAAGAAGCTGATGATCCCTCGTAGTAGCGCTGCTGGGGGCGACGCCTTTGACCACAAAGTCGAGCCACATGTCCACGGAAACCACAGTTATAGCACACAGGGGCCTCACGCACGTCGCCAAACCTTCCACGAGGTGCCATGTGACCATGATCGTCCCACGAAGACACCATTGTAGGTGGTTGGTGGGAGGTGTTCTGGAAACCACGGCGATGATGTAAGTTGTCGTTTTAGGGCTCTGGTGCTCTTGATTGGGGCACATCATATAGCGTGGCATCAACGGCAGCACACATTGCGTCGTATGGCAGGGAGGTGTTGATAGCAGGTGCCCTCGGTGGGTTGACAGCATCACGTCGTCCAAGTTCTTCGCGTACAATTTGCCTGATCATTGAGGCAAGATCACAGGAGGATGTTGGAGGGACGCGGACACTTGCAACGGTGGTGACGTTGGCAAGTCTACCAAATTTGGGAGTGATGCGCCTAGCCTTCAGGGTCTTAAACGTGCGGCTGTGTTGTAATACGTCTGCTACAGACGCCAAGGTGTCCTTGCCGATGAGGAAATTGTAGACATCCTCAGCAAACCCTTTGAGGAGATGCCCTACCTTGTCATCTTCTTTCATGCGTGGGTCTACAGATATGCACAATTTCAGAATCTTTTCAATGTACGTTGTGCCTGTTTCACCGGGGACTTGAGCACGCTGCATCAAAGTTTGCTCAGCACACTTCTCCTTCATCAATGAGTCCCCGAAGCAGCTCGCTATTTCTTTCTCAAACACTTCCCAGGTCGTTATTGTTTCTTCGTGGTTTTTCAACCACACCAACGCCGTCCCTTGAAGAAATAATCCAACGTTGGACAACCGGGAGGCCGCATCTCAACAGTTGTATTTACTCACACGGTTGAAGTGTTTCAGCCATTCGTCGACGTCTTCTCCGACCCTCCCAGAGAAGCTTCGTGGTACTATGTGTCGGGGCCACGTAGCGCCAGACGAAGAGTGCGTGGCGTGGCCGTCAGCAATCGGATCCACAGAGAGCGGTGGTAGACCAACCAGTCGGCGGCTTCGGCGTAGTTTTTGAGGTAGCGCTTCCGTGATCGTTCGCTTGGGATCGCTCCGCTGTACCCAGCACCTTCCACCAATCTTGTTACGGTGAGATGCCTTTATTTAGAGGAAAATGATGAATGCGAGAGTCCAGGGATCTGGCCGATCACCGCTCGTGCTAACCTCGTTCTCCCCTTCTTCCACGCGTCCCCTCAGTATTGTAGCAATATATAAATTCCGCAGCCATGCCAGCCACCCACCATCGAGCCCAACATAGGAATGCGATAGCGCAATTAAAAAGGCATGCCAGTGCCAGCTGTACAAAGCCAATATAACCCAAAATTATGTGAACAAGAGAGGGCACATACACAAGGTTAACCCTTGCCGCCAGGAAGATGGAAGTAAACAGAAGTGAAGAGATGACAGTAAAGATTGGGAGAGAGAGACAGGAAAAGGTGACTGCTGATTTCCCCTGGGTGGGTCAGCCCAGGGGTGCCCTCTACGTGAAGCCGGGGTCAAAGGGGTGTGTTGCCTCTGCCGGGGGCCCTTAAAGGTCCAATCACCCGGCGTCGGCTCAACCGCCAGGATCCCCTTTTCCCCGGACACGGCTCGCACAGCTCGGTGTGGGAGGAGGTCGAGACCCTCTCCCCTGTTAGCTCGGGTCCGTGGTTTCGCTACACACCAAACGCAAGCTTACGCAGATGCCCTTGCGGGGACATGGTTAACTTCGGACACAATTCACACACGCTTGTTCAAATCACGTGATAGGCACTGGCAACTACGACACATTTATGGGGAGGTCAAAGTATTTCAATTTGTATATGTGAGCAACACAATACATCTGCATTTTTGTTATGTCACAGTACCACGACCGATTTTTCAGGACAAGCGCATTTTCTTTTAAACAAATATTTCTACTGCATCAATGCACTTTTTTTCACTATCAAGGCTGCACAGCCGCTGTGGTAGCTTGAGCATCAGCCTGACTGAAATATCCTTTACAGTGCTTCCGCTTGTCTTCATTGATTTCTTACCTTCAGTACTTTCCGACTGTAATTGCATTGTCGTAGTTCTCATGTATATTTCAAGGGCGACGCTCTTAAACTTCGAGGTAGCACGTCGGGTTTCCGCGAAGAACCATACGCCTGATCACTTATCGCGAAACCAGCGGCAGCCCACGTAGCCACCGCGCCGAGTTTGCCCTCCGACCGAACAGAGTACAAGGAACGAAAGCCCCCACCCCCTTCTACCGGTGACGGGGGGGGGGGGGGGGTCGATCGCTGCGTCCGACCTGATTTTCGGCCCAGCCCGAGCCTGACTCTCGTTCAAATTTACTCGTACGTGCCCGGCCCGTCACTCAAAAGTGAAACCCGGGCCCGGCCAGAACCCTACGAAAAAAAATTGGCTCAGTATTTGCATGTTAATCTGAAAATGTCGTCGTAATATGCTATTCTTCCGTGTGGAGAGAGTGAACAAAAATTTATTTGATGTTCAGTGCAAGAAAATCGGTGAATGGTATTCCGGAGGTGCTGCGTTAGAGTGCCTTGAGCGTGCAGCGGAGGCGAACGAGCGCATCAAGTGACGTCACACGTGAGACATGAGCGCTACTTGGGAGTTTTCTTGAAAAACGAAGCCTGCGGCTTTGAGATGGGCGCGTGCGCCTGTTTCAGAGGTGATAAGGTGCAGAACGTAATCCGCCAGGTAGGTGCCACCACCTACCTGGCGGACTTCTTAGCAAAGCGTTGGAAACATTCGCCTTTTCGTGCAAGCATTGCATGGTTAGCGCAGCGTGATAAAAGCCACGGTCCTTAGAATTACTTATGTAAGCCTTTTCTAGTAAAAGACGCACATACAGAGAGAGAGAGATAGGTTTATTTACAGAAAGGCAGAGAGGTCGGCCTGAGCCATAGCTTGCTCTAGCCTGATACACTACACTGGGGGATGCCCCGCCGCGGTGGTCTAGTGGCTAAGGTACTCGGCTGCTGACCCGCAGGTCGCGGGTTCGATTCCCGGCTGCGGCGGCTGCATTTCCGATGGAGGCGGAAATGTTGTAGGCCCGTGTACTCAGATTTGGGTGCACGAACCCCAGGTGGTCAAAATTTCCGGAGCCCTCCACTACGGCGTCTCTCATAATCATAGCGTGGTTTTGGGACGTTAAACCCCACAAATCAATCAATACACTGGGGGAGGGGAAAGGGGAAAAGAAAGAATAATGGATGGCGATGGTGAGATAGAGAGGTGAGTACGTAGTGTTCTTTCTAGCTGAGACAAACTTTATAGCCGCGCAGAAAGTCCGGTTACTTCCAAAAAGGTTATAGCCGCTATTATGACCACAATTTCACTGTTTATGTCTGGCCAAGGGCCCAGCACGGTTTCATCAGTTAATGACCTACTGCGATATCGTTCAGTAGAAAAAATCAGTGTTTGTCGTTCACGTGCGTATGCTTGGCAGGCACAAAATATGTGCTCAAGTGTTTCTGGCACATCACAGTGTTCACAACTAGGACCGGTGTCACTGTGACCGGTGGTATGTGCATAACGTCTGGTGTACGCCACACCAAAACGAATGCGGTGGATCATACTTGTGAGTTACCGTTTCAATTTAGCGTGAATGCGGAACCTCATTTCCGGGTCCCATTAGTGAAGTCGCTGGTGTCGCCGTTCCCGTTTGGTCCAGTGCTGAAGTGTGTAGCTGCACATCACGCAGCGAAGCAGGGTGTTCGTGTCAGCTCGTGAAAACGGATTGTGCACTTTAGTGGCATTGCTTAAGGCATTTTTAGCTTCAGCATCTGCCTCTTCATTTTCCATCACGCCGCAATGCGCGGGAATCCACTGGAAAGTGATAAGATGGCCATTTCTTGAAGCAACCTGAATAAGTTCTGCGATTTCTATTGCCAAGATGTAATACGGACCTTGCTTCATGATGCAATAATGGTTTGCAAAGCGGGTTTGGCATCACATAAAATCGTTCAGGCACAAGGTCGCTCTTCGGAAATAAATCTTACTGCCTCCCGGATAGCGACAAGCTCTGCGGCAGTGGATGTGGTTTTATGGTCCACTTTGAATCATCTAGCGATATCCATGTCTTGGATGACAAAGGCTGTGGCGGAGGTGTTTAGTGGGTAGACCCATCGGTGTACACGTGCAGAGAATCACCGTACGTTGTATAAATGTGATGTAGAGTCAGTTGTCTGAGGCCGACGGAAGAAACGAGCGACTTCTTCGTAATTCCAGGTATTGTAAAACAAACAGGTGGTTTAGGCAGGATCCATGGAGGCACTGTAGGGACATTTGACGGGGAAAACCTTCATGGTATAATATTCTCATGCCGCGATATTACTCTTAAGAAACTGCACTCTGGGTGAGTGGCGGGTAGTACTGACAGTGGGTGCTGTCTGTGTCGACTCAGCAATCGAAGGTGAACTCTAAGTGGCTCGCAGAGCATATATACACTAATGGAACAAGCCCAAGCCTCTGCGATTGTCCCATTTGTTGAAGTACAACGCGGTAGACTAAAGCATCTTCGTAAGCATTGAGCTTGAACACTCTCTAGCGTCTTCACACAGCTAGGTCTCATATTGGAGAGCACCGACATGCTGTATCGAATGTATCCCACAAATATAGCATTATACAGTTAAAGTAGCGATGATTCTGATGGGCCCCATCTTGCTCCTGTCACATGGCGAAGAATGAGAGCAAAGCTCTTCAATTTAAATTTAAGTACTGCGACATGTCTCGTCCGCGATAGATCTCAGTGTACGACAACCCCAAGAAACTTGTGGTGCGTTACAGCAGGTACCACTGTCCCATTAATAAATATCGGATATTGCGACATATGCTTGCGCGTGAACGTAAGCACTGCGCATTTGTCTATTGAAAGAGTGAGCCCCTGACGTCGTAGATATTTGTATGTGATCGTCACTGCACGCTGTAGTCGAGCTCGCAATTGCGGACGAGTAGTTCCGGATGTCCATAAGCATATGTCGTCAGCGTATGCACTGATCTTCACCGTGCTGGGAAGTTCTGCTGCTAGGCCGATCATTGTGACATTGAATAGAATCGGGCTGAGAACTCCTCCTTGGGGAACCACGATGAACCTTATATCGATAAGTGTCTGCGTTATTTGTCGTCATGTAAATGGTGCGGTCTTTAAGGTAGCTAAAAATCCAAGCATACAGTCGTCCACCGATGTCGAAGTCTTCCAGTGCGTCAAGAATAGCATAATGCAGCACATTATTGTAGGCACCCTTAATGTCTAGGAAGACCGCCACCACTAGTCTGCGTCGGCTGCTTTCCTCTTCAACGCTGGTGATCAAGTTGACCACGCCGTCAATGGCAGATCGGCCTCTTCTGAAGCCGTTCATAAATGCAGGAACGGAGTTCTTGCTATCTAAAAGCCACTCTAATCTTGACAATACCATTTTTTCCATTACTTTCCCGACGCAGCTGGCTAAGGCGATTGGTCTGTAGGAGGAAAGTGCATAAGGACCCTTTCCCGGCTTAAGCAATGCAATAATGCTACTGCATTTCCAATTAGCTGGGACTTCTCCTGACTCCCATGAGGTGTTATAATGAGATAACAGGATATGTCGTGCTTCTGTACCAAAATGGTTTAGTGCAGCATACGTGATTACATCAGGTCCTGGTGCCGATGAGCGTCGGGAGGCAGAAATTGCAGCGTCAAGCTCATGCATTGTAAAACGTACATCAAGGCGTTCGTCAGACGATGGAGGCGGTGGTAGTAAGAGGCTCATTAGTGGCAAGACCATCAGTGGTGGCCACGATGAGGCTACAGTAGTCGCTGGCTATCTCAACTTCTGCCCACCCTTGATGCAGAGCAACTGCTTTAACTGGTTGACGTTGTCGGGGAGTTGTCTGCAGACCTCGTACCACCCGCCATATCTTAGACAGAGGTTGCCTAGGGTTCAGAGATCTACAGAATTTTCTCCAACGCTGCCTGTCAATCTTTTCAAGATGCAGAAGATGTCGTTGAGCTCTACGACAGGCGGAAAGGTCTGAAGGCGACTTCGTTCGTCTGTATCGGCATTCTGCACGGCGACGGATTGCACGAAGGGCCTGGTATTGGGAGTCAACTGCTGATCTCTGCATCGGCACGTTAACCTGTTTGGTTGTGTCACGCAGTGAAGAAGCAATGATGTTCTCTACCTAGGATGTATCAGTCGTGTGCTCACAGCCGGACTTGAGAGATGCCTTGAACAGTGTCCAGTCGGTTTGACGGGTGTAGCGTGTGTGCGTGCGGCAAAACCGCCTGAACATAACATAGGTCCGAAGGTGATCACCATCGCGAGTGTCCAAATCTGTGCACCAACATGCGGAAGACAGAAGGCTTCTGGAAACGAAACAGAGGTCGGGGCAGCTGCTGTAGGACGTGCCAGGAATAAATGTAGGCGATCCGTCGTTGAGCACGCTTACTTTATAGTTGCATATAAAATTGGCCAAATCCCTCCTGTGATAATTCATTGTAGTGCTACCCCAGAAAGTATGATGTGCATTAAAATCACCAATCACAGTGTGTGGATTTTGTGCTGCTTGAAGAATGGTCCCCAGGGGGAAGCAGTCTATCTTTGCGCTTGGGTGTATGATCCTCCTATTACTAAGAATGTCCGCTTTTTTTATGTGTTATAGTCAGGCTCACGTAATCATTGCTGGTATGCGACGTGACTGAGTGTCTCAAGAACGTCAAATCACGGCGTATACAAACGAGAACTTTCCTTGTACGTTGATCACTGCGGGACCAAATCTGGATATATCCAGATATACGAAAAGTCGAAGGCATATTAGGTTCACATATAACGATAACAGGAAATTTATATTTAAAAACCCATTGTCTGAAGTCAGACAGATGGCCACGTAGACCACGAGAATTCCATTGCATAACAAGCGACTGGCGCAGGCGCACATACAGAATATATACGCGTTGTTATGTTGCCTTAGATAAGCGCAATACTTGCTTTTTATTTGACAATCACACAAGTATGAACGCTGGACCTTGAGCTACAATGATGAGCACTGCAGATGGGGTCAGCCGTTTAGGGTATCAGCTGGTGCCGTTGATAATACCAGGTACCATAAAGGGTGGACAAAAAGAAAATTGTACAGACAGACAGACAAACCAAAACATTACGTCGAAGGAAGACTATCGTCCTCAAAAATTAGGCACCATCTCTCATACGCGCAACTATGGTGGGATGCGAAAGCTTTGTGGGGGTGCCCATCGAGTTTCCGTTTCGATTATATGACTCACGAGGCGGTGGTTGTCAAGGCATTTGAACTACCGCTGGCCGATGCTGACGTTTACGTTGGGATTTCCCACCCTTCCGGTGTTCCGCGGCGGTGGTGCTGCCGCTTCAATGAGCACTGACATTTACTGTATTCATGGCGTTTCGAACACAGTTGCACAGAGGAGGCACAACGAACGCGCGCTTTTACAGCCTCGCAGCTTCGATACTCACTTTCCGGCGTTGCCACTTACGTTCATTTCCACGAGCGTCTATAGCGCTGTTGTGAAGGAGAGTGCATCACTCGCCGGCGTTGCTGTTTGCGCTTCACTGAGCATATTGCCGTCGTGAGGCAGAGTACAAGTGGAGCACGCGCAGCATTACATACGAGCGCACAGCTGTGGCAGAGAGAGAGAGAGGAACTAAAGAGTATTAAAGGACCACTCACCAAGTTTGACAATTTTGAGCTGACAAGCGCAATGCGTAGACGAGGCGTTCATGATCACGTCTGCTGAAATTCGCAACACTACGTGCCACGGAAACGCGTCAAATTTCAAGATGACCGCTGCTCCTCCTCCCTTCAGCTGGCGCGCGCCCAGAGAATTAGGACATCAATGACACCACAACTTCATGAAATTAAAGAAACAGTCCTCTTCATGCTGCGTCCAACACCGAACCGATGGGTGATCTTCACCGACTCCAAGGGAGCACTACAAATACTATTCAGCCTCCTAAAGAAAACAAATTATCACCCGATTTCATTTGATATCACTTACTCCACTTGGCTATTATCGCGGGTCACGCTATCACATTTCAATGGATACCCGCTCATTGCGGTATACTGGCCAATGAAAAAGCAGATGAAGCGACCTTCAAAGCACTTCATAAGCAAAATTACAGGCGAACCTATTTTACTACATCAGATGCTTCCCAGCTGGCTAAAAGCCTTGCTTCCGAAGAAAAGAAGAAGCTATGGAACCTCCCGACGCATCATTATGCTTTCCTCAACTCTGTCAACCCACCACATCTAAGGACTAGACTCCCATCCCGAATCCCTCGACACCTGGAAACTCTCTACCACCGTCTCCAGCTGGACAGTGCTTATAGAAACAATTTACGGTATCGCTTCGGTCAAGTAGACAGTTGATACCGCAATAACTGTGGCTCCATAGAAACTGTAAAACATATCTTGCTTGAGTGCCGAGCGTTTTCCGACGAGCGTCCGCTCTGTGAACACTGCATGCATCTGTTAACCCAAAGAAATTTATCAGTTGATTGTAACCTGAGTCATTTCCCCAGCTTCACGCAGCAGAGGCATGCGATAAAACTTTTATTCACGTATTTAGACAATATCATTCAGCTAGACTAACTGTAGGAGCACCTTGAAAACTTGTACTAAGGCATGCTGTCAGCACACGTACTCGCCCAAGAGACAAAAAATGTCTGTATATTTACTTTTTTTTGTTTTTCCCATTTTGATTCTAAATACTTTTTATGTCCTCTTCTTGCCTTTCAGACCACAATCCCCTTCCCCACGCAGAGTTGCAAGTCAGCGACACACACACGCTGGCTAAATTCTCTGCTATTCAATAAAGAGCTCTCCCTCTCTCTACTCCGACAATACCGAGACCTTTAGAAAGGCCTCAAGGGAGATACGACTTCATGGGTTGATGAAATTGCAAAAGTATTCGTATTTCCCCAGCCACAAAATCGTTTGAAAATTCATCACTGAAGAATTTTGACAAAGATTAATTAGATCTGTGAAGTCTGCATTGAATGAAACACTGGGAAATCATTTCCTTAATTATGAAGAACTCTCTACCATCCTCATTCAAGTTGAGGCAATGATAAACTCTCGAACGATCACTTTTATGTATGCAGAATCATCTGAACCAATCCTACTTACGCCAAGCCATTTCCTCATAGGACAACGACTGATTGTGCTTCCTGCAGATTGTGTGAGCACACCATCGGAAGAAACGTCCTCGTCACGCGACATTCTTCTACGGAGATGGAGGCACAAAGAGCAAGTTTTAAACCATCTTTGGAACAGGTGTAGACGAGAGTATACCTACAAGAGCTTCGTTCAGCTCATATTACCTGCAAATTATGCAAGGCTAGATCCACCGGCTACCTACAACATCCTCAACCTCAACCTCTCAGCTCATGTGACTGAAAATACAAGCACAGATCTCGAATCAGTGGAAAAAGGAGACATCGAACTCGTAAAAGGATTAAACACGCCGAGACAATTGTGGAAGATGGGACAAGTTACAGAATTATTTCGCGGCAAGGACGGCAAAGTTAGGCCATACAAGGTGCCATTTCTGGTGGCATCACGTTGAAGAGACCGAAACAACTGATGTATCCTCTCGAATATGCAGAGCAAACTTCAATATAACGTAAATAATTGTCTTAAAAGAAGAAAGTCCGTGCAAGTTGTTCGGCTACGAGCCATTAAATATTGTTTCTAAAGAGCGAAAAAGACGAAGAAGAGGACCAGAGCGTTCCCGGAGTGCGCTTCCACACTCCATTTTGTTTTAGTTTTTTTTTAACCAGCATCTAATAAAGACGACGTTCGCTACAACGGCTCCGCTTCCTGGTTTTCAACATTCATAAAAGCAAGGCCTAAATTTCATCATGGCCCATACAACATGGAGGCACTCTTTCTCTGACGTGGAGTAGTTGACCTCGGCGCGCGAAAGAGTGCGGCTAGCGTACGCTATCAGTCGCTCTGTGTCCTCTTGTAGTTCGACGAGGACAGCACCAAGACCGACGTTGTTGATGTCAGTACGAATCTCAGCATCAGCATCTTGTTCAAAGTGAGCGAGGACTGGCGGTGTCTGCAAACGCTCGCGGAGTTCAGAGAAAGCTGCGTCCTGTTTTTCCTCCCAGACGAATAACGCGTCTTCACGAGTGAGTCGAGTGAGCGGTTCAGCAATCCTAGAAAAATTGGCTATAAAGCGGGGATAGTACGCGCAGAGCCCAAGCAAGCGACGTACTGCCTTCTTATCACGTAGAACAGAAAACGAGGCCACGGCGCTGCTTTTTTTAGAGTCTAGTCGAACGCCATCCGCACTGACAACATGGCCGAGAAACTTTAGTTCTTTATAACCGAAGTTGCATTTTTCTGGCTTCCACGTCAGGTTATCAGAGCAGAGCGCTTCCAGTACAGTCTGCTGACGCTTTAGATGCTCCTCAAAGGTCACAGAAAATACAACAACATAACCCACATAAACTAGGCACGTGTGCCACTTTAGACCGGTAAGAACAGCGTCCATCATTCTCTGGAATGCCGCAGGTGGGGAATAGAGGCCGAAGGCAAGCCCCTTGAATCCATATAAGCCATCCGTTGTAACTAAGGCGGTTTTTTCACGATCTTGTTTACCAACTTCGATCTGCCAGTAGCCACTTTTTAAGTCTATCGATGAAAAATACTTCGCCCACCACAGTCTGTCGAGGGAATCATCGATGCGGACGCGGATCGACGTTTTAGGGGCGAAGCTCCTTATAGCGGCACTCGTTCGTCCCTCCAGGGTTGCCAGATCCACGAAGAAAAAAGGAGCCAGAAAAGAAGCGAACAGGCCGAGGTCGATTTATTTCGGATTCAGAAAAGTAGCCAAGTGTAATTTAAGCTTGTTTGCGCATCGCAACAGAACAAAACAATCAAACACATCAGCTTGACCATTGTCACATAAAAACTATAAAAAACATAATCTCCACTTTTCTCACATCCCATTAGACTAGAGAGTCGACTAGACCAGAAACCTCAGGTGTACATACTCGAGTTTACTTTCTCCAGCATTTCCCGCGGCACCAAAAGTGTGGAGCTTGTGACTTCTTTCAGCCGCAGTCCAAACTTGATTCTGAGGATCGCGAGGAGTAGGTTGTGGGACATTCTATTCCGCAAGTCACTTTTTGTGAGAGCGACGGCTGACTAGAGAGTTGACTAGACCAAAAAAATCAGGTGTACATACTCGAGTTGACTTTCTCCAGCATTTCCCGCGGCACCGAAAATGTGGAGCTTGTGACTCCTTTCAGCCGCAGTTCAAACTTGATTCTGAGGATCGCGAGGAGTAGGCCATGAGACATTTTATTCCGCAAGTGACTTTTTGTGAGAGCGACGGCTGACTAGAGAGTTCACTAGACCAGAAAAATCAGGTGTACATACTCGAGTTGACTTTCTCCAGCATTTCCCATGGCACCGAAAATGTGGAGTTTGTGACTCCTTTCAGCCGCAGTCCAAAGTTGATTCTGAGGCTCGCGAGGAGTAGGTCGTGGGGCATTCTATTCCGCAAGTCACTTTTTGTGAGAGCGATGGCTGAAAACACGCTTTCTGCTTCGGCGTTCGATATAAGTAGAAGAAGGAGCTTCATTGCGCTGTCTGCAATGTCTTGCATTGTATTAGCACCTGACACATCCCGGTAGGCGTATATTTCGGTGCAGAATTCAATAGTTGGCATGTCTGCATTCACATTGTCAAGTTGTCGAAGGTGCCGTACTTGTTCCTCAATGCAGTGCTCAGGACAACTAAACACGTCTTTTGGCAAGGTTTTCAAAGCCTTCATCGCATTTGGTCCTAAAACAGATGATGGGCTAACGGCTCTAAGCTTCCTGACCAATGATGTAGTGTTCAGAAGACGTTTCTGAAGATCAGAGGCACAAGCCTTGAGGAAGGCAAAACAACGCTGTTTCAACAACATTCGCTCTTCACTGGCGAGATGCAGTTCATTGATACGGTCATTGAAGCTGCTACCGAAATCTGCATCACCAACGCTTAAATATGTTGACTCGAGGTTCACCAGTTCCAGGTCGCACAGGCTCGCTTCGTCATGCTGTCGAAGCACGGATGGCTTCAAGATTCTTGCGAGAAGACGGTTGTACAGCTTCTGCAGCTCTTCGAAAATTCCAAGTGCGCCCACGTCCTCACCTTGAAACATTTTGTTCACTCTTTTAAGGTCAGTGAGAAGCGGATCCAGAAACAGAAGATACGCGCGGTTCTTCTCGTCATTGAACATCTTGCTTAGCAGCTGCATGCTGTAGGCCTTGTCGGGCACATTCGTGGAACACATCTTTAGAACATCATACTGGCTTAGAATCCGCTCTATGCAGTCAGAAATCGCTAGCCACCGTGCGGCAGAAGGGGAAAGAATCTTCAAAGGTTCAGTTTGTTCCTGAGCTGCGTTGCTGTACAGGTTTCTGTACGTGGTCTGCCGTGAGCTGCTGTGGGCAAAGTAATTATGCGTTTCTTGCACCATAAACTGCAGGCACCCTGGCATTGCCTCCAATGCTTGTGAAGCAACAAGGTCCAATGAGTGGCATGCACACTTCACAAGCGTTTTCGAAGGTTTCTCATCCTTCATTTTTTTCCAGAGAGAATTATTTCGGCCACACAAGGCGTTTGCGCCATCCGTTGCAAGTCCAACGCAGTCTTTGGGGCTTAGCTCGCCCTCCCGCGGTGTCAGATGCACAGCATTGTAAATGGTATCAGCTTTTCCATCCTCCGTCTCCTCCAAGTGCAGAAAAGTGGTGGTTATTTACTTTGCAGTTGGGGTGTAGTAGCGTACTGACACACACACACAAGCTTTCTGACTGAAATATCAGTCGACTCATCGACCAGTAGCGAATATGCCTTCGTTGAAATGTCTTTGCGCAAATATTCGGCAAAACATGGTCCTAGTACTCCTGTAATAAGTGCTGCACACTTGGTTCAGTGCATCACGAGGTTGTACTTGAGCTCTCCTTTCGGTAAATCCGAAAGCTCATCCACACATCTTATTGACATATGGCAAGCGGTGAAAAAAGCAATTTTCAGAGCGCGTCTTTTTTGCTCTTCCTCAACCGCGAGAACAGGCGCGACGACATCTCGCAACCAGTGCTGGTCCTTAGGTGCAACTCTTGTGCGGAGCTTCCTTGTTTCAGCATGCTTAGTCAGGTCGGCGCACTGTGCCCGTATGTCGCAGGAACAAATCTTGCACCGCATGAATGCTTCACCCTTTTCTAAAGGGGCAACCCAGTCTGCACGAAATGTAAAGTACGCACTTTCAGCACAATGCTAGCGTTTCAGTAAATCACTCAATCAGTTTATTTTCCTTTTCTGTACAAGAACCTTGCGGGAAAGTCACGTCAATTCAAGCTATGTTTGAATAAAAATAAGCGTTAGAAGTATGTTTACGTCTGTCTGGTCTCCCTTGTATGCCTGAATTTACAGGTATATAAACTTGGTGTATCCATGCAGCTAATAAAACGAAGTGCCAAACATTGCAATGCTCGTTTCTATCACAATATATATTCGGAACCACAGAAGCCATCACGACGAAAAGTTCTTGTTAATTTTTAATCACCCACCTCAAACTAACCGCCAGCTCCCCACAAAGCTCCTGCCGCCAGCCTTTCTGTGCACCATAAAACGTTTTGAACATTGACACCCAACTGATTTTTGGGTATAAACGTACGGAAATTTCCACTGAGCCTCCTCAGAGAGACCCCCGACAACAACGGCAGACAGGAACAGCATAAGAAGCAGGAGAAAACGCTTCGCGATAAAATACCGACCTGTTGCACAACTTAAAAGCAACATTAACCTTTCCAAAACATTCTTACCTTTTAGGTTGGGGTCCTGCAGCCACTGCTGCCGAAACATCATCCGCGCAGTGGCATTGTTGCCCTTGGAGTAGCCATCACCAGTGTATGGTGTATGCCAGTATATAACTTCCAGCTGCACGTGCACGTCACAACCGGCATTGGTCCTGCAAAACAAAACGAGGCCAGAAAGAAACACAAAGAAACTGCACAAACTGTGTTACAATGTTGCCGAACCTTGCGGTCATGCCGCCAAATGCTTTAGGAATAAAAAGAGCACAGTCATCAGTACTCCGATAAAGTCGTTGCTTGCAGAATAAATAGACGCCACTTGTTTTGTGAATGATCTCGCGTATTTTAGCGTATACGGTAGCTGTTGGCACTAGCGCCAGAACAATAGCCAAAAACTAGCCAAGTAGCCAGCACTTTTTTTGGTCGCTGCGGCCTGCTAAAAGTAGCCAGTTTGGCGTAAAGTAGCTACATCTGACAACCCTGCGTCCCTCGTAGCCGTTGTAGTAGTGTGTAGCAAGTATAACATTTTGACCTCCAAGGTGGTGCCGGTGAGAGATTTCTTTTGTGCGTTGTTGAACAATAAAAAATAGTGCGCAATAAACATGCCAATGGCTGCTAAGGGGGAATGAGAGACAGGAGAATTCGGCTTTTAGGTAACGCGCACGCTGCGGATTTTTTCATCGTTCAACAACGCACAGAAGACAAGAAAGGGTTGCTACGTTATACTCGCCGGGCGTAACCTCCTAGGTTTTAGAAAGGTTTAGCGAGCGTTGGGTCACAGTGCCATGAATACAGTGAACTAGTATATATCATGAACTCGAGGTGGTTAAAGGTGTGAAGTAGACACGAAGCGCAAGCCGTAAGAAAGTGTGCGTGTGCCCCCACTCGTTCGAACCTTGGAATGTCCGCTAGCAGCGGTGCTTCAATATGAGGAATATATGATGAAAAGATGCGAGATGGTGGTATTTGGAGTGTTGAATAGGTGGACGAACGGACACACAGACAGATGCATGGACGGACGCATGGATGGCTGCACGGACGAATGGACGCACGGGCGGCCACACAGACGCACGCATGGATGGACGGAAGCAAGAACGAATGGACGAATGGACGGACGGATGCTTCGCCCCACTATTCATCATTCATTCCGTGGATATGCTGCCATTTTTTGTTACGCTGTTAAGTTTTCTGTAGTCTACACAGAAGCACAGTGATACATTTTTTTCTTTACGATAATGACCAGAGATGACCAGGGACTCTTAGAGGGTTGTATAACGTCATCTTGCAGCATCTCTTCGAATTAAGCATTAATCACGTCATGTTCCTTTGCCGAAACGTGGTAAAGATGTTTTATAGGTGAGGCGTCGATATACGTAATCACTCGGTGTTGGGTGATCGGTGTCTGACGAACCTTCGAGGTGGATGCGAAGCACTCTTTAAATTTATATAGCAGTTCACGTAGCTCAGTCTGTTGCTGTTCTAAGAGGGCCGAATTGACATCAACTTTGGCAAGTAACGAAGTCACGTCGCTTGGTGTCGGTCGAAGCCAGTTGTCGGCTGATGCAGATGTGAAACATTCAGCAACGTCTGCAACAGGGTAGGCGAAAGCGATTGCGGTGTGGCGATACAGGTGCCAAGACTCATAACGGAAATTAGTCACAAGTAGGGCAGAGTGTCCGTCACGAAGTGTGACGAGGCTGCGGCAAGCGCAGGCACCTAGCGCAAACAAAAGCGCCAAGTTGACTTCGGCTACAACCTCACCATTCCGTAACTTGTCGGACACCACATCAACTAGGACGCTGGAGCGAGGAGGCAACGTGATACTGTCGGTAGAAACGCGAAACGCGCTGTCACGGCTGTCGTCAGATTTGTCGGTAGATCCAGCTGTCGAAAAGGTCGCAGTACGCTCCCGAAGATCGATAACAGCGCCGTGGTCCCGCAAAAAGTCGACACCCAGTATTAGGTCTCGGGAACAGTCGCGAAGTACGAGGCAGCTGGCGAGAAACGTGCTGACCCTGATAGTGCACATGTCGATTGGGGTGACTACATGCCCACCGGCAGTACGAATTTGTGTTCCGTGTCAAGGCAAAACAACTTTGTGTATTTGCGCTGCTATATAGTTTTCCGCTCATGATGGAATAGTCCACACCTGTGTGGACTATGCACTAACGTCGTGGCGACCGTCGAGTACCACATGTATCTCCACAGAATATCTGCTTCCAGATTTCGTCGCTGTCGTCGGTGAATCACTGTGGGTCCGTGCTTGCGTCGTTGGGAGGCCTTGCTTGCGTCGATTGTCAGCGGCCTCGCTCCCGAATGTCGCTGTCGTTAGTTTTCCCGTCTAGGGTTTGGCGAGCGCGCCTGCGCCACCCCTGGGAGGCTCCGAAAATTTGGAGAAGATCGTCTTGTGGATGGAAACCACGACTGCCGCCGCAGTCGCATGCGCTGCTGTGAGAGGTAATCTTCGATAGCTCTCAGTCTTTCACCGAATCTCGGCCGTGGCGAGTTGAAGGTAAAAAACCCTGGAGTTCAAGGTGGCGAGGAAAATTCCCGGTACACGTCCCGCATCACCGCAGTGATAACACAGTGGTCATCTGTCTGATGTGCGCCATATGGAATTTTCTTGAAAGCGGCAGTCGATTTTCCAAATGGTCAATTGCAGAGAAGGAAGTGCATCCTGAGGCGTAGGATTAATGAAGCACAACGAAGCAGGAATATTTCGACTGACAGCTTCCGCGTATGTTGCACGACGTGGCTCCATTGAAACAGGCGGGACATAACTGGAAGGTGGCACTTGCAGAGCTTGTCGTACTATGTTTCTGATGCTGCTGCAGATGGACCCAACAGTAGGCTGGGACTGGCACTGAAACTTTCGTAGCTCGTCAGCACCACCGATCGAATGTTGTCACAGACAGATTCTATGTTAATGCTGCTTCCCGATTCGATGTTGATGCTGCTTCCTGCACCTCCAATCTGGCCTACTCACGGCGCGACACACAGTTGCCGGTTGTACACAGCAGAGCGCTGCTACGGCACTTGTTCCATAGTAGTGGCTTCGGTCGCTAACTCCGCCATGGTTTGGGGGGGACAGCGAACGAGGCCAGCAAAAAGCTGCTGCTTCTGTCCTCGTATTGAATCGCGGAGCTTCTTCTGCCATGTCGGGGTCGGCTCGACGAAAGAGGTTCGTCTTGTCCTCGGCGTACATCATGACGCTCTCATTCGGCATTTCGGCGCGCGAGTGAATCACTCGCTCGGCTCCTTCACCGCTATCGGGATTGGCCCAACTTGCCAGCAACTGACGGCAAAAAACGCTCCAAAAACGCACCAAGCACGAGCGCCGTCCTCTAGGCTTAAATACACCTTGCTCATCTTGACGAAGTCGGTCCAACCATTGTAATCGAAGACCCGCTCGAACTGAGCCAGCCAGCACTCGACAACCTCTAAGACGGAACCGGAGGACACCTTCGGAGCACATGGCTTCCGCAGTGTATTAGGCGTGGCCGCAGTGCCTTCCAGAGCGTTGGAGGCTGCAGCGCCTTCCACAGCGTTCGGAGATGTCACTGACGTCATCGCGGGCAGAGGTCCACGCTCAGGAGCTAGTCTTCGGAGTCTTCAGCTTGCGCGGTGAGAAGGTGTTGTCACTGCAAGTACAGAGGCGTTTGGAACTTCGGCTGAGGGTTACCCAGCACCTCCACCAGTTGTCGCGAGCTACGAAAGGTCTTTTACTCGGAAGAACTGGGCCGGCGGGGAGATGCACAGAAAACTGTCAAGATGGCCGACTTAATAACAACAACTACTAGCCCGAGCCCGCGCTCCCCCAGAACATCTTCCATTCTAGCGGGCAGCCATGGCCAGCGCTGGCCGCACCTCGTGGGCAAGTAGCAATATTCTATGTGTAGTCTCCGTCCTAAATTTGTTTCATGTTTTGTGATATTCCGTCGGGTTCTCTTGTGGTGGGCGATTGATTCAGGGCTCGAAAGGCACTGAGAAGTGCAGCACGAGCTCGTGTGGTCCAGCAAGATGGCGCACGGGCTCTGAGTCACGCAACTGCAACAAAGTTACTGAGTGGGCCGGCCTTTCTGCTCGTATACTTCAAATGATGTAGATTGCCTTTAATTACTGCTTAGAGTGCCCCTACACTAAACTTTTTAAAGTGCTTAGCGCTTTGAGGATCCCGCTAGTCATGCTTCCGTAGATCTCATGCGGCGCCATCACGCTCAAATTGAAGTGGTGAATACAGGCATAAAGCGAGGTTACCGATCTACAAAACCGTGTTAAAATCAACCAACCTATAAAAGATTAATATAAGTAAATAATGTTTACAATCAAAACGTGATCGCAATATTTAAATCAAAACTGCTTGAGAACATATCTAAAGCTAAGCATCTCACCCGCGTCACGCAAAAGGCGAGCGCCATCGCCTCGCGATGCTTGCGATTGCTCCTCCCACCGGCGCTTTTCTAGCACCTTCGTCACCGCATGCAACCTGATGGAACTCGCTGCAAATGACACGCATCTTAACTTTCGTAACAAGCAGAAAGTCAACAAAACTTAGCAAAAAGTAGCGCTCATATCGCATACCGCTGTTATAAATCTCCCTAACAACTTAAGATTCTACTGGTGTGGGGGAAACCATATACATGCCTAATTACCTCAAACAATGGCGTCATCGATGGTTTTGTAAACGGGGCAGTAACGTATATGGGGGGGGGGGGGGTCCTGACTTTTTTTTGTACTCATACTGAGGGGGACACTACTTGCAAGTGATTGATTGATATGTGTGGTTTAACGTCCCAAAACCGCCATATGATTATGAGAGACGCCGTAGTGGAGGGCTCCGGAAGTTTCGACTACCTGGGTTTTTTTAACGTGCGCCCAAATCTGAGCACACGGGCCTTCAACATTTCTGTTTCCATCGAAAATCCAGCCGCCGCAGCCGGGATTCGATCCAGCGACCTGCCGGTCAGCAGCCGAGCACCTTAGCCACTAGACCACCACGGCGGGGCACCACTTGCAAGTGTCCCCCTTGAATTTCTCTTTCACACATCATATTTCTGAATTGCTTGACAGTTAAGTATAGTGCATCGAACTTTTAAGTGCGAAGCATTTCTTAGCGAACTTCGGTGACTTTGAGCGTATCTATCTATCTATCTGTCTATCTATCTATCTATCTATCTATCTATCTATCTATCTATCTATCTATCTATCTATCTATCTCGCCGCCTATGACTTTTAGCTCTCCTGGCCGTTTCGATAATGGTATCGATACCAAACTTGGTATGACATAACATGACTGTATGAAGAACGTATTTGACTAGGGATAACATGAAAATCATGATATGGATGTCATTAATGTCATGATTTACATTTCATGGTACTGCAGCTCTTGCGGTGGTTTCGTTGACATGGCATGTTGCGAAACTGGTATGGTATGACATGATTGCATGGCGAACACAAGCGACAGACCCAAACATGAAAATCATGACGTGCGTGCCGTGTAACAACATGACTACATTCCACGCTTATGATGCGCTGGCGGCCGTTTCGCTAGCTTCACTTATACGAAACTTGGTATTACGGGACGTGAAAGGATGACGAACGTATGATACTGGTGCAAACAAGATAAACATGAGATGCGCGTCATGTAACAACATCACTACATGTTATGCGCCCCGCTGCGGTGGTCTAGTGGCTAAGGTACTCGGCTGCTGACCCGCAGGTCGCGGGATCGAATCCCGGCTGCGGCGGCTGCATTTTCTATGGAAGCGGAAATGTTGTAGGCCCGTGTGCTCAGATTTGGGTGAACGTTAAAGAACCCCAGATGGTCAAAATCTCCGGAGCCCTCCACTACGGCGTCTCTCATAATCATAAGGTGGTTTTGGGACGTTAAACCCCGCAATTCAATCAATCAACTACGGGCTACACTCTGATGCACTCGCGGCCATTTCACTAGCTTCATATGTACGAAAACTCGGTATTACGCGACGCTAACGGACGACATAGGTAAATGACACATCCAAACATGATAATCACGACATGCGTTTTATGTAACAACTTGACTACATGCAACACTGACGATGCGCTCGCGGCCGTTTCCCAAGCTTCGCGTATTCCAAATTTGGTATTACGTGACGCCAATGAATGGCGAAGGTATGTGATTGGTGCAAACATGATAATCATGAGATGTGTGTCATGTGAAAACATGATACATGACACAGTCAAGGCATTAATACATTTAGACGTGACGCAGTGCACGTGCTCACCGGCGTTCATTTCGTCGCGTCACGCAGGCGTTGCCACGCCATGCGCCGGTCCTGCCATATGCTCGCTTGCTTTGACGCATGCGCGTTTCAGTGCATCCAGTGTCCTTCCGTCACGAAAAGAGAGAGACGCAGTGTTGTCTGGGTAACGAATCGGCATAGAGTAATGTTACCCTATGGCATCGGCGCGAAATGCAGGATGTCGCACTTCGCGGCAGGCGCGACCAGCGTCCGTCAGGACGGCACGGACGCTGGTCGCGCCTGGCGTCAGTCTATAAAGTGCTCCCGTTTTGCGGACGCTGGTCGCGCCTGGCGTCAGATTATAAAGTGCTCCCATTTTGCTAACGTAGCGTTGCTGTGCCCAGCGTGCACGCGCGTCAACGCTACATTGGAGTATATTGGGCCCTTCATGATGCGCTCCCGGCCGTTTTGCTAGCTCCGCATATACCAAATTCGATGTTTCGAGACGTGAATGCATGACAAAATTTATGACTAGTGCAAACGTGATGATCCTGACACGCGTGTCATGTAAGAACATGACAACGAACCACGCTCATAGCGTGCTCGCAGCCGTTTTTCTAGCTCCACATATACTAAATTTGGTATCACGTGACGTGAATAGATGACGAAGGTAAACGACACATCCGAACATGATAATCACGAAACGGAAGTCATGTACGGCATCATTTAGTTCCACCTCGTAACGTTGTGCTGATTTTAAACAGACATATTGTCACGTTTCTTAAGACAAACTTGGTTTATTGGGTTCGTTGAGTCGACTAGCCAAGCAGCAGCTCAGACAGATCGTCTTTGTCTTCTTCCACTCCTGGATCTCACCCAAGCATATCAGGTGGCATTAGTCCCCCCTTTGAAAGCATCGACTCGATGCTCGTAACGAAAAAAAAAATGAAGGCATACACACGCAGATACAGAGAACCAAAAGAGGGAGAGTGCCAGTACTTGCAGCGCAAATGAGGAAATTTCGCCAATGCTCGCGCCAAGCGCAAAAATAAAAGGCATAAAAACACAGGAGAACACGAACAGCAGCAGCAGCACAATGTCACAGCTTGTCGCAACACGTGAACCACATGGGCTACTGTGTGAAGTAGGGCTTCAGCCTAACGACATGCACGGTTTCGGGCCAAAGCTGTCGACGAGCAGACGCTGCGCCGTCCGGAAATACCTCGTAGGTAATATCGGTGACACGCCTAAGAACCTTGTACGGTCCAAAATAACGGCTTAAAAGTTTTTCGGATAAACCTGGTCGCCGGACAGGGGCCCACACCCACACTCGATCCCCAGGGTGGTAGGTGACGTTTCGATGGCGGAGGTTGTAACGTCGTGCGTCTTCATATTGTTGGTTACTGGTGTTTATGCGAGCTAGCTGACGAGCTTCTTCGGCGTATTGAGTGTATTGCTCAGCGTCTGGAGCGATTTCATTGCTTTGGTCACACGGAAGCATAGCATCGAGCATGGTTCGCACGTTGCGTCCGTTAACGAGTCGGAAAGGCGGAAATCGCGTTGTTTTTGCGTTGCCGTATTGTATGCAAACGTTATGTACGGAAGAATTTCGTCCCAGGTTTTGTGTTGTACGTCAACGTACATTTACAGCATGTCCGCTATGGTCTTGTTAAGCCTCTCTGTCAGTCCATTCGATTGCGGGTGATAAGCCGTCGTTTTTCGATGACTTGTGCAGCTCAATTTAAAAATTTCCTCCATCATTCGTGCTGTAAATGACGTCCCTCTGTCCGTAAACACGCATGACGGGGCACCATGCCGTAGGACGATTTGGTGCACGAAGAACTGCGCGACTTCAGAGGATGTGCCACGGGGTAACGCTTTTGTCTCAGCATACCGAGTAAGATAATCTGTCGCAACTATAATCCATTTGTTCCCAGGGGATGACAAAGGGAAGGGTCCAAGAAGGTCCATTCCCACGAGGTCAAATGGTGTCTGTGGTGGTGCGATCGGCTGGAGCAGGCCCGCGGGTCTCACAGGCGGAGTCTTGCGACGCTGGCACTCACGGCAGCCTTTCACGTATCGATGTACAGTAGTTGATAGTCGTGGCCAGTAATACTGTTGGCGTACTCTGGCGAGAGTTCGCGAATAGCCCAAATGTCTTGACGTGGGCTCGTCGTGGCACGCAAGGAGGATCTCGTCCCGCATTTCGGTAGGAACAACGAGTAGAAAGGCTTTGTCGCTACTACGGGCGTTTTTCTTGTAAAGAATGCCTCTTCTTATACAAAAAGAGGACAGTTCGCGAGCAATGTGTCGAGGGACCTGAGAGTTCCGGCCTTCCAGGGAATCAATATCTGGGCGTAATTCGTCGTCTGCCCGCTGCTTTGACACAAATTCGGAGTCACTAACTGCTCCGAGAAAGGCATCATCTTCGGAGCCCCTGACAGCGTGCCCCACAGGTGCTCGAGAAAGCGTGTCGGCATCTTCATGTTTGCGCCCTGACCTGTACACAATCGTAATATCGAACTCTTGCAAACGCAAACTCCACCGAGCAAGACGGCCGGATGGATCTCTGAGATTTGCCAGCCAGCAGAGCGAGTGGTGGTCAGTCACCACTTTGAAGGGACGACCGTAAAGGTAAGGCCGAAACTTGGTCGTCGCCCACACGACTGCGAGGCATTCTTTTTCCGATGTAGAATAGTTGGTCTCGGCTCGAGAAAGAGTACGATTGGCGTAAGCTATTACATGTTCAACGCCACCGTGTTGTTGTACAAGGACAGCGCCAAGTCCGACGTTGCTGGCATCTGTATGAATTTCTGTAGCAGCGTCTTCATCAAAATGGGCAAGAACAGGGGCTGTTTGCATTCTCTGCCGTAGCTCTGTGAACGCTGCATCTTGTTCTGCGCTCCAAGTAAAAGGCCCGTCATCTCGGGTGAGTCGCGTAAGAGGTTCAGCTATCTTCGAGAAGTTGGCGATAAATCGGCGATAATACGCGCACAAGCCGAGGAAACGGCGTACTGCTCTTTTATCTGATGGAACAGCGAAGGCGGCGACAGCAGCAGTTTTGTCTGGATCAGGTCGCACTCCATCCGCACTAATGACATGTCCAAGAAATTTTAGCTCTTCGTAGCCGAAATGGCATTTTTGCGATTTCAGCGTGGTTTTCCTGTGCGAATGGCGTCCAGAACCTTTCTCAGACGCTTCAGGTGTTCTTCGAAGCTCTCGGAAAAGATGACCACATTATCGAGGTAGACAAGGCAGCTTTGCCACTTCAAGCCAGCGAGAACTGTGTCCATCATCCTCTGAAAAGTGGCTGGGGCAGAACAGAGGCCGAAGGGAAGAACACGGAATTCGTAAAGTCCATCTGGAGTCACAAATGCAGTTTTTTCTCGGCCTCGTTCATCCACTTCAATTTGCCAATAGCCACTCTTTAGATCGATGGACGAAAAATACTTCGCACGTCGTAATCTGTCGAGAGAGTCGTCGACCCGTGGAAGCGGGTAAACGTCTTTTTTCGTGACGCTATTAAGCTTCCTGTAGTCAATACAAAATCGCAGCGTTCCGTCTTTTTTCTTCACTAGAACGACTGGCGAGGACCAAGGGCTGCTGGATGGTTGAATAATCCCGTCATCGAGCACATGTTTTACTTGTGTCTGAATAGCCGCACGTTCTTTGAAAGAAACGCGATAAGTCTGCTGCCGGATGGGGCGGACGTCATCGTCGGTAATAATTCGATGCTTGGCGAGGTGTGTTTGATAGACTTTGGAAGAAGAGGCGAAGCTAGACCGAAACTCCCTTAAAAGGTCATGAAGTGCAGCCTTTCTCTTGTCTGACAGCGTCGAATCAATGTCGATGTGGTCTAGAAATTCTTCATCCTCATGCGTTTCCTCGGACGCGAAGCACTCCGTGACGTCGGCAACAGGTTTTCCATAGGCTACGGTGGTTCCGCGGAAAAGATGCCGGTGCTCGTAGTTGAAGTTCGTAACTAGTATTCGCGACTGTTCGTTACGGACACGTACAACACTTCGGGCGGCACATACCCCTTGGAGTAGCAGAAGTGATAGGTTGCTTTCAGCCACCACGTCACCGTCCCGGAGGTCTTCACAAATGACTTCTATGGGAACAGTCGCTCGAGACGGCAGCGTCACACTGTCGTCAGCAACACGCAACACAGGTCTACGGCAGTTATCAGCGCCTCGATCTGTTGCGCCTTGAGTCGAGAAGGTCACGATGCGTTCACGGAGATTTATGATGGCACCGTATTCCCGAAGGAAGTCCATGCCGATAATCAGCTGACGTGAACAGTCGCGCAGAACGAGGCAGCTGAGCACAAACGTTGACGCACGAATTTTCACTCTTGCCGTACAGCGACCCAGTGGCGTTACAACGTGTCCTCCAGCAGTTCGAATTCGCGTTTCATTCCACGGCGTAATCACTTTCCGGAGATCTTTTGCTAGCCTCCCGCTGATAATCGAATAGTCTGCACCAGTGTCTATCAATGCATTGACCTGAAAACCATCAATCAGCACAGGTATGTCAAGTGACACGCGGTCACTGGGTTCAGATGTGGATTTCGGCGTTTCTTCGGTACTGCGATTACTCTCTGATTGAATGTCTTCCGTGTTGCGTGCAAGAATCGATGGGAGGTCTTCCGCACTTTGAGTCCCAGCAACCTTGCCCCCGGAGGCCGCTGCCTTCAGTTTTCCCGACGAGGGCTTGGAGAGCGTTTCCGTGCCGTCACATCGAAACGTGACCCAGTGGCTGCGGGTCTCCTCGGAGATGGTGACCAAGATTGCCGTCGTGTAAAGGGTGCACGCTGTTGCGCGAGATACTCTTCGATGTCCCTCGGCCTTTGAACCATTTGGGGACGAGGTGAATTGAAGGAAAATCCACGCAGGCCAAGTTGCCAGTATGGGCATTCGCGGTAAATGTGACCAGCCTCACCGCAATGATAGCAGAGGGGTCGTCTGTCCGGCGTACGCCAGAGATCAGACTTGCGCGTCGGTGCACGGCGACCATCGATGTCCAAACCAGAGTGCGCCGACTGAGTTGCGACTGACGGCATCATTGTCTGGATCGGGACGTATGGCACTGTCTGAAGCGGAACGTGCGGCACTGTCTGGATCGGGACGTGCAGCACTGTCTGGAACGGGACGTGCGGCACTGGCTGGGTCAGGACTCCTTGACCAGAACGAGGCGTGGCAGATCGCAAGGCTTCCCCGTACGTACGACGGCGACTGTCAGTAGAAACAGGCGCCGTTTCCGGATCAACCGACATCAGCGGAAAACGATGAGTGTGCAACACCTGTTGGACCTCGTCACGGATGACACTGGTGATAGAACCAACATCTGTTGGTCTTGTCCCGTACATCTTTTCCATTTCTTCCCGGACAACAGATCGGATGATCTCGCGAATCCATTCAGGGCTCTTGCTCCCAGGGGTGGCGAAAATTTCGGGGGTTGAGGCAGCATTCACTTGACGGTCAAACAGGGCAGACCGTTGGTGCAGTACTTGCTCCATTGTTGCCGCTTCATTAAGGAACTCAGCAACACTCTTAGGGGGACAACGCACCAAACCAGCAAAAAGTTGTTCCTTCACACCACGCATGAGGTGGCGCAACTTTTTTTCTTCTGCCATAGCAGGATCCGCTCGCTTGAAAAGCCGTGTCATCAACGTACATCGAGACGGTCACGTTTGGCATTTGGATGCGTGGTTGTAGTGCACGCTCCGCCCGTTCGCGGCGGTCGGGACTCCTGTAGGTCTCCAGAAGGCGACGCAGGAACTCGCGCCAAGATGTCAGAACATCATCCCTGTTCAAAAACCACGTCTTGGCACCGTCCTTTAGGAAGTGTACACGTTCCGGAGCTTCGCGGCATCATCCCAGTAATTGATCGCTGCGACACGTTCGAACTCACTCAGCCAGTCGTCAACATCTTCATGCTGCTCTCCGTGAAAGGGACTAGGCATGAGCGGGTTCTGGACGGTGCAGTAGATCGGCGTGGAAGGTGTCAGAGCTTGCACGGGATCTTGTGTCGAAGTCATAGTCGCTGCGTCAGTGGTTGTTGTCTCAGGCGGTAGGCCTCGTTGGCGGCGGCTTACTCTAAGAACAGGAGTGTCCACGGATGCAGGGCTTGTGTTCCGGCTGCTGGACGGGGTCTTGGGCACCGGGTGGATCGTGAGACGTTGTACCCAGCAACTCCACCAGTCTTGTCACGTTTCTTAAGACAAACTTGGTTTATTGGGTTCGTTGAGTCGACTAGCCAAGCAGCAGCTCAGACAGATCGTCTTTGTCTTCTTCCACTCCTGGATCTCACCCAAGCATATCAGGTGGCAATATGAACATTTTTCATTCATGCTTCGCATATCATCGATTCCCACTGTACGTGTGTCCCAGGTCGCGTTCATTCGGGAGGCGATCACCGGGCTAATTCCAAGGGCCGAAGTATCGGCCCCCCGAACCGCACCACGAAATCGTGCACAATTTAGAAGTGGTCCTATTTGGCGCGCCAGCGGACGCCGGCTGTAGCCCAAAGAACAAGTCAGAGCCGAGAGTTGATAAACAAAACAAAATTATATTCTCAATAACGGCAGATCAAAACAATACACAATTATGCACACTCCACAATAGCTGAGTACAATATGTCACCAATCAAACAATGTACTACACAGTACAATCAGTCACACTCGAAACAACGGACACAGACAACAAAACGCACTACAATGCAGTCGCATGCATCGAACAACCAAGACACTTAAAGACTAAAGAGTTAGGAAACTTGTTCAGCTCAAAGTTCTTGGAACAAAAGTATGGATGATACTCTTCCGAGAATTACTCACTCAAAGTCCAGCGTTGTTGTCGTTCCGCAGCCCCCTAAGTTTTTCTTCCAGGAAACCTCGCGTCTTCAATTGGCCGTTCTCCAGGCACCAAACTTTTTCGCCGGAAACACGTCTGCTTCACACACGCAGCTGTTGCCACGCGTATTCGCTCGATAGCGGTAGACACACACTCTTGCCTGTAGCTCGAGTCTTCACCCCTCAGGTAAAAATCCTCTTCTTGTCCTCCTTTGTCAGTGAAGACAAAAGGCTTCGGCGACAAGGCGGAACACCCTACGCACTCTGGCGCAATATTACTTCTTCTCCTGCTTTGTCACTTAGGACAAAACCTTCGCCGACGACATGGTGGAACACCCTACGCACTGAGGCGCATACTTTCTTCTTCTCCTGCTTTGTCACTAAGGACAAAATCTTCGCCGACAGACACGGCGCAATACCCCACGCACACTGGCGCTAACTTCATTTTTCTTCTGATCTCCCATCTCGGCTGTTCGATTAAATACCTTCCGCGCGAGATTCCAGAAAGTTCTCATCATTTCATCGGCGAGATACGCAGCGAAGGCTAGGGAAAGGGTGAGACGGTACGAGGGCCGTCCGCGGAAGATGACCCAACCCTGCATCACCGTGCCCCTTTCCATCGAGAACTCTCTAGGGCTTGCCCGGCCACCGATGCGAGGAGGTTCGTTGGCGAACCTACGCTTCCGAGGGGAGAGGGACGCGCGCCCGGGGAGTCTTTGGATGCTTGTTTTCTTTTTTTATCGTTGACTTCTCGGCGCATCGTCGCGAGAATTTGGCGGCGCGCCCTTTTTTGAGCGCTCGTTTTGTGACTCCTGCCCCCCACTTTAAGAATATTATCTCATAATATTCAAAACCACACAAACGAGCGCGAACAGTCCCCACACTCTCAAAGACTGTAACATAGTCCGTCGCTCATGACACGTCACATTGACAATAGATCACTCAATACAATTGTACATTGTAATTCAATCTCACAACACATAAAATATAGCCACAGGTACATGAATACAATACTCCATCACATATTCCAAACAATACAAATGTACAAAGTTCTCTCATTACAACAATTGTACAATACTATACATCACATCACCGTAACAAACATTTTGATTCGCTCGACTCACAGTTGTGACACAGGATAACAAAACACAACACATTGAGGCTCAACACAGCCAAACGCATTCCAATTTGACCTCAGCACCTATCCTAAGTACTTCGAGCTGCGCTTGCGCCCTTTCTTGCGGTGCTCTCTCGATCTCTTCTTATTGTTCTTGTTTATGTTCCGATGAGCCCTTTCCAACGACGGTATCTGAGGTGGCGTCTCAGCCATCGTTGTCCCTTTCGACATCGTTAACGGGTCATAACGTTCAACCGATCCTGTCACCCGCTTGTTCATGTCACGACATTGGGCCTGGCTGGCCGACTCCGTCACCTTTACATTTCGGTTGGTTGAGGTCGTGCCGACGTAAGTCCAGCTGCCCAGCACGTGAACTCATTCAACACGATCATCTTTCATTCACTGTCTCTTGCACCACGGCTTCACCTTGGGCTCGAGTGAAATCCTTCCCGGGGGTTTTCTCCACTGTACCTCGCGGTACCTGCGTCGGCGGGGGCTCCATCTTCGGGTCTTCCCCCAAACGTTCCGGATCCTTCGGCCCTCGCGCCCCGCCGATGTTACCGATGACGAGGTCGTACAGGGGGTCGTCATGCATAGAGCCGTAACCTTCCCGCTGAAGTACGGGGTTTCAACGTCAATTTCTGCTTCGGGAAGCATCCGAACCGTACTGTCAATTAGGCAAACCGGTTTCGTTTTGCCTGTCAACTCACTTTCCCGTACCAAATTTCTCCGCACGATAACCATGGAGCTACCGGTGTCTCTTAAAACCGCAATCTTCTTGCCCGCAACTTTTCCAGGCAGCGTTGGCATTCCCTTCGTAACACCAGTTGGCTGTTTTGTCATTACAGCACTGACAATAGGAAGTTTCTCCCCATTTTTCAGCTCTACGAATCCGTCGGTGACGGCATTATCATCGGATTTCGGTGCTGCTAGCACACAGGATACCTGGTGAGTTTGACTCACTCCGTTACGACAAGCGTCTGCTTTGTGCCCAGTCTGATCACACTTGAAACATTTTACAACCATGGGACTCGTAAAGTTAGTTCGACAGTTGTTAGCGCGATGACCCACTCGGTTACACAGAAAACATCGCGGAATGCTCTCCGGTGCACGCTTCTTTTCTTCGGGAGCCGATTTCTTCGAATCTTCAGGACACTCCTTCTTGACCTTGGCCAAATTAGTGCCACCTTGCGCTTCCAAGAATTGATCAGCTAATTCAA
Organism: Rhipicephalus microplus; assembly: GCF_043290135.1. Classification (NCBI taxonomy): domain Eukaryota; kingdom Metazoa; phylum Arthropoda; class Arachnida; order Ixodida; family Ixodidae; genus Rhipicephalus; species Rhipicephalus microplus. Next base: position 114,208,924 of record NC_134701.1, read on the forward strand.
GCATGTCTTCGAGTGACTTAGCTCTCCTTTCTTTCAAGTACAGCGACAGGCTTGGGTGGCAACTAGTAAGAAATTGTTCTCTAATTAGGAGCTCCCTAAGCGGATCGTACTGCTGCGCTGTCCCTGAAAGTTCAATCCGTCTGTCAAAATAATGGCAAAGTTGGGCGGCATACTACGTAACCGTCTCCCCATCAGCTGGCTTTCCTGTCCAAAATCTGTCCCGGAATCCTTCCACAGCAAATCTAAATCGCTTCAGAAAGCAGCTTTCACCTTTGCATAGTTGGCTGCATTGGTCAGCGTCAGCCTGCCGTACACACTGAGCGCTTCACCACTTAAGCAAGTACTCAAAGCAGTTGCCCATTGATGTTCCGGCCAATTCTGGCTCCTCGCAATCGTCTCAAATCGGTGAAGGTACGCGTCAAGGTCGTCCTTCCTTCCATCAAACGCTACGAGCAGCTTGCTTGGGTTCAAGCGGAAGCCGTGGTCCTCCCGTTCGCTGCTTTCAACTCAAGCTTGGAGCAGAGTTTCACTTCGCTGTTGCAAACGGAGCCACTCGAGTTCCATCTCGTGCTGTCGCTGCCGTTCCCTTTCCTCTCTTTCTTGTCTCGCCCTTTCGGCTGTCAACTTTTCTCTCTCCAGCTCCAACTTCAATTGCTGCTCTCTTTCTTCTTTCAGCTGTCGCTCCTTTGCCTCTCTTTCTACTTTCGCCATTTCAGCGGCCAGCTTTTCTCTCTCCAACTCAGCTGCTTTTTCTTCCTTGGCCCTCTCAGCTGCCAACCTCTCTCTCTCCAACTCAGCTTATTTTTCCGCTTTGGCTCTTTCGACCGCCAACCTTTCTTTTTCCAGCTCAGCTGCCTTTTCTTCTTTGGCCCTCTCTTTTTCTTCTTTTTCCTTCTGGGTGACCCATTTCCGTAGTTCGGCGCCAGAAAGACCCATCTTCTCACCAAGAGTGACTAACTTTTCGAGATCCATTGTGTCTCGCAAATAAAACCTTGCCGCGTGCAAAAAGTATCTGCCTAAATCGGTCTATCGGAACACTCTCCTGCACTCGTTAACGAGAACACTGAGCAACACACGAAATCGTTCCGATAGCAGTATCAACAACTCGAAGCTCTTTCTCACTATTTTGGACACACTGTGTCCTTGTCGCGGACGCCAGATTAATTGTCCCAGGTCCCTTTAATTCGGGAGGCGATCGCCGGGCTAATTCTAAGGGCCGAAGTATCGGCCCCCCGAACCGCACCACGAAAGCGTGGACAATTTAGAAGTGGTCCTATTTGGCGCGCCAGTGGACGCCGGCTGTGGCCCAAAGAACAAGTCAGAGCCGAGAGTTGATAAAGAAAACAAAATTATATTCTCAAATATGGCAGATCAAAACGATAAACAAGTATGCACACTCGACAATAGTTGAATACAATATGTCACCAATCAAACAGTGTACTACACAGTACAATCAGCACACTCGAAACAACGGACACAGACAACAATACGCACTACAATGCAGTCGCATGCATCGAACAACCAAGACACTTAAAGACTAAAGAGTTGGGAACTTATTCAGTCCAAAGTTCCTGTAACAAAAGTCTGGATGATACTCTTCCGAGAATCACTCACTCAAAGTCCAGCGTTGTTGTCATTCCGCTGCCCCCGAAGTTTCTCTTCCAGGAAACCTCGCGTCTTCAATTGGCCGTTCTCCAGGCTCCAAACTTCTTCGCCGGAAACATGTCGGCTTCACTCACGCAGCTGTTGCTACGCGTCTTCGCTCGATAGCGGTAGACACACACTCTTGCCTGTAGCTCCAGTCTTCACCCCTCAGGTGGAAATCCTCTTCTTCTTCTCCTCCTTTGTCACGGAAGACAGAAGGCTTCGCTGACAAGGCGGAACACCCTACGCACTCTGGCGCAATGTTACTTCTTCTCCTGCTTTGTCACTGACGACAAAACCTTCGCCGACGACAGAGCGGAACACCCTACGCACTCAGGCGCATACTTTCCTCTTCTCCTGCTTTGTCACTAAGGACAAAACCTTCGCCGACAGACATGGCGGAATACCCCACGCACACTGGCGCTAACTTCCTTCTTCTCCTGATCTCCCATCTTGGCTGCTCGATTAAATGCCTTCCGCGCGAGATTCCAGAAAGTTCTCATCATTTCGTCGGCACGATACGCAGCGAAGGCTGGGGAAAGGGTGAGACGGTACGATGGCCGTCCGCGAAAGATTACGCAACCCTGCATCACCACGCCCCTTTCTATTGAGAACTTTCTAGGGCTTGCTCGGCCGCCGATGCAAGGAGGTTCGTTGACGAACCTACGCTTCCGAGGGGAGAGGGACGCGCGCCCGGGGAGTCTTTGGATGCGTGTTTTCTTTTTTTTTTATCGTTGACCTCTCGGCGCTTCGTCGCGAGAATTTGGCGGCACACCCTTTTTTGAGCGCTCGTTTTGTGACTACGTGGGATCTGCCAATTTTTTGAATACGTTTACTTTTTGTAGCCTGTACCGGTGTTCGATGTCACGCAGCAGTGTGAGACTATTCAAAGCACAACGACTACTCGATCAGTTTCAGGAGAGACTGAATAGAATAATGCAATTACACGATCTGGGAACCCATGTTCGTTTTGTTTCGTTTGATATCTGCGCACGGTTTAAATGTTTTTATAAGTAAAAATAGAACCTATGGAACGGGGTTTATTGGCGCAAGTAGTACTTGCACAGCAGGTCTATTGATGTGGAAAGCGGGCGGCAGGAACCGACCCAGGAAACACAACGCTCGGGGCAACAGCTCGCGCTCGGCTCCTCTTGCTAAAGGCGTGACCCACTGCGGCACATATTCTTCTTCCTCTCTACAATACTCCGGCGATGAAGGCGAGCCATCCTGGCAAGTCAAAGTGATGAGATTAGGAGTGGGTCGTGATATGGCTTGAGACGACTCACGTGGACAGTCTCACGACCAAGGCATCGCCTGTCTGTAGATGGCGTGACCGGCTCGATCAGGTATGTGACAAGAGATCGACGTTCGACGACGCGATAAGGACCGTGAAACTTGGGGGCAAACTTAGCGGACAGACCTGGGGAGTGGAAGGGCAGTCGGAGCCAGACAAGCGAGCCCACGGCAAAAGTCTCGACTTGCTGGTCGCGGTCGTGGCGGTCTTTTTCGAATGCTTGCTTGTCCGAGGTGAATAATCGGGCCAACTGACGACACTCTTCAGCGTGGTGCAAAATTTCAGAAAGAGGGCTGAACTCTGAGACGTCGGGACGATACGGCAAAATGGTGTCAAGGGTGGAGCATGGCTCACGCCCATATAGAAGAAAGAAAGGCGAGAAGCCTGTGGTTGACTGCGTCGTGGTGTTGTACGCATAGGTCACAAATGGGAGAATGACATCCCAGTTTGCTTGGTCGGAATTGACATACATGGCGAGCATGTCTCCTAGCGTTCGGTTGAAGCGCTCAGTTAGACCATTGGTCTGCGGGTGGTAGGCTGTAGAGGTGCGGTGCACCGTGCGGCATGCCTGAAGGAGTTGTTGTACAACTTCGGATAAAAAGACACGCCCTCGATCACTTAGTAGTTCACGTGGTGCCCCGTGACGCAGTACGAGGCGTCGCAAAACAAAATTGGCTACGTCACGTGCACCAGCCGTAGGTAGTGGAGTTTTTTCAGCATACCTTGTCAGATGGTCGACGGCGACAATGATCCATCGATTTCCAGTGGCAGTGTAAGGAAGGGGACCATATAGATAGATACCAACGCGGTCGAAAGGGTGCGCCGGACACGGTAGAGGCTGTAATAATCCGGGTGAATGGGCAGCTGTCTTTCGTCGTTGGCATAATGAACAAGACCGAATGTATTTTCGTACAAAAGTGTACATACCACGCCAGTAGTAACGCTGGCAGATCCGCTGATATGTTTTTAACACACCAGCGTGAGCATGTTGTGGGTCGGCATGAAAATACGCACAGACATCAGATCGCATGTGGCGTGGTATCACCAAGAGCCATTTACGACCATCCGCGTGGTAGTTTCTGCGGTATAGTTGTGCGTCCCGTATCGGGAAATGGCTGGCTTGGCGGCGAAGAGCGTGTGTGTACGCAGACGTTGAAGAGTCGGAAAGAATTTTAAGGAGGGATGTTATCCATGGGTCTTTCCACTGTTCAGGCGACATGCTTGTGACGGAAATGGGAGCGATGGAGAAGTTGGTGTCCGAATGCAGGTCTGCGGCAGATCTCACTGGTGATCGTGAGAGGGCATCCGCATCAGAGTGTTTTCGTCCTGAGCGGTAGACGACACGAATGTCGAATTCTTGTAGTCGGAGAGTCCAACGTCCAAGGCGACCTGAAGGATCTTTTAGCGACGCCAACCAACAAAGTGCGTGGTGATCGGTCACAACGTCGAAACTCTGTCCGTACAAGTAAGGACGAAACTTGCTTAACGCCCAAACGATTGCGAGGCATTCCTTTTCAGTTACGGAGTAGTTCATCTCCGCTTTCGTGAGTGCGCGGCTTGCGTATGCGACGACGTACTCTGGAATACCTGGCTTTCGTTGCGCGAGTACTGCTCCCAGACCAACGCCACTGGCATCTGTGTGCACTTCAGTGGGGGCACTTGGGTCGTAATGGCGTAGAATCGGTGGGGACGTAAGTAAGCGGCGCAGTGTAAGGAAAGCTTCGTCGCATGCCGGGGTCCAGTTAGAAAGATTAGCTGGACCGTTCAGTAGTTAAGTGGGGCTATTATTGTTGCAAAGTTGTGGACGAAACGACGAAAATACGAGCACAAGCCGATGAAGCTCCTAAGTTCTTTGAGTGAAGTCGGCTTCGGAAAGTCGGCTACGGCTTGAAGTTTGTCTGGGGCGGGGCAAATTCCATCCTTTGTCACAACGTGACCAAGTATCGTAAGTTGGCGAGCCCCAAAGCGGCACTTCTTTAGGTTAAGCTGGAGGTTTGCCTTGGTAAGACACTGAAGAATGGTGCGCAGACGGTCGACGTGGGTAGGTAAATCAGGAGAAAATACGATAACATCATCGAGGTAACATAAGCATATCTGCCATTTAAGGCCGCGTAAAATGCTGTCCATCATTCGCTCAAACGTTGCAGGTGCATTTGCACAGACCGAATGGCATAACCATGAATTCGTATAGGCCATCCGGCGTAACGAACGCTGTTTTGGGACGGTCACACTCTGCCATCGGAACCTGCCAGTAACCTGAACGTAAGTCCAGCGAAGAAAATAATTCGGCACCTTGTAGGCAATCGATAGCGTCGTCGATGCGGGGAAGAGGGTATACATCTTTCCGTGTAATTTTGTTCAGTCGCCGGTAGTCGACACAAAATATAATCGAACCGTCTTTTTTCTTCACTAGCACCATAGGTGAAGACCAGGGGCTAGAATATGGTTTGATGACACCGCGCTGAAGCATATCATCCACCTGTTCTGCAATTACACTTCGTTCCTTGGGTGATACGCGGTAGGGGCGTTGCCGCAAAGGAGGGTGCGTTCCAGTGTAGATTGTGTGAGCGACGGTGTTAGTTTGACTCAGTGCCTTTTGAGGAAGGTCAAATGAATCTCGGAATTCATGGATAAGGGTCATTAGCTGGTCCCGTTGATCCGGACGAAGCTTGCTGTCGATGGAACGATTGAAGATATCCGAGGAGTAGTCATCCCGCGTAAAAAGAGAAGTAACGGCGTTCAGTTGAAGTTGCTGGCCAGGGTCGTGGGACTCAATAGGCACAATAACGTTGTCATCAACAGGATGAACATAGCCCAGTGTTTCGTGAGCTCTTAAGGTGAGAGGGCATGAGCTAGCATTGCAAACGACGATTCCGGAAGTATCCTGGTGAGGTGGCAGAACGGCGTATGGCAGAGACATACCGTGGCGGCGACTGAAAACGTCAGATGGGGCGAACACAACGGTAGAGCCGGATAATTCAGTGCGATTGACGGGGACAACGATGGCACTAAGAGGAGGAACATCAACGTCGGAAGCAACAAGAAGCTTGCCCAGGTGAGTGCGCTCATTGTCGGTAGATGGCGCATCTGAAAACAAAGATAATTCCACCTGCGCGCGAGCACAGTCAATTACGGCGTGGTGGCGTGACAAAAAATCCCATCCAAGTATCACGTCGTGGGCACAAGTGGTCAACACGAGAAACTCGATGTGGTACAGGACGTCCTCAATATTTACTCTCGCCGTACATGCTCCGACTGGTCGAGTTGGTTGCGCATTCGCGGTACTCAGCAAAACGTCGGAAGGCGGCGTCGTTACTTTTCGTATCGAACGGCAGAATTTCTGACTGATCACAGATACGGCAGCACCCGTATCAACAAGCGCAAGAGTTCGTAGACCTTCAACAAACACTTCTAGAACGTTTGGGGGGGACGGGCGAAGACTTCTACAATGCGACGATTTCGCAGCTCGTGCCTCCGGAGCTGCGGCAGTCAGTTTTCCGCCTCTACAGGGTTCGGTCGGCGACGCAGAGGAGACGGAGAACGGTAGCGGCGTGGTGAGGATGAGCGACGGGGACCGAATGATCGGTAGTCGGCAGCAGGGCAGTGGTCTAGTTCGGTTGGTGACGGGTCGCGTTCCACTGATTGTCAGTCGCATTGACGTGGCAGTTCTCGTTGCGCGTTGTACGGGGCCGGTAAAGAGTAGTCAGGGTACCTCGGAGGTGCAGCCGGACCCGTTGCGAAGCGCCGGCGACAGAAGCGCGCCACGTGACCTGGATATCCGCATGCTTAACAGATCGGGCGATTGTCAACTGTGCGCCAAGGGTTTCCGTTATAGCGCTGTTGTGTTGCTGGAAATGGCGTCGTTGATACTCGTACAGGCTGGGGAGTCAGCCCAAGCGGAGGTCGTGGCGGAGTAGCAGCAACAGCAGCATAAGTCAATGGCGCGGTGAAGGGTGCTGTCTGAGAGACTGACGGCAATGCCTTAGAGACCTGCGCCTGTATTACCTGCCTGATGGCGGGCGCGAGACGCTCAGAAGAGGGTTCCGTTGCCAGTAGATACACTAAAAAAAAACCAAAATGGCCACCATGGTAAGATGTGTGCCCTTAAAATTTTTCTAGATTTTGTTTCGTTTTTATTTATTAACGCCACTGTAACAGAGTAGTAGAAACTTTATGGACATAAGTCGATGCGTGTGCGTGCTACGTGCTTTCTCAAGTTTTACAGCTGTGGAACGGCATTTAGCGCAGGATTGCGAACTACCCCAAAGCTTCACAAGGTATTTTTTTTCACCATCCGTGCTTTCGAAAGCTGATGAGATTGGACCCTCTGTCAGACATGCGCATACAGACACCGCCTCATGATAACAGACTGTCCTGAATTCGTGATTTCTACGCGAATTAACAGTAAGTTGTCTCAGCGGTCATTTTTAACAAACAGTGAACCGCAAGACTGGCACGCGATGTCGGCTTCTGTTTTTTTTTTCTCCTTTTTAAACAAAACGAGGGTGTCTTTGATTGTCGCCACTCTGTCTAGCAAAATACTTTTTTTTCTAGCAAAGCACATGTGTCGCAACCGTGTTTTCGACATTCTTCTCACCGCTCTCGACAGAAAAGTTTAACTTGATTGCCCGGCGCACACGTCGTTCAACCCTCAATGCCTTGCTTCCTAAAGAGCCGAGGCATCAGGGTTACCGCGTTGCAGTTATTAATTTTATTAACACGGAAGTGTTCTACGCCGGGGTCCACCACGGCTCCGCTGACGCATTTCTAACACGGATATGACGTTATAAAATATATGGGCTTAATAACAAATTATGAAAAAATACGAGAAGGCGAGAATATTTAGCGCGAAGTTGACTTAGCAATCTCTCGATTCGCAGCGCGTGGCGCTATTACGCCACGAAGCATATACGTTGTCGAGAGTGCTAACGGCAAGCCATTTTCATACACCGTTTGGCGGTGCACAAAGCTCACAAACTTTAGCGCGTTTTCATTATTAGTAGCGAGATGGCGTGACGGGCCCTAAAGCGAGATAGCGTGACGTTGGGCGCTCTTAAAGGAACCCACGATCAATATTTACGGTACCCGTTTTCTTGAGTTCAACGGAAAGCTTACCGGTCAGACCTTGTAATCGCGGATTGGCTACGTGTAAAACGCTGTAGAACATCTATAATCAGAATTTTTTTTATTTGCGGTGATTATGCAGTCTTAAGGAGACATGTTGCTAACAGTGGATGTGATCGCAATAACGATTACACACCAGTGTAACGCCAGCAGTGATAAAAAGTGAAGCCATAAGTACAAACACGTATTGTTGTGTTTGTCAATCCTGCAGTCCCGTGGCCACTGCTTTCTAGCATGCTAATTATTTTACAAGGGTTACAGCACTTTCCTGGAGCTTCTTATGCAAATAATTTTGGCCGTGCACAAGTGAGATATTTAATTTAGCGAAGTCGAGCCAAGCCAAGTCTTTGACAACGAAACGCTGCGTTTACACATGATCAACAATTCACGCATAGTAGTTCACGTGCGGTTGTAGTTGGACGGCTTCGATATGTAATCGCTTCACAACTTGACCGAGTTAGAGGAACGAATTTTGGCTCGTATGCGAGTGCAAAATTAGCACCCCCAACAAGTAGTGCCAGAGCGATATGCTTCGACGGACGACAGCGGTAGCGACGAATCCAACGGAGCGCCACCACTGGCAGCAGGCATGAAGCGGTAGCAATTCTCCACAAAGCAGTAGGTCGATGGAATTTCGCATGCCACAGCGATCGCATTCACAAGCTCACGTGCTTTTTCCAACGCGCCCGACGCGACGGGAACCTATAGCGGCTCTGGAAACGACGCGCGGCACGAAATCAGCGCCACTTTTCATGCTCTACTTCTTTTACCTTTTAAGCCATATAGAAACAAACGAAAATGAACAATACCATACATATTTGAAATTTAAGCCCTTATTTCGATGCGCTTTAAATGTTCACAGCAAATTTATTAGAAATTCACAATTGTGGTTCATAGCTCTTGCGCTAGGGGCGCGACATATCGGTTTTGGTTGCTTTTGAACGCGATTTAAAATTATATATCCTATTCAGATCGCGAAAAGCATGTTGTCACCTGTCACCATAATTCACGCTCTTTTCCTTTCAACCAGAATCTAATCAACTGTTCAGGCCAGTTGTGGTGCCCCACCCCGGTGGTCTAGTGGCTAAGGTACTCGGCTGCTGACCCGCAGGACACGGGATCCAATCCCGGGTGCGGCGGTTGCATTTCCGATGGAGGCGGAAATTTTGTCGGCCCGTGTGCTCAGATTTGGGTGCACGTTAAGAACACCAGGTGGTCTAAATTTCCGGAGCCCTCCACTACGGCGTCTTTTATAATCATGTGATGGTTTTGGGACGTTAAACCCCACATATCAATCATCAGTCAATCAGCTGTGGGTCCCTTTAAGGCCGTCGCCTGGACGAAGTGCCGCCACCATGGAGCGTGGCCTCCCCTGAGCGCGCACTTGTCAGACTCGTAATCGGAGAGGACGAAAGTTCATCGATGCCGCGGCCACGTTTACGAAAGGAGCGCGCTGCTGACACACGACAAAGGAAGAACTGTGACAGTTTGCGCTTGTCTTGTGTATACTTGTGCACTCGTTTTGTGCGTCTTTCTGTTTGAACATTGCTGCCTTCTATATGTTTATGGTTCGGGCAAAAGTTATATATATATATATATATATAAATAAATAAATATATATATATATATATATATATTATGGTACTAGAAATAGAAAGGCACTAATCCCGTCCCCTTGTCCATACACATAACAACCTCAGCACATCCTCAAAACAACAATTCTTGACCTTTTCAGTATCTTTTCAGAACAACGATAGCGTGGCCGGTTCGGTACTGTGGGTGGTGATACTACTTAGGATTTACTTCTTTTTATGATATTTCCATACATCCGAAGAAAAACACCTGCGAGGTCTCGAGTATATATACTGTATCAATCAACAGAGAGGTGACAGTGCTCGACTATTAGAGTAAAACAAACAAAGCTTGTTCACTGAAAGTTATTTATTTAACAGTAATTAATTACAACTGAAAGCTTTGTCGGGCATTCGAGTCCGCGTATAGTCTGAAAAAAGAAAAGCAGTATTAAGGCAGTCAACTCAGCTCTATCAACTACATTTGTAATCTTCCTCGAAAGTTTGACACAGTGTCCTCATCATCAAGTGTATTGCGCCCAACGCACTCACTAGTGTTAGAGGCTCCGCTCTGACAGCCTATCGATACACTCGACACGGGTGTTGACTTGACTTGCCCGAGGTCGGGCCAGGGGTCAGACGCAGAAGTCGATCCTTTCACGTTGGGAACAGGCTGCTTCGAAGCTCAATTGATCGCGATTGGCTGTTGTTCCAGGCTGCTTCGAACCACATCTCGCCGCGGTCGGCTGGTGACAATGCATCCATGATCAGTCTGAACCTTGAGCTGTCCAGTGCACCCATCAACACGGAAATTTACCTCCCGTCATCACTTACGACTTACACTCTCACACATATCTCACTTTTAACCATGCACACAAACAACAAAGGACACGAGCCTTCTCTAGTCCACTGCACTTTCTGTGACAGAGCCTCCGCTGCCATTTTGACAGTCATTTGGCTTGGAATGGCTTGGCTACTTGACTATCCAGAATGGTGCCGCATAGTCAGCTGTTTCAAGCTGCTAGTTTGTTATTACGCGCTACAGAGACGTATAATGACTAATTTAAGGCTGTGACATTTAAGAACACACTGTTTCAAATGTACATATCGCAATACCAGGTTCGATACCTAAGCCAATGATTATGCATGTCTCATTAAGCGCGACGCATAATTTGAAAATCTTCTGTTCTCCCCCCAAAAAAAACGAAGCCAAAATATACAATAACGTTATGACTGTAAGAAACAAACGTGTGGAGAAAGTTTTGACGTATGAAATGCATCTACTTGGTGCGCAAAGGTCTTGAGAAATTATATCTTAGTGCTCAGTGCAATGCTTTTGTCATCCCCAAAGATCTTTAGAAGGACCTTTTCCGGACCAATTGTTGTCCTCAGAAAGCACTCGAAAAGACGTTTCCGGGGCAAACCAGCTTGTGTCGTCCTCAGTAAGTACTAATATCAATGAGAACTGCGCGAGGACGATTGTACCATATGAGGACGACCTCAGGACATCGAGTGTTGTCTGGACTCAGACAACACAAACACAATCTCAGGACATCCTCAGTATGCCTCCGTGAGGACAATATGACGTCCTCAGAATGTCCTCTTAGGGTACTAGAAAGGCACTAATTCCGTCCTCTTGTCCGTACACATAACAACCTCAGCACATCATCAAAACAACAATTCAGGACCTTTTCAGTATCTTTTCAGAACAACAATAGCATGGCCGGTTCGGTACTGTGGGCAGTGATACTACTTAGGATTTACTTCTTTTCATGACATTTTCATACATCAAAAGAAAAACAACTGCGAGTTCTCGAGTACATATACTGCATCAATTAACAGAGAGGTGACAGTGCTGGACTATTAGAGTAAAACAAACAAAGCTTAATGACTGAAATTTATTTATTTAACAGTAATTGATCACAATAGACAGCTTTCTCAGGCATTCGAGTCTGCGTAAAGTCTGAAAAAAAGAAAAGCAGTATCAAGGCAGTCAACACAGCTCAATCAACTACGTTTGTAATCTTCTTCGAAAGTTTGACACAGTGTCCTCATCACCACGTGTATCACGCCCAATGCACTCACTAGTGCTAGAGGCTCCGCATGACAGCCTATCAGTACACTCGACACGGGCGTTGACTTGACTTGCCCGAGGTCGGGCCATGCGTCAGATGCAGAAGTCGATCCTTTCACGTTGGGACCAAGCTGCTTCGAAGCCCAATTGATCGCAATTGGCTGTTGTTCCAGGCTGCTTCAGGAATTATATCTAAGTACTCAGTCCAATGCTTTTGTCATCCCCAAAAGCTCTTTAACAGGACCTTTTTCGGACCAATTGTTGTCTTCAGAAAGCACTCGAAAAGACGTTTCCGGGGCAAACCAGCTTGTGTCGTCCTCAGTATAAGGTCAATGAGAACTGTGCGAGGACGATTGTACCATATGAGTACGACCTCAGGACATCGAGTGTTGTCTGGGTATATATATATATATATATATATATATATATATATATATATATATATATATATATATATATATATATATATATATATATATATATATATATATATATATATATATATATATATAATCATAATAATTCGCGTGCTACGTGACGCCAAACATGCGCATAAGAGTGTTTTCACACTCGTCGTTTGGCTTATAGATGGCGCTGACTGTCGCTCCTACTTCTAAATTCACAGATAAACCCAAAAAAGTGGATGGAAGGAAGGCCGCTGTGATAGCTCAGTGGTTAGAGCATCGAACGCGTTATTCGAAGGTCGTAGGTTCGATTCCTGCTCACAGTTGGTAATTTTTTCATCCACTTTTCTTTCTTCTTATTTACATTCCATTGGTTTTAATAACTTCCCCTGTACATTCCTTGGCATTACTGTCTGTTAGATCTCATTAATATTGTGTTAAAACACGGAAAAACGAGCCCTTAAGTATACACTTCTTTTCTTTATATATATATATATATATATATATATATATATATATATATATATATATATATATATATATATATATAACGACGACGAAGCAGCATGAACCGGCAAGCCACAGCGTTGGTGCACGCGCGCGATTCGAGCTTGCGTTTGTTTTGTATTTTCGGCCTGTTGGCGTTCCTCGCTCTTCTGGCGTTCCTCGGCCTTCCAGTAGGTCTGTACGTAAATAAACTGCGTGACATCTGGTGGAGGTGTGTGGACTCCCGTACAAACCTGGAACTTCGCTCCCGTACGCTTCCCCCTCTACGTGACACGAACATGGCCACCGAGACGCCTCTCCAGGTGGGACCTTCGACCGTCCATGTCACTTGCGGTGCCGTGTATCCTCAACAAGACCCTCCTATCTTCACGGGCTCCACTGAGTCGGACGTCGAAGATTGGTTGGCGAGGTACGACAAAGTCGGCGCAAGTAACAAATGGGACGACCCCAGTAAGCTGGGCTACGTCACATTCTACCTTGCGGACACCGCACAACTGTGGTTTAATAACCACGCAGCTGACATTACTACGTGGTCTGCATTCAAGAGGGCTATTACGGACGTCTTTGGACGACCTGCGGCACGCAAGCTTCAAGCCGAGCACCGTTTACGTTACCGTGTGCAGCAACCAGGCGAGACTTACACGGGCTACATTGAAAATGTGTAGCATCTATGCAACCGCATCAACTCTACCGTGCCTGAGAAAGAAAAAATCAGGCACATATTGAAAGGCATTGACGACGGCATTGATCAGCAACCACCAGTCACTACGCCTCTCACGTACGCCGCCGTCGCTGCTCGTCCTACGCAACAGCGTATGCCATATGCTCAACCTGCCATGCCACCCTATGTCGTGCCTACAACCCCAATCGTTGCGCCGTATCCCTACGCGAGATCTTCAGCTTCATTTTACCGTCGCTCAGACGCTTGGAGGATGCCGGATAATATGCCCATCTGTTTCGCCTGTGGTATCGCTGGACACGTCGCCCGCCACTGTCGCCGAGATCCCCTTCCAGTCGACATCGTGGGCAGGCCAATGGCGTCGTCGTCTAGGACGCCATCAAGGTACACCACTGACGGTCCTCGACCCTATGCAAACCATCGGTCACCATCGCCCCGACGACGCTCCCTGTCACCTATGCATCGCCGACCTGCAACGGAAGAGGGAAACTGATCGCTGCAGCTCCGGAGGCAACATCTGCATACAATTCGAACTGCTTAAGGCCTCCATTTTTCTCGCCGCAAAACGTTATTGACGTCAATGTTGAGGGGCCGCCGCACAAGCGCTTATCGACACAGCGCCGCCGTTTCCATAATCTGTGAGACCTTATGCCGCAAGTTGAAAAAGGTGACGGCGCCTCTTTCGGGCCTGATGCTCCACACGGCCTACTCGCAGTGCATAGAACCTACAGCTGTGTGCACTGCACGTGTCATTATCCAAGGTGAACTTTATGCCATTGAATTTTTTGTGCTGGCATCCTTCTCTCACAAAGTCATTCTTGGATGTGACTTTCTTTCGCGTCATCGGGCCATCATAGATTGCTCACGTGCAGAAGTTGCCCTTACACCGCTGCCAACCTCTTGTTTGCTAGATTCTCTTTCTGAATCTTACAAGCTTGTCGTTGTTGCAGACACGGAAATAGCACCGAGAACATTCACCCTTGTCGCCCTGACCTGTATGGCCGCTCCTGCCGGAACTGTTTTGTTCACTCCGTCTGACGTATTTACCCGCCGCCGTAGCCTACACCTGCCCTTTGCCGTACTCACCATGGAATCCGGTGCTACCGCCATGCTCGTCGCGAACTCGCTATCGTCGCCAGTTACCTTACTTCGCGGAGAATGTTTGGGTAACATACAAGACGTTGACCTCTTGCGCCTTCTAGAGTTCGCCGAACATGCACCTCACCTCCAGCTCAATGCTATGACGCCACCTGTGGCCACACTGCCCGCGCCAGACTCATTCCAGCCCTCTGTTGCCGCTGAGCTATCGCCGACAGAAAGAAGAGAACTCTTGTCCCTTCTTCGAAAGTTCCATTCTGCCTTCGATTGCGCTCAACCATCTTTGAGTCGCACAGCGAACATCACGCACCACATTGACACCGGTACTCATGCTCCCATACGCCAACGACCATATCGAGTTTCAGCGGAAAAACGCCGTAGTATCGACGAACAAGTCGACGATATGCTCAAGCGTGGTGTCATCCAGCCATCGCAGAGCCCTTGGTCGTCCCCTGTTGTACTTGTGCGCAAAAAGGATGGGTCTATCCAATTCTGTGTCGACTACCGCCGGCTCAATAAGATAACTCGGAAGCATGTGTACCCGTTGCCACGCCTCGACGACACTCTCGATTGCTTGCAAGGGGCAGAATATTTCTCCTCTTTAGATTTACGCTCAGGATATTGGCAAGTTTCAATGGCTGATCCTGACCGATCGAAGACTGCATTTGTAACACCTGATGGGCTGTATGAGTTTAACGTCATGCCGATTGGACTCCGCAACGCCCCAGCTACCTTCGAACGGATGACGGACACCATCCTTCGCGGCTACAAGTGGAACACGTGCATTTGCTACCTAGACGACATCGTCGTTTTTTCTCGCGACTTTTCGACTCACCTTGTTCGTCTTCGTGCTATTCTCACGTGTCTCACCTCTGCTGGCCTTCAACTTAACATCAAGAAGTGCCATTTTGCCGCACGTCAGCTCACTATACTGGGTGACGTCGTCTGCAAAGAGGGTGTTCTCCCGGATTCGGTGAAACTCCGCGCCGTGGCCGACCATCCGAAGCCCAATTCCATCAAGACGCTTCGAAGTTTTATCGGCCTGTGCTCATACTTTCGTCGATTTGTGCGAAGCTTCTCTTCCATCATCGCGCCTCTTACCAACCTGTTGACAACTTCCAAAGGCATTTCTGCTTGGTCAAAAGAGTGCGACGAATCCTTCACCACGCTTCGGCGGTTATTATTATCACCTCCAATACTACGTCATTTTGACCCTGATGCGCCTACGGAGGTCCACACCGACGCCAGTGGTGTTGGTCTTGGTGCTGTATTGGCTCAACGAAAACCAGGGTACCAAGAATACGTGGTCGCTTACGCGAGTCGAACCCTCAAGAAAGCCGAGTGCAATTATTCCGTCACGGAGAAAGAGTGCCTCGCAATTGTCTGGGCTTTGGCGAAGTTCCGCCCATACCTTTATGGCCGCCCTTTCGAAGTCGTCACGGATCACCACGCTCTATGCTGGCTATCACCGCTCAAAGACCCGTCGGGGCGCCTTGGTCGTTGGGCGCTTCGCCTACGGGAATACGACATTCGTGTTGTATACCGATCCGGCCGCAAGCACTCCGACGCTGATGCGCTATTCCGCTCACCGCTACCGGCTGACCCAACCTCCTCGTCACCTTCTTCAGCTGTCATAACACCAATCGACTTCACAGACATGGCATCGGAACAACGCAAAGATGTGTGGATTTCCCAACTCCTCGCCTTTCTGACTGATCCGTTAGCTAATTTGGTCTCAAAAACTATCCGCCGTCAAGCCACACATTTCGCTATTCGTGACGACCTGCTCTATCGGCGGAATTACACGTCTGAAGGTCGGAGGTGGCTGTTAGTGATACCCAACCACATGCGCTCGGAAATCTGTACTGCTTTCCACAACGACCCGCAAAGCGCTCACGCTGGCGCTCTCAAAACGTACAACCGTCTACGTCAGCGGTACTACTGGCGCGGCATGTACACATTTGTCCGCAAGTACGTACGTGCTTGTACTGCATGCCAGCGACGTAAAGGCCCACCTCAACGCACTGCCGGTACACTTCAGCCTCTGCCTTGTCCAGCGCGTCCGTTTGACCGCGTCGGTATCGACTTATACGGACCACTTCCCACGTCGTCTTCTGGAAATAGGTGGACAATTGTCGGCGTGGACCACCTCACGCGTTACGCGGAAACGGCAGCACTACCCGCAGAAACCGCGAGGGAAGTTGCGTTTTTCATCCTGCGCAACTTTGTTCTTCGCCATGGTGCTCCCCGCGAACTTTTGAGCGACCGGGGGCGTCTTTTCTTGTCTGACGCCATTCAAGCGTTGCTCGCTCAGTGCAACATGGTTCATCGCATGACGACAGCATATCACACGCAGACGAATGGCCTCACAGAACAATTTAATCGCACTTTCGGTGATATGTTGACGATGTACACAGCTTCAGACCAGACCGATTGGGACACTGTCCTTCCATTCGTCACGTATGCGTATAACACCACTACGCACGCGACAACGGGGTTCTCCCCTTTCTTTCTGTTGTACGGACGCGAACCATCGTGCACGCTGGACACTATCCTCCCGTACACGCCCGATTCCTCTGAGTACACTGCAATTTCTGATGTTGCCAGGTACGCAGAAGATTGTAGACGATTGGCCCGTTCACTGACAACCGAGTACCAAGGCCACCAGAAGCTACGGCATGACACCGACCGACACCTCTCTACTTTCACGACTGGTGCTCTAGTTTGGCTCTGGATTCCACCGAGCACTCCTGGCCTTTCGTCGAAATTACTGGCACGATTCTCGCCCGTACGTCACCCGTAAATTATGAGATTGAGCCTTTGACACAGTCTCATGACCTACGCCGTCGTGGCCGAGAAATTGTGCATGTGAGTCGCCTGAAGCCGTATTACGACCCTGCTATAGTGACTACGCCTTAAGTCGCCAGGTTGGCTACGCTATTCACCTGGGGCCAATGTAGGGAACTATTCGAACGACGACGGAGCAGCATGAAACGGCAAGCCACAGCGTTGGTGCACGCGCGCGACCCGAGCTTGCGTTTGTTTTGTATTTTCGGCCTTTTGGCGTTCCTCGCTCTTCTGGCGTTCCTCGGCCTTCCAGTAGGTCTGTACGTAAATAAACTGCGTGAGAATATATATATATATATATATATATATATATATATATATATATATATATATATATATATATATATATATATATATATATGTGACGTAAGAAGGCAGGGATGGTTAGGAGAAGTAGAGGAGGAAGAAGTTCAGAATGCAATAAACATGGCGTATGAGCCAGGCCACGTCACCCAGTCATCATAGCGTCACACGAGTCGGCAGGATGAAGACCTCCCAGCCACTTCATCAGTGTCTCATCATCAACGCAGTTCTACACAAGAGGCCCTGACCATACATCGACTACGGAATCATCTCCTAGCCGCACACAGCGACCAGCACCATGACAGAATCATCGACCGACCTTCCCATCCCCAAGTACACCGGAGCAGCGGACGATGGACCTGTACAAGACTGGTTTGACCTGTTCGAGTTCCACGCTACCGCTGCATCTTGGTCGGAACGGGAGATGGTTACGAACTTCGGCGACTATGTCACCGGTGAGGCATTTAAGTTTTACCTCATCCACATCTTTGAAAACGACGACTCATGGCAAAAGATCAGGGAAGAGATGATTACCCGTTTCAAAGAATACGATGAAGACCTGTTCATACCTCATCAGCGGAAGGCTTTTCAACTGACCCATCACAGTTACGCGAAGTCTTCCCGCAGTAAGCCTATTTTCCAAACGAGATCTCAGAGAAAATATACCACCATTGTACCATCATATGACTCTTCCGAAAAAACGTCACGCATTCGAACACCGACTGGTAACGTGCACGTCGCAACAGACAAGGTAAAGCGTCCGTATACCGAAAGAAATCTAGACAATTTCGCCAAAAAACTGAACCTAAAGCCGCCTTTCCCAAGAGCAATGACATCGTCATTTTCAACGTGTTCACTGCACCATGACACTTCAGATTTTACAGAACCACCCAAATGCCTTGATGCATCGTGTCACACACAAGGCCCAAACGGTTTCGAGCGTGTGACGGAATTTACGTGTGACGAGCTGGTGAATCCTCGCAATACCAGCCCCCACCCTGACGTTCCCGACCAGGGTCGTTCGACAGACACTGTCAGCCTAACTACGCTGCAAAAAGAAAAACATACGCCATCAGAACCACCTGAAGCAATGTCTGTTGTGCTCTCATCGTCAAGTGACAACACACATGTGAGTCAAAGCACTGCAGGAATTTCGAATCCTCCAACGCCGGCGCATTGTCAACTGACAGAAGCATTTACATTCAAGGATGACTCACAACCTTCCTGGGAGCTTTCTCATCAGCCTGTCACGCTGCTTTCATCGCAAGACAAGCCTAGCAGCACAGTGTCGACTACCGATAATATACTGACCACATCACCATCTAAAGAAAAGGAGACTCATGTTCCTGAAAGAGGCCCATCTGACGAACTTTCACAACAAGACGAGCAATTTCAACAAAAACAACTCCACGAACCACAGGAACTACAACGACTACTCGAACAAGAACAACGATCAAGTGAAACCTCCGCACAAGTACACTTGTGGCTTCAAGGTCACCAGAGACAACAACAATTAAAGAAGCAAAGACAAAGTCAATGCCTAAGCCACCTTCGGAGAAAGCAACGTCGACAAAATTTTCTGCACCAGTTCTCAACGCCGTGCCTTCGATCCAACAAACTGAGAGAACACCACATGAAGTTACGAAAGAGACATGAAGCTATCATGTATACAACAGAGAAGAAAAGACATCGTCCCATCAGCCTTCGTTCTCACGCACGCCGGCTAAAAGCAAAGCGTTTGTTGCCACGACGGCGCTGGATCCGATGCCAAAGACATCCGTCAAGCCAATGCTGCGCAGATTTCAAGCCTTGTTCGTTCCTCACAAGACCTCAAGATGTGTCATCATCAGTGCAGATGTGCAGGGCGGGCTTAAGCTATCCCGGGCGCAACAGTCAGCCTCGCCCACCAGAGTTGTTATAGAGTTCACCGGACTGCTCCGTCGGGCTTGAAGATTCAGTGAGATTGTGAAACTCCGTCAGGATGTGAAACTGTGAACTTGGCCATTGTTTTGTTTATTCTCTTTTTCTATTTGTTGTAGTTTGTAACCGGTGCCATCTTTCGGGGGGAGGGGGAATCCTGTGACGTAAGAAGGCAGGGACGGTTGGTAGAAGCAGAGAAGGAAGAAGTTCAGAATGCAATAAACATGGCGTATGAGCCAGGCCACGTCACCCAGTCATCATAGCGTCATATATATATATATATGTGTGTGTGTGTGTGTGTGTGTGTGTGTGTGTGTGTGTGTGTGTGTGTGTGTGTGTGTGTGTGTGTGTGTGTGTGTGTGTGTGTGTGTGTGTGTGTGTGTGTGTGTGTGTGTGTGTGTGTGTGTGTGTGTGTGTGTGTGTGTGTGTGTGTGTGTGTGTGTGTGTGTGTGTGTGTGTGTGTGTGTGTGTGTGTGTGTGTGTGTGTGTGTGTGTGTGTGTGTGTGTGTGTGTGTGTGTGTGTGTGTGTGTGTGTGTGTGTGTGTGTGTGTGTGTGTGTGTGTGTGTGTGTGTGTGTGTGTGTGTGTGTGTGTGTGTGTGTGTGTGTGTGTGTGTGTGTGTGTGTGTGTGTGTGTGTGTGTGACGCTATGATGAATGAGAGACGTGGCCTGGCTCATACCCCATGTTTATTCCATTCTCCGACTTCTTCCTTCTCTACCTCTACTAACCATCACTTGATACGTCACACGATTCCCCCTCCCCCCGAAAGATGGCACTGGTTACAAACTATGACAAATTAAAGAAATGAATGAACAAAACAATGCCTAAATTCACAGTTTCACGTCCAGACGGAGTTCCACAATCTCACGAAATCTTCAAGGCCGATTGAGCAGTCCGATGAATTTACTGACAACTCTGGTGGGCGAGGTTGACTGTTGCGTTCTGGCCAACTGAAGCACGCCTTGAACGTAGAAGTTACTGATGACACAGCGATTCTCGTCATGAATGAACAAGGGTCGAAGTACTTGTAGCATTTGAGAGTCGGATGTCGTAGGCACAAAGTTCTTCGTCGTAGACTCTGCTTTCTGTGTCGTGGCTGAGACAGAGCGAGTGCTTGCAGCCTGCATAAACGAGAACCGAAGCTGATGGTATGATGCCTTTGTTCCTTCATTGTACACGTGGTAGCTGCACGTCTCTTTCGTAGCTTTCTGTGGTCTTCTCTCAGTTCGTTGAATCGTTTACACGGCGTTGAGAACTGGTGCAGAAAACTTTGTCGACGTTGCTTTCTGCGAAGATGGCTTAGGCATCGACTTCGTCTTTGCTTCTTTAATTGATGTTGTCTCTGATGATCTTTCAGCCACAAGTGTACTCGTAAAGAGGTTTCACTTGATCGTTGTTCTTGTTCGAGTAGCCGTTGTAGTTCCTGGGGTTCATAGAGTTGCCTTTCTTGAAATTGCTCATTTTGTTGCGAAAGTTGGTCAGATGGGCATCTCTCAGGAACATGAGTCTGCTTTCCGTTGCATGGTGATGTGATCAGTAGATAGTCGGTGGTCGATACTGTACTGCTGGGCTTGTCTTGCGATGAAATCATCGTGACAGACTGATGAGAAAGCTCCCAAGATGGTTGTGAGTCATCATTGATTGTAAATGCTTCTGTCAGTTGAGAATGCGCCGGCGTTGGTGGATTCGAAATTCCTGCAGTGCTTTGACTCCCATGTGTGTTATCACTTGACGATGAGAGCACAACAGGCTTGGCTTCGGGTGGTTCTGATGGCGTATGTTTTTCGTTTTGCAGCGTGATTAGGCTGAGAATGTCTGTTGAACGACCCTGGTCCGGAACATCAGGGTATGGGCTGGTATTGTGAGGATTCACCAGCTCGTCACGCCTAAATTCCGTCGCACGTTCGAAACCGTCTGGGCCTTGTGTGTGACACGAAGCATCAAGGGATTCGGCTGGTTCAGTAAAATGTGAAGTGTTGTGGTGCAGTGAACACGTTGAAATTGCCGATTTTATTGCTCTTGGGAAAGACGGCTTTAGGTTTTGTCTTTTGGTGAAATAGTCTAGATTCCTTTTGGTATACGGAGACTTTACCTTGTCTGTTGCGACGTGCAAGTTACCAGTCGGTGTTCGAATGCGTGACGTTTTTTCGGAAGAGTCATATGATGGTACAATGTTGGCATATTTTCTCTGAGGTCTCGTTTGCAAAATAGGCTTACTGCGGGAAAACTTCGCGTAACTGTGACGGGCGAGTTGAAAAGCCTTCCGCTGATGAAGTACGGACAGGTCTTCATCGTATTCTTTGAAACGGGTGATCATTTCTTCTTTGATCTTTTTCCAAGACTCATCGTTCTCGAAGATGTGGGTGAGGTAAAATTTGAATGCCTCACCTGAGATGTAGTCAGTAAAGTTGATGACCATCTCCCGTTCCGACCATGATGCAGTGGTAGCGTGGAGCTCGAACAGGTCGAACCAGTCTTGTACGGGTCCATCGTCCGCTGCTCCGGTGTACTTGGGGATGGGAAGGTCAGTAGATGCTTCTGACATGATGCTGGTCGATGCGTAATGCTAGGCGCTTGCGCGGTTGTCCATGTGTCGTCAGGGTGTCTTGCGTGGAACTGCGTCGATGCAGAGCGACTGATGAAGGGGCAGGCAGGTCTCCATCCTGTCGACTCGTGTGACGCTATGATGAATGAGAGACGTGGCCTGGCTCATACCCCATTTTTATTCCATTCTCCGACTTCTTACTTCTCTACCTCTACTAACCATCACTTGATACGTCATATATATATATATATATATATATATATATATATATATATATATATATATATATATATATATATATATATATATATATATATATATATATATATATATATCAAAATAAAGAATGCCTGAACATCGCGCTTTAAATGTCGAGCTCTGACAGTTGTTCGTCCGCGCTCGTCCTGTGTATGCTAATTTCGTGGGCGTTTCCTGCTTGAGGTGTGCGCTGCAGGTTTCGAGCTGCTTGCCATTCTTAACGCGACTTTGCAGTGTGGTAGGTTGGGCCAGTTGGTATGGCATGACGATAGTTATAGCGCGAGAACAAAACGACGACACAGAGACAAGAAGGAAACAAAGGGCACGAGCGCTAACTAGCGCTAACTTCCAACTGAGTTGGAAGTTAGCACTCGTGTCCTTCGTCTCCTTATTGTCTCTGTGTCGTCGTTTTGTTCTCGCGCCATAACTATCGTCGTGACTTTGCAATTTGTTGCTGTAGCATTCATTCTTTCGCCCCTGTGTTGAAGCAACGCACAATAAACGCCAAACTACATTTGTCAAGGCGCGTTTCACTCTCGTGTTATACCGATTCCAAAAGAAATGGGATCAGCCACGTTGGTTTTTGTAAGAAACGAAGAGAATTTCCTCGTGAAAATGAATTTCTTTCTGCGAAGCTTCGCACAGACTGTCTCGCCACGTGAAAAACGGTTCAATCAACTTGCGCGTTTACGACCACTCGTAACATGCTTTCGCTAATTTATGGCAATTTTTCGCATAGAAGCTTTGAAGTGAAGACGACACAAAATGTGTTTAAGAGATCTTTTAATGTAAAAAAGTTCGACGCTTGTCAATTTACTCAGCGTAGAAAATATCGCTCTTTTAGACTTTTTCATTAGAAAAATGCCATAGTTTCATAATGGGAAAATTTTGTTTATGTGTCTGACAGTCTCATTGTTTCAATGGTATGAGTGACAAAATTGAGAGGTAAACGCCCTATTATTTTCATACATCTATCACTCATGCAGTCATACCCAACTTCGCCTTGCGCGATACATGATGCGCAGAGAGATATGAAGCTCGGTATGTTGTCATGCTGCTTTGGTGCAAAACACTGGAGAAAATCCGCGGTACAGATGTGTCAAAAACATATTGAACAAGATCCCATTATGTAAAGAAAAGCGCTTCAATCAATTCAGTCAATCAATTCATTCAGCTTCTTTGGACACAATATAATATAGTTAGCGAAGTATTACATTCGGAGATCCAATAGTTTCAAGAACTGACGGGGGGACCTCCTAGTACTAGAAAGTATGTTAAGTGTCAAGGGCAACACGAGAAAAAATACATGTATAATATATACAGGAAATCTCAAGGAGCTACATAAGAAAATTCAAAGCTAGAGATGAACTAAAAAGAAAGCAACAAACAACAAAAAGCTGGCATGGTAATAAATTTATTAACTGTAACATAAGCTAAAAAACAAAACATAAAATTATATTGTAAATCTTCATGACATAGACGTCATGAATTCATAATAACAATGTGAACACATTAAGATTTACCACAAGAGCGCCATATAGAATGTTGAATATCAAACGATATGAAAAAATTGCAGCTACGAAACAGAAGGAAGAATTATTTTTGAAAAAAAAAGTTAAGTATTCAGTGGTGATTATAGAAAATCAAACATATGCAATGCCAGGAAAAAAAAGAAATCGTCACAAAAACAAATACAAATGACATATCCCTAAGGGTACGAACTGAATATTGATTTACTATAAGGATTAGTCTACACTATTGATAACCTTTTATGGGCGAAGCTCCTTGAGCCGCACGTCCCCGATGTACGTAGTAGCAGTAGAAGTATAGGTAGCCACCTCTCGTTTAGTCCTTGGAATGTCTGCTGGATGGCGGTACTTGCATATGTGAATTAGGGTCCCTCGATGCGGACGTCTGCAGGATGGCGGTACTTGCATATGTGAATTAGGGTTCCTCGATGCGCGCGCCCCCCTCCACCACCTTGGGGGGCGCGCATTGAGAAACCCTATTGTGAATATATGATGAAAAAATGCGAGATGGCGGTAATTGGAGTGTTCACTTGATGGACGTACGGAGGGACGGACGGGCAGACATACAAACGGGCGGATGGAAGGACGGACAGACGAGTCACGATTTACCGATAAAACCCTCAGAAGCTTCACTCCACTCATCATCATTTACTCCATGGATATGCTGTGATTTTGCTCTTTTTTACTTGGATGCAGAGACAGTCGGGAATACGCACGAACTTGTCGAAACGTGCCGCGTAGCCATCGCTAAGTGAAGTGCGTTCACCCTTTAACGCCCACTGCTGCCCTTCTTTTGTGTATAGAATAAGTTAATTCCGTCGTAGTGTGCAAGAAGCCGTTGAAAACGGTGTATATACAACGACATAGGCGCGGGCAGAGGGGGGTGGACAAGGCGCCCCCCCCCCTAATAATCTGAGAAAGGGGGGGGGCGCCAGGTCAGCTCCAAGCATTGATTTGATCGGGCAAAGGGGCGCAAGGATTAACATTCACTCCCCCTCTCCACCCCCTGAAGGGGAACACTGCGCACGCCTATGTACAACAAGGACAGTAATGAACACACACAAGTGACTAAGCCCAATATACATGAAAACTATAGTCGAAGCTTTTATAGCTCGATTTCGGCATCCTATGAAAGAAACACGGTGCTTGGGAGCGCCTACAAATATGACCCGACGGAGCGCCCATCGCAGGCGTACTTATAGTGCTCATCAGGAGTCACTCACAAAGACTTCGGGAGTCAGAGACGTGACCCGTTTAAGCAGTGCAAAAGAGATGTCGCGGACCTCTTGCCCTTTTCATATTTTCATATGGTCGAGTATAGACGATTTTCCGCAGCTGGTCTGTCTCATCAAAACTAGATGGCGTCACTGTAACATGGCCGTCCTCCTGCCTGCTTCTGCCTGGCTCATGATATGGTGACTTACCCATGGCAGCGTTGCTCAATATGTGTCCACCCAAGTCACGTCATCTGCTCGGCTTCTTCATGGGGTCTGTGCACACCCGAATAAAAGCGAGCAGACGGCACTGCTGGATAAGTCAATGTGGCGGCACCTAGGGACCTGTTTACTTCCATCTCGAATTAATCACGCCGTAGTCCTACGCTGTGTGGCCCGCAAGTTCGTAACCTATTTATATATTTGCTTCATGTTTGCGTCTTAAAGTTTTGAGAGCAATATGTATTCTTCGATATTTTGCAGAGTTTTTAACATTCATTCTTTAATTCTTGGAGCAGGCATAGCTAAAAAACACAGCTAACTTCAATAGTACAAACAGAACCTGATAGTTGGCAGCAAGAGACCGCTGATTTCACCCTTTACATATTGCTGTAGAAACGGTGGGCGAGTAGCAAGCGTGAGTTCGAATCGAAGCGGGCGGACGCGTCCATATTGGTGCCACCATGTTGGCTTCTGACCCCGGCCGATGGTGCTTATGGCCACGGCCGCTTCGCTGGCCCAATGCGTTGGCTGGCGCAGCTGGCTGGGGAAGGCTAGGGTGCTTCGATGCGAGCGCACGGGCAGCAAGGCACCCTAGGGAAGGCCGCTGCCAGTTACAGTCGCGTGATCAAACATGGCAGTGCGCCGCTGCGGAAAATCGTCTATCATAGGTCAAAGGAGTAGATGCAATAATATCAGGCTATTCCAAACATAGTGAGTAACGCTGACAATTTTGTAAATTGGTACTGTGGCTTGGATTTAAAATGGCGCAACAAAGCAGACTAAAAGACAAATGATCACATGTGCACAAGCACCAACTCACAACTCAAATTTATTACATAGCCCAGAACTCGATTACACACACGTGGCTGTATGCAGCCCTAAGGAAACAAACAAAAACCAAAGCAAGTTATCCATTCAGTTAAAAGAAAATGTATCTGAATATTCGGATAACTTGCTTTGGTTTTTGTTTCTTCTTTCTTCCTCTTGCGTTGTGTGCAGCTGTGTGTGTGTGTGTGTGTGTGTGTGTGTGTGTGTATATATATATATATATATATATATATATATATATATATATATATATATATATATATATATATATGGGATATGGCACAACAGGAGTGTTGTCAACAAGGATAAATATATTTATTTCCCAACAGTTTCGGGAGGGGTCCTCCCTTCATCATGAAGGGAGGACCCCTCCCGAAACTGTTGGGAAATAAATATATTTATCCTTGTTGGCAACGCTCTATATATATATATATATATATATATGCTCTGCATTGACGCACCAACGGGGTGGTTAGGGGGTTGTAACCCCCCTCTTATATGCCCCAATGTCCTTGTCACCGAGTCACCTATGTCAGTGGTGTACCGAAGGGGGTGGGAATCAGGGGTTTTAATTCCCCCCACCAGAGGTCGACCCCCCTCCCGTAAGTGCAGCCTTGTTTTCAAGTTGTCATTTCAATCCAAGTGGCTTTAGGGCAAAATTGCCTGATTTATTCGATTAATCATGTCATATTCCCATATCTACTTCTGTACTGAAGGAGCAGAAACCGTATGCTCTGTGGCTCAAGCTGCATTCACTTCCAGTGAAGCAGCTTTGTACAAAAAAAAAAAGATGCTTTCACGAGTTGTCAGTCTGACCGTTTTTATTTTATTCTTAGTGGAAGAGGGGCTGTGTACCATGACAATGCCCTGCGTGACTTGGCTTCGGTGCACAGTGCATGTCACTTCAAAATGTATTACATCTAGCAGCTCAACCAGCTGTGTATGCAATGCTACTTACATGTATGTCGAAAATGAGCAACATTTGCAACATACATTTCTAATACTTGTGTCTATGTGCTGCGAGTTGTCGATGAGTACACCCTCGTGCTGTGAAATCCTCGGTTGCAGTTCTTTAACTGCTAAAGTTGCCAATGCGGCTTGTTTGTATCGCATTTACTGATTACTCGGGTAGAAAGACAAAAACAACAATAATTGGGGCACAAGAAAAGCACACTGCACAAGGTGTCGCCGAGTGTCTTTCTTGTGTTCTTTTTTTTTTTTTTGCTCCACCATATAAGTCATATTCTTTTTAAACAGCATTGTTTGACTGCCAGCCGGCCGACACGTCAGCACCAAAATCACTAAACGGAGCTGAAAAGCTAGAAAAAATAAGTATTTGCCAGACATCTCTGTTGAGAACTATGTTACGCCTTGTTTTATTCAATTTCTCGTTTATTTTGAAAGCGCACTGCTTCATCGAACGGTTTGTTGGCCTTCTCAAGGTCTTTCATGGTCTCCAGGTAAAAACACTTAGAGATTGTTGTCATCGTCATCTCAATGTATATAATAATAACATTATAAAATAATATTAATAGTAATATTATTATTATTATTATTATTGTTGTTGTTATAGGTAATATAATCTATAATAATTATTTAGTACATATGTGGTACTTTAGCGTTCTCTTAGGTTTCAATCCCCCCAAGAAAGAAATCCTGGGTGCGCTAATGCTGCTCTGTGCTATTGAATAAACAGTGAGTCGGCGCTTATGTTCGTGTGATCATTTGTCTTTTCGTCAGCTTTCATGCGCCGATATAAATCCATGTACTGGAACAAAGGCGTTCACTATGAGGAAATCGACACTCGCATGTGTCCCAACATGATGCTCTAATGTTGTGCTGTGCCGTTGTGCACCTATGTTTCATGAAGCTGAGATACTGTCAACATATCCCAATCAAACCACATGAGAAGTAATTGAAGCTTACATTAAAAAAAGAATGAGGAATAAATTAACATGCCTTAAATTGCTCTACATGATACTGAATTGCATTTTCAAGATAGAACACTGTCTTATAATTTCTTGTCTTGGAACACTTGGTCTGGTTCGATTTTTTTTTTTTTCTGTTTCAATATGTAATGCTGGCTGCTGTTTCGTTTGCTTATTTTGTTTGCTTTAATGAGGTCACAAGGGTGTGAGGCATGTAGTACATTGTCTTATTACTTTTCCTTTGATATGCTTTCAATAAGCAGTCAGTTGCGAGTCAGCACAGTGGTCTGTCCCTCTTTTCTTTTTGTCCGCGTCGTTACACTGTTTAAAAAATTTTTCAAGTATTGCCTGTACAACTGATGTACGAAGGTTCAATGCCCGGCATTGATGAAGAAAATAGTACGGTGGCATTGCGCAATGCCAAAGAAAGAAAGAAGGGTAGCACACATAAGTCGGCGAACTCACTCATGAGTAGACTGGCTCAGTCTCGCTCTGTATCAAATCGAGTCGACTCTGATTCAAATTGAGTAATATTTTGGTGAGTTTGAGTCTTATCAAGTGCTGCTGAAGAAATTTTCAGTCAGTATGAGTGAACCCAGCTTAGGAAAATTTTTTGAGTCTGAGTGTTAGTAAGTCCAAAGTGCAAGATATATTTTTTCAGTGAGTCAGAATGTAGTTCCTTTATTTTTGCTGACCTATGGTCCAATCTACTCATCTACCGCATTACTATGAGCCTAATATTCATGTTCATATTCACATTAACTTACACGTATTCCAAAGCGGTATCGTTCATACCGTAGTGAACAATGCGAGACGACGACGAAGCAGCCGGGAAGGCGAGCCTCTGGCATGCCTTTACAGTAAAAACACCCAACCAGCATCACCTTAAATTTTGACTGCCTCCTGTGCTTCTTTGGATCCTCGGACCCATTGTGACAAGAGCACCTTTGTTTAAAAATTATAACTATCAGCCTACGTCCCATTGCCTGTCATGCTAAGTTTTACCAAGTTGGTGGCGAATTTCACATACATACACACACACCCACATCATTTCTCGAGCACTGTTATCATCACATTCGGTACTAGTCCAACAAGCACTATGTGCAATATCTCCCTTCAGTGGCTGTAGCTTCCTATGTAACAGTCAGATGGAAACGTGGCAAAATGCACTTTGTTGCCCAAGCCAGCAGATATGTGCGCTTTGTGAATGCGGCATACTAATACCTGTGCCACTTGGCAAGCTATTCCGAAAGTTCGCTTCTTTTTTAATACATCTCGTGTGTCTGTCAGCTTTTAAGGAATAATATGAACTAATGTGGGTGAATTCACAAAGCAAAATGCTAGCACATCAGTTGCACATTAAGTCACTACAAAGTCAAATGAGAATCATTTCAAGGAAACATACACAATCATGCAAGTCTTCTTCATTTATATAACATATTTATCTGGCTGCAAATTACAGGTGCATATGCGTAAGCATTGCAGTATTTATGGGATTGCCCCTCTTGATTTGACGAGTCCATGTCAGCCTGCTTTTCACATCAGTGGCGGTAGAAAATGGTACCGTAAAACACTATTCCAAGCTGTGGACACGTAGAGTGGCTTGAAATAATGCCCTCAATGTTGCTGTGTACCAGAGGCACTGTGCTAAAAGGATGACAGAAGATGAAGTGGTGGGAGCGCTTCGTATCGGCAGCACTGCTTGCCTAACAAGTTGTAAATACATATACGCTGAAGAAAAACTGCGATTCAGCCTAGTTGGAACATCTTCGTCTCAAACTTTTCGCGCAAGCACAAGGGGACAAAAATGAGACATACAAACGTGTTTTTGAGTGAACGTTTCCAAAAAATAAACCAGTTGGTGAATTGCACCCCTTCTTGCTTTTCATCTTTGTACTGTATGCTTGCGCAGTAGCTTCTAGATGTACATATATGCGTATTCCCTCAAGTCTTCATCTTCCGAGTCCTATCTTTCTCATAACAATATATATAGTAGAGTAGACTTAAGACAACATATCAAGCCACGTTGTGGTGTTTGTTGTTTCTCAAGCGATGCTCTGCGATGCCAGTGGCCATCAAGTGATGCCTTCACTGGCCATCAAGCGATGCTCTGCTTGATGGCCAGTAAAGTGTTTAGACGTAAGCAAACATATTTTTACTCATTATCATGCAACACGTGTGCAATAAAAGGACAAAATGTGTTGCGTCCTGCAACAGTTAGTAGCCCCTTTTCATTGTCAAAGCATTTTTTCGCAAAACACCAATGTACTGGGGCAAAAGTGAGATCATAATTCATTCAACACACGATAGATTAAAGGGACACTAAAGGCAAACAGTAAGTCAGTGTTAATTTCTCAAATAGCGGTCAAAAACCTCTTAGTGCAACTTTCATGCCAATAAAATGCCTATTTTGAAATAAAATCACGTTTTAGTGGTCTACATTGTGTTAGCACACTTCAATTCACCTGCCTGAAAACGGATCTCCTGATGTAGCAGTAGCCTTACTCAACATCTGCCACCTTTACTGCATGACGGCCGACTTCAGTAGCAGTAGAGTCAATGTAGGGAGAGCCACAGCAACAATGGCCACGGAATAATTTTCTGCTTCCTTAGTTTAACTGGGCCCCGCTAGACGGCACCACCACTCCACCCTAACCACGCGAAGATGGAACTCTCGACAACACGTGCCATTCCCCATAGTAACGCTAGGCAGTTGTTTGTTGTTTTTTTTAATCAAACAAAAATGGACACGCAACATTTTATTGTGTGTTCTGATGCACACAAAGTTCTTTTCTTAGTTCAGCTAGTTTGATTACCAGCGATTAATTGCAGTCAGGCGCTTTGACGCCAATGGGATCATTTATAAAATGTCCCAGTCATAGCGCATGTGGTGTCACACATTTATTTTAACGGTTAATAGAGCACTGCTGTTGAAAATATGGCAGTTTTAGACATTCCCAAAGATTGATATTTCACTCTGACGAAAATTGTTATTTGCCTTTAGTGTCCCTTCAGGGTAGGACTGTTTCTTTTTTGTTTATTTTAAAGCCCAATCAGCGTGCACTTGTTAGTGTGCTTGCTTTGGACATTTTGTAAGCAGGCAATTGGCTTTGTCTGCTGCTGTTAGTGGAATAAAACTTGATATTCAGCTAGAACCAACAAAGATGGCGAGTATTTCTGGGCATGGACAAGCAAAAAGTTTGAATTCACCAAATTCGTGCAGTGATGCAATTAAAATTAAGTGGCCTCAAAATACTTTGAAAACATACCAGGCAAGGCAAAACCTTAAGATTTGTTTGAATTAACCAGAACTTTGAATTACCAATTCCTATCATTCAGTGTCTACTATAGTTCTACTTGAAACATTGTCTTGATGAAACCACAAGTTGTACAGGCAACATGCAAGCGACCAATCTAGGTGCCAGGCACTGTTTCATTTCAATACTACTTGCTCAACAGATCACAGATACAGAACTTCACTGCACAGATGTGAAGCAGTGTTTAATTTGTGACAATCTTCAGTGCATTACATTCCAGCATTAAGTAGCAGGGACTCGACTTATGCTGTATCACTGTAATGATGTAAACAAGAATAAAGCTCACAGTTCAGTTGAATTCACTGTATTTTTATTGTTCACATTCTTCATGTGCTATTTGACCAAATTTGCAGCAGCTCTTGAGTGAGATTTGTCCGTAGCAAAAACTCATGTTTGCCACACTTATAGTAACAGATGCACAGGTATAATGCTCCTATGTAAGTTGCATAATGCCTATAACGTTAACATGACAAATTTGCATGTCACTAAAGCGACCCGCAGCAAAAAGTGCCGATTGTTTCTGAAGCCTTTTCCTGCTATTTCTTTCCAAAGAACGATAGCAATGACTGCTGCTTCTTATCCGCCGATGCTGCCGCCTTCTTTTTTCCAGCTGGTTTCTCTGGAGCAGCCTTTTCTCTTAAATTCTTGGGAAGGGGATCTTCATCATCATCATCATCAGACTCACTCACAAGTTCCTTTACCAGCTTGGTTACTGCATCAGAAAACATACAGAAACACAAAACTCTTTAATGTATTAATGGCAAACGTGAAAGTATGGCAACAAATATTTAACAGTTCAAGCTGTACAAATCACACAGCACTTATGATGACATCTTCAACCAACTATATTTGGTCACTGCTACAAACTGATATTCAGTTCCAATTTACAAAAAGAACAGTTCATACAAGTAGAGTTCGGGATACTCATTAACCCTTTAAATTATGGACAAATCGCACTTATTTAGGCTGCCTCTAGCTCTTGAACGGCCCGCTCCAACGCGACCATTTTGATATTGTTGAAAAGCTCTCGCGTTTCGCTTTTTTTTTATTGCTTGGTCTGGTAACACTGAGCTTGCCACTTTCTCGAATAAAAAGAAAAAAAGAAAGGCGTAAGACGTTGTCATTGGCCACTTTCGATCACGTGGCTAAAATGAGGTTGTCTAATTGGCTTAGGGCACTGTATTTGAAAACTTGGCTAGTTGAGACGCCATTTTAGCTTGGGTTATGATCCTATGACGAACATGCTTGGAGTACCGAGAAAGTTCCACTCGGTGTATCAGATTGGCTGAAGGCGAGCCACAAATGAAAAAAACGTGCTAACAGCACGACATAACGGGTTTCTGCAAGCGATCAGCGGGCGAGCGTCGTTGCTTCAGCACCCAATAACGGCGATGGAGGTGACTGCGGTCCTCAACACAAAGGCACGGTATCGCGCCGCTCTGCAATGAATGAGCAAGCGACTCGCGGTGCCAGGGCATCCGACATTGCCAGAGCAGGTAATAGCGGTCCTCAAGATAAGGGCATGCTGTCGCCCCGCTTTACAAGCGATAAGCAAGTGGCCCACGACAATGCAACTGACAGCGATCCGCCCGAGAACGACAGCATTCTTCGCGCCGACTCTAGCCTTGTGCCAGTTGACACTGAAGCTGTCACA
This sequence comes from Rhipicephalus microplus, assembly GCF_043290135.1. Taxonomy (NCBI): domain Eukaryota; kingdom Metazoa; phylum Arthropoda; class Arachnida; order Ixodida; family Ixodidae; genus Rhipicephalus; species Rhipicephalus microplus. The sequence continues at coordinate 114,241,884 of NC_134701.1, forward strand.
AGCAACGACATAGCCCAAGTGAGTGCCCGTGAGCAGGTCATGCCTGAACGACTTGAGTCGACACCGGCGATAGCGCGAAAGACTGTAGTTTTCATAGATGCAAGCGACGCGTCATATCGGCCTCCGCTGCATACACTGCATCTTCGTATTTGACGGTCAACTTTGAGATCCTGATTGGGCTGCTGGCTGATTCCCTACGGTGCAAAGAGTGGTGCAAAGTATGTGGCGGGTGACCGTGTTGCTAGTCACGGGAGACCACGACTGCGGCCTCGCTAAGAAACTGATAGTGAAGTGCGACTGTTGTGGCGAAGTGACGACGGCATAGAACTCAAGCAGAGTCGATGGTGAAAAAGTTGTGCAATGAATTTGAGATAAACATTTTATCCACGCGTGCAACGCTCTGTAGTGGGAACAGCCAGACATTAATGAATGATGTTTTCGCTTCGATGTGACTGTTTGGGAAGGGACTGCACAATAAAACGGCTATAATATTTTTTCATCTGGTTCCCCAAAGTGGCATTTCTGATGGTGTCATGTTGGAGTAACAATATATTTGGGTGTACTCAACCAGTTTCAATAATTCTTTTCTTCTAAAAAAAGTGGTGAATTGACAAGTGCAGTAGGAATAGTACATAGTTACATATTATTAAAGAAAATTTATAAAAATAATTTTTGAAGTTATTATTGAATTTTACAAATAAAATTTTAGATGCTCTAACTTTATTAGAGATTGTTGCAAAATATGCATTCTTGTCTAATTGAACCCATATATTATCGTCGATAACTGTAGTGTTCATTGGATTTCCACAATTATTTCTAACTTGTCTTGAAATGTTTTTTCTTGTTTTCTCAAAACTGCATTTTTCATCATGGTGTAGTTTTGGAGTGACAATATCTGTGGTGGTACTTATCCTATCACAGTGATTCTTGTTTTGTTAAAGAAGTGGAGAAATAGAAAGTGCAGTAGGCATAACATTTGATTGAATGACATGAGATATGTCTTCAAAAAATAATAATTTGTCCAGAGTGTTACTAAAGCATTTTGCTTACAAACGTTTGACATGCAGTGACTTTGGCCCGAATCAGTCTAGAGTATTCATTCTTGCAGCACTGCAAGCTCTGACTATACATCATTTTCATATGCCACTGTCTTTTATCACTGCCAGCACTCAAGAGAAAAGTCACCTCCAGATTAGTCAATGCAAGAAATATGAAGAAACAGAAACACGCAGGTGCGCGATTTTGAAAAGTACTTGTTGCACAGAAAAAAAAATTGCTTATTTGGAATCAGCAGGTCAAAATGCATAGAGGATGAAATTTGATCACAATTCGTTCATGAGTAAAAAAAAACTTTTCGAGTGGGGTGTGCCCTTTAAAGGGCTGGGAGCGTGCCAACAGATCTATGACTTACGGTTATGCCGCTAATGCACGGGATTTCGAAACGAAAACTTGCGCACAGGTGTGCGATAGTAGAAAGAATACGAAAATCACACTTTTTTTTAATTCGATTTCTGGACAAAAGCCATGTCTCCACCCTAAATCAGGAGTCTGAAGCACGCAGCCCGCATGCCACATGCGGCCCGCCGACCTCTGGCTAGTGTGCTTGACTCTTTTCGTGGGTCATTCCGTGTCAAGTGTACACGGTCAATTTTCGACCATCGCCGCTCATGCTGAAAAAAATCGTGCAGGTATATGCAAATGTGAAGAGTAGTTATTGAGGCGTTATATTTCACAGAAAAATTCTGTGTTTGGCAGAAGGCGCTCCAAACTTTGGGCATCAGGCACCAAAGGAAAACTGTGTCACGCCAAATAATTTATATATTACTGGTTTGATTAAGTGATATGAGACAATTTTTTCATTGATTTCAAGGCACTATTCTTTCGTGATAGCCGATTCATTCGTGTTTTAATTTTCTTTTTCTCTTTGGGGGAAAATTGCAATATGCTGCATGTTTATTGTTTTTTTATAAAAAGTGCAAATTTCTTCACCAGTAATATTTTTATACTATCTGCTTTATATGCACCTATATTAAATGATAAAGATAGTTTAGGAGCAAATGAAGCAAAAGTATTGGCAAAATATTGTGGCAAAGTTGGGAGAAACAGCATTTTGACTCATATTGCGGCTTAATTCTTACAATGTAGCAGTCAAAGTAAAAATATGGTTCTTATTTTGTCGCATAGTCTAGTTTGTCAGTAAGATAGGCAGAAAGATAGATATTGTTTTAAGGGAGATAAAGGTTTTCTATCTGAACAAACACAAGGTAGTATAAAGCCTGATTTTGCTTTACCTTCAGTGCAAAGCACGTCAGGGCGAGGTTCCAGCAGGGGCTTTTCCGCAGCGAATAATGCATGTCACACAACTCTTTGTCACTTGTCTTTAGACATACTGCAGTATATAATGCCAGCATGGGGTAGCAGTGCTTTCCTCACGTAGCAGTATCTTCCCCCTTGGATCATCAAAGGGCAGGTTATTTTGAACCGCTTCATAGCCTCAAGCAGCAAAATTATAATGCAGTTAATGGCCTACAATATATTATTGAGTCATTGTGTTTGGCATATGATAGTTAATACACATGGTGCAGAAGACTGAGGTGCAAAAAACATATCGTGAAGCAGTCTTCTGCACCAAGTATGCACCAACTAGCCCAAAAACAAGTCCTTTTTTTAATACACATGGTTTTGATAATAATTAACGACATATTTGAAGTATTTTCCATACAAGCTGTTTTTATTATGTTTCAGGTATAGGCCGATGCCTGATCGCTTACCACTCGTATGCGTGATGAAACAATGTATTCTGGGTGCACATGTTCAGAGAATTCAATATCGTGGCCATCGTCGAAATGCTTTGTCCAAAGGACAGTATCAATATTGTTAGAATTCTGGTTCCATACTTTTTTCAGAAAAGACTAATGGCAACATTGGGTCACATTTTGTACAAACTCCCCCCCGCCCCTTGCTTCCAATCCTACCTCCTTTACAATTCTAGCCCTTGCAGGGGTAAATTTGCAGGACTGCGGCCATACAAGTGGGGCGAGTTTGAGACCCCTGCTTTAAAGTTTTGTAACATAAACATACGGCAGTGCAACCAAGTCCCACACGGTCAACATCAGTTGCTTATGGCAGCGTCTGTACATTTAAAAAATGAAAATTTTGCAGTTCTTTCGTGTACAGCAAGTGCTGTCACCGAGTGGCGACACAGAAAATTTTTTTCCCGCCGTTGACCTTCTGTTTCTGTTGAAACGTTTTGTTTAGGCATGGTTCAAGCCAATGTGCTGAGTATTGTTCGCACGCCCATGTCTGTGCAGCAGCTAGATTGGTTTCATCTTGTAAGCAGTTTCCACTTGATGCACTTATTGAAACTGATTTATGTGCAGTTTTTAATTTCTTGGAAGCTGATCGCTTCATCTTAGTTTTGTAGGAACACGTTGAGACGTACACATAAGCCAAACAATTAATGTGCCAAACAGCAACGAGACAGCAGTTAGTGGTCTCAAAAGAACCAGCACAAGCCTTATCCACAACAAACATCTTCAGAGTTTCTCCAGCAATGCCCGTATTTGCCACTACAATGACTTCCCCGTGAAAAAAGAGCCATCCTGGCGACATATGGCACAGGTAGGACTAACGGGTCGTAGTGAGGTTTGAATCGATCGACGTGCACAGTCTTGCGCCCTCATCACCGTATATCCGTAGGTGGCTGAACAGGCTCAGCAATGTAGTTGACTGGCGACGTCTGGCGCAGGACCCAGTAAGGACCGTCATACTTGGATATGAACTTTGAAGAGAGGCCAAGGACAAACGATGGCTCACCGAGTCACACGATTGTTCCAGGTGCGTAGACAAAGAGGATTAGCTTTGGAATTGAAAATTTTGTCGAAGTGCCCTAAAAAACAGACGGACAGGAGAGGCTGACAAGGACAGTGCTTGCTCTCACAACTGAAGTTTTATAAGAAAAAGAATTCAAAGCGGTAACATGGTTTTTCGCGCATGTGCATCAGAACAGGGTGCAGAGGATACCACTCTTATCGGGATTACAAAATCGTCCATATTATGTGTCACTTATTATATCTTGCAAGTGCTAGGTGCCCAGATATGCATATTCTTTATCATGCAGCACAATCATAGCTTGGCTAACACAGTCACGTCCTTTCTTTCGGATGTGGTAAGATTCCACTATCTCACATGTTAGCTGATCCTTGTGTCGAAATAATATTTGTTTCTTGAAACACAGGGTAACATCCACAGTTTTTACAGCGATCTGTAAGATGTTCTCTAAGGCGGTCGTTCGCATCTTCCCGACTGGCCTATGTAGGCTTTTCCACTAGAAAAAGGTGTCATATATACCACTCCCTTTACACGCTTCACGAACATGTTTCTGTGATTTACGGAGCATGCTTTTGAACCTATGGGCTTATTAACACGTGGACACAAGCTTGCTAGTTTAAGTTTTGCCGAACACTTCAAATTTACGCTATATCTATTTCCAGCATGCTTTAGGTTGTGTGCGAACTTGTGTACATATTGCATGACAGCCATTTTCCCTCGCTTCTTTGTCTCCAAACTGGATCTTTGTTTTTTGCCCTTTATTTCTCTGGCTAGGACCGTGTACACTGAGAAAATCGACTGTTTCGGGTAACCTGCTTTCTAGAATTTTTCCACCTGACTTTTGAAACTTCCATTGATTAGATGCCCACACGATTTCTGTAAAGCCGACATAATACAATATTTCACTATTCCCCTCTTTACCAACTTTCTGTATTCTAGCACAGGCTTAGCACTTCTTGGTTGATAACACCAGCAAATGTGTTCCCTACCCAGTTGCAACTTTAAATCCAAGAATTGCAACTTGCTTTTTTTGGGGAGGCTGCTCGGTAGTGAACTCAAGGCCCATGCTACTTTTCTTAAACACCTTTAACATGTCCACTACTTCTCGGGAAGGATCAGTGCCATGTGTGAATATTGGGAAGTCATCCACATACCTGAAGGTATGTTTAACAATTCCAGAAATGTGCTGCTCAATTCCCCTGTCAAACTTACTCAAAAATATTTTGCTAAGAGTAGGTGCTACTGATGAGCCTACACATATTCTAGATCGCTGGATGAAAGACTTATTTTCTCATGAAACAAAAGTAGACCTTAACTAAAATGACAGCAGCTCCAGGAATGATGCTCCATCCGTCCGGTGGCATGTATGAGGGGCACAATGATTGTGTGAACGTTTTTGACAAGCGCAAACGTGGTTTTCTCGCCACTCTAGGGTGTTCACATCAATTCTCCAGTTTCAATTATGCAAGACAAATTTTTTTCCTGTCCACTTCGTGGCACAATTCTCCGGCCACTTAAGCAGCGGAGCGAGTGAATATCCGAGTGGTTTTTTTCGCTCCCTTTGATGTCAAGTGTTAACGCACCAGACCAGCAGCATCAGTGACAAAACTGCGACACTTTATTGAGAGACAGTGAAGAAAGGAAAGTTCAAGAGAACATTATGGACTTTTTTTCTGCAAGAAGCAGTTGCTAATGAACTCCTTGTTCATCTTCAATATCATCCTTAACTTATTCTCAGTTTATACGAATTCAGGATAATTCGAATATTTTGCATGCTCCCTTCGAATTCGTATCATCGAGATACGACTGTGTTAAGACACCTATATCTACCACAGAATCTGATGCTGCCATCTTTTTTTTTTTTTTCCACCACTACAACTGGAGAGGCTCAAGGACTGTTTGAAGGTTTTATTACGCCACGTTGAGGCATATTGTTCGCCTGCTGATTAATGTCACATCGTTCGGCATGAGAGACTCTTTATCAATATGGACGCTGGCACAAAGGTGCATGGCTCCTGGTGTCGATGTGGTGATCTATGGCAGACGTGCGACCCAAGGAAAGTTGACTAAGGTCGAATGACATCCTGAAGCGTACGAGTAGTGCCAAGAGTTAGGTACGCTGAGAAGCGGAGAGTTCAGGGTCAATTGATGGGTGGAATGCTTCAAGCGAGGAAGTAATAGTGGCATCTGGAGTACGGGTGTTGACGTGAGATAATGGCCAGCCATCAGGTAGGTGACTGGCATAAACAGAACCGATTTCCTCAAGGTGGCCAATGAGTTCGTTACAGAATAAGATGGCTGGAGAAGAATGCGGGTTAATTATATAGAAGGCATCGCGCGAGTTTTCTATGGTAACTGCGAATGGGAAAAAGAAGCTTTTGCGAGAGTCGGAAGCTTCGGAGGGTATAAAAAAAGAGCGACAAAAGAAGGTGCATCGCCGCAAGAGAGTGGCACAGAAGCAGAGGACAGAGAAATATGAGTGTCCACAGCATTGACGACTCAACTAGATCATGCATCACACATAAGCGCTTCACACAGGGACAGTTCACACATTGTCGACAACTCTAGTGAACGACTGCATGATGAGCCCAAAGGAAGTCACAGCCCGAGATGATGTCCGCGAACACAGGGAAAACACAACCAACTCGACTAGACACAAAAGGTTCTGGATGACGAGCCAAGGTGTGCACACCATGGAAGATTGGATGTGGTGTGTAGTTGCAGTACGGAGAGAGACGTCGAAAAGCGGTATTGTAATCATCTTTAACTTGTGACACAGTCAACCACTAAGCGCGCAGACATGGCAGCACCAGTATCAATGAGTGCTTATGCAGCTACCCCATCAATATGCACAGTGATTTCATTAGAGATAAAAATAGAGGCCTTGAAGTTTTCAATATGTGCACAGCTCTTGCCTCTAGAACTGCGATGGTCGGTTTTTCGCTAGGACGGGTGGCAGTCAATCATTCATCGGAGAAATAAAACTGAGTTGTGGTGAGGGCAAGCGACTCCTGTCGAGGCTGCAACGACCTGGCGGCGACTGATGCGACGTGGAGTGGGACGAAGTCGAATTCGATGACTCAGGACGAAAGGAGCCGTAACTCGCCTCACCAGCGCTTGGGTAGTAATCATGTCGACAGTAACGCGCTACATGGCCGGGGAGATGGCAGAAGTAGCAGATTGGCCTGTTGTGCGATGTGTGCCAAGGACTAGTGGATAGTTGGGCAGAATGGCAAAAAAAAAAAAAACTACAGCATATCCACGAAGTGAATAATGATGAGTGGGGCGAAGCTTCGGAGGGTTTTATCGGTAAGCCATGAGTGCTCCGTCCGTCTTTCCATCCGTCTGTTTGTCTGTCCACCCGTCCGTTCGTCTTTCTGTCCGTCTGCACCTGCTGAGTGAGTTATAGAACTAGGAAGTCACATACAAAGAGAGACAAGCATGTACAGACCCACAGCTTTAGGAACTTCGCCCTTAAAAGCAGGTGGGTGGGGACGAAGAGGCGGCTTCGTTGCATAAAAGGATTGAGACAGTCAAGCAGGATCCAAGACGGGTGGTAGCAACAGCAATGGTCGTCTCGTGACCCCAGCGTAAATCAGAGGTGCTGAATAGGCGAAGGATGGTATGTGGGAGGCAGAGCATCAGAAACTTGCTCTTCGATAGCCTTCCGTGTTGAAGTCAGCCTGTGCGCACTGGTTGGAACGTAGGGCACGAGAGACAATTCGCGAACTGCTGGATCTGCTGCATTAGCGTGCTCTATTCAGCGAAAACAGCGGCAAGGGTTAATGCAGATGTGGTGGTCATGTCAAGGCTTCGAAGTCGCGCAGAAATGCTTTCTCGCAGCAGCTCTGACAGTACCTGGGCAACAGTTTGGGGTTTCTTACAACAAGCATGAGAAAGGCGTCGTCCTGGATACAATTCATAATGTGCCGGATTTGGTCAGTGTCGGAAATTTCAGGATCATTACGACGGGAGAGGTCCAGAACATCCTCCATATAAGAGGTTAAGGTCTCATCAGAGCGGTGTGCACAGCCGGGCAAGCCCTGTTCGGTGTGAAGCTTACGAACAGCGTGTCGGCCAAAGACTTCTGCGAAGCGACGACCAAGTGGGAATGTCACAGTTAACGTTGTCAAATGACACCTGTGCTACACCCACAATATAGACATGTAGGTAACCAAGCTTGTCGGAGTCATCCCACTTATTGTGAGCGCTTACTATTTCATAACTGGGTCAGCCAGTCTGCGGCATCTTGGTTGTCGGTGACGTTGAAAATCACCGGATCTCGCTGTTGTGGCATGCCGGAACAGGTGACAGGTAGAGTTAGGGCTGCAGCTGGCTTGGTCATGTCGTCAGGCTATGGCGAGACGGGGGTCGAGGTAGAGTCTGGGAACGGAGTTACAGGTTGAGGAAACCAGCACTCTCCACCAATTGTAAGAATACATTAAGACTTCCAGGCAAGGCAACTGATTTCTGCACCGAACAGCAACGACACACCAGTCAGTGGCCTCAGCAGAACCAGCACGAGCCTCAGCTACAACAAATGTCTTTTTCTTCGATCCTCTAGCAATGGCCGTATTTGTCATTACAGTTCATTTATTGCCCACAGGAGCAGAATTTTAGCTGTTCAGAGGCGGGTGCTAGTTTATACAAATGATGCTATTGTATTTGAAAGGTGCAACCGTGCCTGCCCATTTTCAGCCTTGAGATTGGCGGAAATCGCTAGCCTTTCAGTGAAGATGCCAGGAATGGTCACTGGAAGCAGCTTTTCACAGTTTAATGTCAGATGCAGAACTGCAGTTTTCTTGCATCCACTTATATGTACATTGATGATGGCGTGGTGTGTACCGGCTTTTTTGCTGGGAGTAAGTACAGTGGCGGTTTCTTCAATTTGAACAACTGTCCAAATGCCGAATTTGAATCAAATTCAATTAATATTATCCACCGAGACAACAAATCACTAATCAATTCAAAAGTGGAGGATATTTTCAGAAGTGGGAACAGCAAGAAGATTCTGACTGGTACGCAGGTGGTAGTAATCCGGAGTGCGCATTTTATAAGCCTGTGCGACATGCTTAATTCAATGATCATCGATTCTGATTATTAATGTGAGCTTCATTCTCAATGACATTTTCAATGTCCATTAATAAACAATGCATTTACGCCTACGTTAAATTTTTGTCCTTCTTGGTGGATACCCTGAAAATTAAGGTTTTTTTTTAACTAACAACTCTTTTTAACAATATAAATCTATAATAAAACCCTCATACTCATGCTTTCCCCAAAGCAACACCTTGGCAAAGAATGTTAAATATCACAAATTTGAAGATTCATTTTGCCTGAGAATAATGCAACGTTTCACAGCCACCCACTGTTCACTCACATCAGCCATTCTAAAAAAAGTGCCGGCGAGCGGAACTGATTTTACACAAAACAAAAGACCACTGTACCCAGAGAAGGTCTTTCTTACAAACACCAGATACAATTTACCTGAAAGGAATTGCGTAATGCTCACCTAGCATAAAAAATATGCTCACTCTTCCCGGCACAGCACTATTCCAGTTATCTTAGAAACTTGCGTCCCACGGTTTTTTCTAGTTTTGATGCAAATTTCTAGTTTTGTGATGAAAATTCGGTTCCATACTCTATGCGATCCCGAAAGTTTCCAGTCGAGAATTTACACTTTAGGTTTGAACATTGCGCGACACTATCATCATCATCAAGTTTCTGCAGAAATCGCAGAAACCTGACAGGAAAGAAAGTTGATCTCCGCTAACAAAACCATCAGCAACTGTGCTGTGGGCGGCAGTTAGGTGCAGTCGAGCAAAGCATTCGTGGTTGGGAGAAAGAAAAGGAAGCCCTCTTTGTATGCAGCGGCCTGAAAAGTGTCCGGAGGCCAAGAAAATGGAGTGAACAGGAATGGACAGACTCCATTTGGGAGCAATGAAGCACTACTAGGGTTCCGGTCGGTAATAGTGCTTGACACGTTTCAGTGTCGCCTCCGTGAAGCGACTGCTGCACGACTCTCGTGCCGAGCTCTTCGTTATCCCGGGAGGACATCTTCGTTGAAGCCACTTGATGTGTGCCTGAATAAACCATTCAAAAACAACATCAAGCGCTTGTATATGAAGTGGATGACGGCCGGAAGTGAAGCTTGCCGGATGGTTGAAACAGGACTCGCCAGCGATGCTGTGGACATGAACTGCCGAAGCTTGGACCTGCATTCCCGAGGCACTCGTTCGTTGTGCCTTCAAGCAGTGCTCGATTTCGAACGCCCTTGATCAAATTGAAGATGAGGTGCTGTGGGAGTTTCCGAATAAAGTGCCTCAGGTGACGATGAATAAGTGCGTGAATAAATGTTTTTGGTTTCCGTTTTGCTTGGGCTACATTAGCGTGACAACTTTTTTTTTCTCCTGCTTGAAATACTACACCTCGAACTATATCCAGGCCTAGACTATGCGAGTTCCTACGGTACTTTAGGGCACCACTTCGTTCGACGCACAGCCCATTTGGCCAAGGTCGCTACCAACAAAGTAACAAGCAAATAGCGCCGCATCGCTTTATCCTTTGCATTGCACGTTTTCTTGGAGAATACCATATCTATTCGCGTGATGAACCCAGCTTTTTTCACTAAAGCTGACTCCAGTTAGTCGAGGGAGGATTCATTACATGGGAAAAAAATGTCACGGGAGTCACAACAGCAGAAATTTTGCATGACGGTATTAACAAACTCGCTGCCGACCACTGCTAGACTTTAATTGAGTGGCAGGACTACAGAGCTTCTATTCCAGAATTTCGCTCGCCACAAGAGGAAGCTGACCTCGTTTTAGCTCTTGACATGTGCGACAAACCTTTTTGCTCAAAGCTCTTTTCTCCTGTAACGAACGCACACAGATTCACGCCAAAGTGTCGTTTAGCGACTCGGTTCTCATGCTCCAGAGCAAAGTTTAAAACTGGCCATGTAGCTAGCCTGCCAGCCGATCATGCCCTGCACAGCAGCTGTCCAACGAAGTTCACTACAGCAATCATGGCAACGAAAACGAAGCTTGGGGTAGCAACGCACGCACATTGTGGGGGCACATCGTGCTGTTGCGCTGTGTTTTCTGATTTGTTTACGCACTTCTGTGCTTGTGTGGGGCTGCAAGCAAAGAGGTGTCTTCTGTGTTCAACAGATGGCACTCTGCCGCAAAGGGCACGACTTTTAAATGTTGATGAATGTTGTCTACGCTCGCTCTCCTCACATCTGTTTAGCATAGTTGTTAAACTATGTTTTGACTTTTATTGCATTATTTTGTGATACAGCGGCATGATTTAACACTGTTTTGATCATCAACAACACTGGCTATCTCACCAAAATAAAATGAATACATTAAAGCAGATTTTTTTTTTAAAAGACCAAGGTGGGGGTAGATTCGTGCAAGTGGGTTTATTATACGAGTAAATACGGTATGGCTTTTGCCATAATTTTTTTTTTTCCCAAATCGTATGACAAAGATTCTATCATGATTGCACAATAAGCAGTGCAGAATTTTAGACATGTTCACGCATGGGAGCTCACCCAGAAATCCTTCCTCGTCCTTGAAAGTCTTCTTGACCGACTTCATCACTCGTCGGCGCTTCTTCTGACCCCCTTGGGTGCCAGAGTCTGGCGAGGACTTTGCCGAAGGTTTGTCATCCACGCTTGTAGCAGCACTGGATACAGCTGCAACAGTACGATTTAAGGATGGGAATGAGCTCGGCACGAAGGTACATAGTAACGTAAGAGTGTACTCATCTGTGTTTACACCACAGCCAGTGTCCAGTCTTATTTGCCCCGAGACCGGGCTATAGGTGGCAGCACCGCACCGCGCTAGTGTGGATAGGCAGCTGGTGGCGCGCACACAAATGTACGCAGCGGCACTTTTTTGTGGGCGGTGTGAGCCGATTGCCAGCAAATAAAATGCGTTGAACACAGTCTACTCATAATAATATATATGTTGTTCATTGCTGAATGCATGCAAGAAGCTCGCCAAATATTACTACCACTTCTGAGAGAAACGCAATCTGCCATTGAAAGGGATGTTTGCATTCGGCAACTGTCTACGTTTGCGCACTATGTTACGTTTCCTGTATTTTATTTGTAAGTCTTGAGTTTGTGTCCCACTTACTACGAACTGCTGTAGTGTGAGTGAATTCATTCTTTTCCACATGCATGCCGGTCTTGGATAGCAAAAATAAATAAATAAATAAAAAACTGAGGAACGAATCTCATAGTCTTATGCGACGAGCTAAAATAACCGCGAATACTCAAACGCATCTCTTCTAATTCAGTTCTTGAAATGGCTGTACGGCTGTTGATAAGCTTGTTCAGGAAGATTACGTGGCTGACAGTGCTTCAGCACACTTGCTCCTACTCTAATAACATTATAAAAAAGTAACAGCTCAGTACACAGCTTTCTTCGATTGATTATCTACATGACAGTGATCAACAAAGGTTAAGATATTCAATGGGAGAAATGTTTTCCTTTTTTAAGTGAATGATGTCCGCTCCTTTTGTCACTCTATAACAATGCCACAAAAACACTCAAAATAATGTAAAAGAAGATGATGTTTTGCGTAAAATTATACATCAACATTGTATTGATATGAATAAAAATTATTGAGACACGCTGTCTTATTTAATGTGAATCCAAATTTAAACCCAAGAGTATCTCTATAAATTTTGCACAATGATAAAATTACGCATGGCAACTCAAGTTGTAATAAACTCCGTGTCATTCTATTTGCTGTTCTGTTTAGGCAGCAATTTGATTACCAAAGAGTCAGAATTTACTATTAAGAAATATTTCGCTGTAGTGAGACAAGGACCATACAATAAAGGGTTGGTTGTCTCAAGCACAATTAAAGGTAGTAGCTTAAACGTAAGCAACAGTGCCACAGTTAAATTGCAAACAATAGAAAACTTTGTTTATCACCGAGTCACTAAAACGTTGCATTAACACAATATCTAATGCTTCTTATGTACGGTAGGACGCCAAGTGCACATTCAATGTGCTTCAACTACGAAGCGGCACCTACACTGAAATAATCCTGGCGATAAGAGGGCGCCACAACGATACATAGAACTCACGGCAAGTGCGCGAACTGATGATATTGAAGTGCATATACTACAGCCGAGCAAGGCCAAATGCTTCTCTGTAGATGGCGCTTGGCAAACATACCAGCAGTTCAACTCATGCTAATAGAGCGGGATAAATAGCCCTTTAGAATTTAACATGGCGTATGCGCACATGCTAGCCTTACGCGGCTAGCGCACGACGCAGGGATAAATTCACACAAGGCATGCTTCAGCCAGTGGCCACCAGGTGGCAACTCTGCTTGATCATTGGGCGGAAAGATTTTAAAATTTTTTTTGCTGCGAATGTAGCAGCCAATGTATTTTTTTTATAATTTCTCATTTTCAGGACATGCATATTATTTTACAGATGTAACTGATTTCTACACATTTCTTCTCAAACAATCTCCTCTAGATTTCCGAGTACACAAGTATAAATGTAAGCAAACTAGATTTATCTTTTTTTTTTTAAATCAATGAGTGTACACATTTTCTTTTTATGTTCACACGAGCGCATTTCAGAACTGGAGCTACCATGCAGTTGCACCTTTCAACCATTCCAGCGTCTCCTCTATTTTATCAATGCCAGCCACATACCCCCAATTCAGCTGTTCACGACCTTCTCCTCTTGCCCTTTTTTGCTCTCGCCCATCACCTAGCCTTCGCAACTGCTTTGGGGTCATTGGAAAGAGAGCCCCTCATGCAGTGCCTCCCGCTGGGAATAATATAAATTAATTTTTTGTTCAGTTGTGTACAGATTCGTGGGGTGACGTCTTGAATTCATCGTGTTCAGAACGTTGGCAGTCACGCTGGCTCTTAAGTGATACGGTGTTTTGAGATAGCATGTCGCCATTCGTGGCGCTATAACCAATGAGGACACGTCACGATGACGCTGTTGCATAAATAGCGCTATGAGGTGGTGGCGGCATTGCTTCCAGCTATAGAGAAAGAGCATGAAGTAACAAATTTGACAGATGTATGATATTAGAGAGGGACACACGTCTATCGTGTCTGCGTGGAAGCTCTCGGAAGCACGTGTGATGCATGCAGCCCTGCCCCTCGGGGCGTCGCATCACGATCACTGTCTGAACTAAGGCGGACTGACAGCTCCCAATAAAAAGTATGCGTATGCACTGGCATTGAATGAAATAAAGGTGGCGTTGACCATCCATTTCTTTAAAAGAACTGACTATTTCATCGTACCTTTCTCTCACGATTTACAGTTGAAAAAAAGGATTACCACTCAGGGCTATGCCAGTCAGGCTTGTTACCAGCCACACGAGGTCCTTTAACTTTCACCTCAACCTAAGCAGACAATGCAGATAATGCAAATGATATTGTGGAAAGCTCTTCATCACAATTTTTATTCTGAAGGATAAAATAAAGTGCTACAAAGAAAACATGCTTGAAACAATGGTCAATAGGCTTTGCAGCAACTGTATGCCAGTAATTATCAGAAGTGGTAGAGTGTACAAATAATGTTCACACAGAACTGTCACTCACTGATGGTAAAATATAGTGATGTCATTTGATGTCTGACAAGGATACCACTGAACTCGAGGTTGTTAACACAAATACTTCCCACTGTAGAAAAACAAAACACTACGTTCAATGCCATGCTATGAGATGCGCTGCCAATCCTGTGATACTCATCTGTTACGCTTCTTGGTGATACGTTTTTCCTGCTGGTACGTCATTTTCAGCCAGTCTCATCATAGCTTTCAGCCAGTCTCATAGGACACAATGCATTGGGAACACCTGTGTTACACTGCAAATGTAGGAACTATCTGGTTTGACACCTCATAAAATGGCACTCTGCACTGGCCCACCCTGTAGTGCTCCACAGACTGGCTTTTCGGGACCCTAATATAGTTAAACCTGGATATAACGAAATTGATCGATTATCAGAAAAATTTCTTACGAGGAGATCGTTATAAGCAGGTTTGGTATAAAAACTCAAAAATTAATGCACAAATTTTTAAAAAGGGGAACGAACTGAAGGTAGAGCTAATCTAAAACACTTATTTAGCGGTAAGAAAGAACTGCATTATTATTGCGACAGTAAATATATGAAGACTCTCAGCAAGTTTTTGTCATTGCCGCCATGTTCCGCAACAAGTCCAGATTGATAACATGCCCCGGCGCACCGCAACTCTTACTATCGAGTAAAAGCGCGCGAGCACTGCTGAAGCAGAGATAAAATGAGCCAGCCCTTCTTTATCGTTTAGAGGGCGCATGTGATAACATCCCCTTGCGTGTTAGAACTGCCGTCGAATGCTCAAACAAAAAGGAAAGCACCCGTCTTGAACAAGCATGAAAGAACACGGGGGGGGGGGGGGGGGGGGGGTCACTCGAGTAGTGACAGTGAACTTTGATTTTAAGCGCGCATTCACGAGCAATACGAAGAGACTGTGTGGAAAGAGCACTTTGTCCTGGAGCGGCCTTATTTGCTTACACAAGCAATTTGTAGGAGTCCCAATATCGTATCCAAAAGATTTTGCTGCCAGCCTTACTTACTATAACAATAAAATTTGTTTTAACCACATTAATTGCATTGCATTGAAAGCGCCGTCGTGTTGTTACCAGAGCCAACTGGCTTATCGCAAAGGCTACGGACCCGCAAACTCGCAGCGCAAGACCGAAGCACCAGATTTGGGTGCACGTTAAAGAACACCAGGTGGTCGAAATTTTCGGAGCCCTCCACTACGCTGTTTCTCATAATCATATGGAGGTTTTGGGACGTTAAACCCCACAAGTCAATCAATCAAACTGAAGTTCGTGATGCGTCAACCTCCAAACATTTATTGTTATCACCATGGTCTTGGAGAGTTACATCAACGCCTAATCAGACATCACCTCGGTAATGGCGACTTGGCTGTCTACATTAGATTAAAAAAAGAGGACAAAAAGATGAACGTCGTTGGGGGCCACAAAATGTGCACGCAGTCAAACCATGCACGCGCACATGGCGTCGAAAACGAAACGTAAACAGACATAGATACCGTGGAAAACGCCCTCCATATGCAGCACGACCCCACATGTAACGCTAGGTAAAAACGTTGGCAAAAGTAGTTTTCGTTCTTTGCTTTTGGATTGGGGGGAGGGCACATCAGCGTATTCGCCCGCATCGACACGTGGGGTGCAGGCCCGCCTGCTGGCCTCGCGTACGCCCACACACAATAACGAGCACTCGCTCTGGCATGGGAGTCGGGGTTGCCACGTGCATGCGCCGCCGCTTCGTACTTCGGCGAGGCAACGACGTAAGATGCATGCTCTTGCCAAAATGACAAAATCCGAGGCACAATTCCTGATTTTCCGTGATGAAAATTCGTTATATCAAAGATGTCTCCCGCTGTTACTTTATTACATAGAGGTCGCAAACACATGTTCTATGGGGTAACAGCGGGAAATAGAAAAGCTTCGTTATACTGAGGAATTCGTTATACGGAGGTTTGTTATAAGCAGGTTTAACTGTAATGTTCCTGGTCAGTCTGTCTGAGTACGCCTGATTGGCTATGAAGAATAGGTATGCCGACTTATGAAGCTTGGCTCCGCTTGACAATGACATAAACCATACAATATGGTGGGGACAATACCCACCATATAGTATTTTCTAGTCCTGCAAACAAAAGCACGGACCTCCAAAATTTGTGTATGCCATATTGTAACGATGTTGAAGGACTCGGGGTATAATAAAACGTATTTATTAAAGGGCGAACCTGTGCCCACAACTCAAAGGGACTATGGTCGTAGCACGTTACAGTAGAACGGCAAGATGTCTTCTTCTTCTACTTCTTCAAGAAGAGTCCCAAGGGCGTGGCACACATCAGCAGGGGCCAGCTGGGTTCTCGTGCTATCATCATCGTCTCTGCGCAACACTAGACGGTGCCCATGTATGTCTCTGTGCGCGTGGTGATGGGCGCGTTGTTTGAATGCAGGCACTATGTCGTGGCATAATCCCCCTCCTCACACGCATCGTCCCGATGCGTCAGGCAATGAATAGATTCGTGGTAGGCGTAGGCGTCACTGGTCTTCCGGTGATCTCTCATAGTACGGCTTCATCCGGACTACATGTACAACCTCTGTAGGGTTGCGGCGTTTTGAGCTCCCGTGTATAGCGGATTTGACTTGGTAAGTTACATCGCTTACGCGATGGAGTACTTCGTAAGGCCCGAAGTAGTGGCTAAAAAGTTTTTCAGAAAGTCCGCGGCGACGCACTGGGGTCCATATCCATACTTTGTCACCTGGTTGAAAATGCGCTTCGGTAGGACGCTGATTGTACCGATAGGAGTCGATACGTTGTTGGCGGCGTATTCTGTCTGTATCTCGCCATCTGTCGTGCTTCCTCGGCTCTTTGCAGGAAGTCGTCTAGGCCAGGTGGATTGCTGCTTTTATCATTCAGTGGTAACATGGCATCCAGTGGAGTGGTGACTCTTCGGCCGAATACAAGTTCAAATGGTGTCACTCGCGTTGTTTCTTGAACGGCTGTATTATATGCGAACGTGATGTAGGGCAATATTTCATCCCACAGTTTATGTTCGACGTCGATATACATTGAAAGCATATCAGTCAGAGTTCTGTTCAAGCGCTCCGTTAGGCCATTTGTTTGAGGATGGTATGCTGTAGTTCTCTGGTCTGTGTGGGTCATTCGCATCAGACATTTCATTAGGTTTGCAGTAAAAGCTGGGCCACGATCTGTAATTACCACGCTGGGTGCACCATGTCTGAGGACTATGTTGTTGATGAAGAACTTGGCAACTTCAAGAGATGTTGCAGTGTACAGCGAGTCAGTCTCAGCATAGCGAGTGAGATAGTCTGTGGCTACGACTATCTACTTCTTGTGTGCAGTCGATGTCGGAAACGGGCCTAGGAGATCCATACCAACTTGTTGGAATGGGGCATGCGGTGGTTCTATTGGCTGGAGGAGGCCTGCAGGTTTCACGGATGGAGTTTTGCGTCTTTGACACTCACGGCAAGTTTTCACATAGCGCTGAACTGATGATAACAGTTTTGGCCAGTAGTATTTTAGGTGAATTCTGGCGAATGTACGGCTGACACCCATGTGCCCAGATGTTGGCTCATCATGACATGCGTGCAGAATCTCGTTTCGTAAAGGTGCAGGTACAACGAGTAAAAACTTGTCACCATGAGGCTTGAAGTTCCTCTTGTAAAGGACCCCTTCCCGAAGACAGAACGAAGGGAGCCCTCTGGATAAAGTGCGCGGGACTTTAACGTTGAGTCCTTGGAGACGCTGTATAAGCGGCAGCAAATCGGGGTCATTTTGTTGTTGTTCAGCGATTTCTGATGCCTGGACGACGCCTAGAAACGGGAAGTCTTCTTCCTCCGGCTCACTCGTCTCCACTGGTGCGCGTGACAGGCAGTCGGCATCGCTGTGCTTTTTCCCAGATTTGTATACCACAGTAACATCGTACTCTTGTAGCCTAAGGCTCCATCTTGCCAGTCGGCCAGAGGGATCCTTAACATTCGCCAGCCAACACAGGCAATGGTGGTCACTTACTGCTCGGAATGGTCTACCGTAGAGGTACGGCCGAAATTTACTTATGGCCCAAATGACCGCGAGACACTCTTTTTCGGTTGCAGAGTAATTTGTCTCAGCTTTCGAAAGCTTGCGGCTGGTATACGCTAGCACTTTTTCTTGGCCGTTTTGCCGCTGGACTAGAATGGCTCCGAGGCCGACGTTACTCGCATCAGTGTGAACTTCAGTTTCGGCAGTATCATCGAAGTGGGCGAGGATTGGAGAGGCTTGCAGGCGTGTTCTTAACTCATCAAATGCTTCCTGTTGTTCACTTTCCCACCTAAAGGGCACCTCGTCTTTTGCCAGATTAGTAAGTGGTTCAGCAATGTTCGAAAAATTTTCCACAAATCGCCGATAGTACGCACATAAACCCAGAAAGCGACGTACTGACTTCTTGTCTTTGGGTGTCGGGAACTTCGCGATGGCAGCTGTCTTTTCGGGATCTGGCCGAACGCCGTCGGAGCTGACGACGTGTCCGAGGAATCGGAAGCTCTTCAAAAGCGAAGTGGCATTTTTCTGGCTTGATGGTCAAGTCTGCTGAACGAATGGCTTCTAATACTGTGCGGAGTCGCTCTAGATGTTGGTCGAATGTAGCGGAAAATACGACAACGTCATCCAAGTACACCAAGCAGGACTGCCATTTCAGTCCCGCGAGGACAGCGCCCATCATTCTCTGAAACGTAGCTGGCGCTGTGCACAGACCGAATGGAAGCGCTTTAAATTCGTAGAGTCCGTCTGGGGTTATGAATGCCGTCTTTTCACGGTCGCGCTCATCCACCTCAATTTGCCAATATCCGCTCTTGAGATCAAGGGAGGAGAAGTATTTCGCACTCCGTAGTCGATCGAGTGTATCATCGATACGCGGCAGAGGGTATACATCCCGTTTCGTTACGCTGTTCAGTTTCCGATAGTCGACGCAGAATCGAAGGCTGTTATCTTTCTTTTTAACAAGCACTACGGGAGACGCCCATGGACTGCTGGAAGGCTGGATCACGTCATCTGAAAGCATCTCCTCCACTTGTTTCTTGACGACGTCTCTTTCCTTTTGCGATACTCGATATGGGTGTTGGTAAATCGGTCTCGTGGCTTCTTCTGTTATAATCCTGTGTTTTGCAATAGCCATTCGTCGCACCTTAGAGGACGTTGAAAAGCAGTCCGAAAACTCTTTTATAAGGGCAAACAATCGTTTCTTTTGATATTCTGGGAGCCTATGGTTGACATTAACCGATGCGTCGACGTTGCAGGTCTCTTGTGGAGTGGTTGGCGTTGTCGCTAAACTGCATAGTTCAGTCGCCATGCAGAACTCGTGGAAATAGGCGATAGCCATACCTTGCGCGATGTGCTGACATTCATTCCCAAAATTCGTAAGGAGGACAACTGAGCGGCCATTCGTTAAGTGAACAACACCCCTTGCCACGCAAATTCCTTTGTTTAAAAATAGCTCTACGTTTCCATCCGCTATTCCTTCGTGGTCACAAAATGCCTTATTTTCAACAAGCACCATTGCACTACAGCGAGGTGGCACTGTGACGTCATCATCAACAACGCGCAAAGCAGTAAGACGTCACTTTTCCGATTCCTCCACCGACATAGCTTGTTCTGTCGAAAACGTTACACTGGATCTGCGCAGATTAATTATGGCTCCATTGGCTTGCAGAAAATCCATTCCTAGTATAAGCTCCCTTGAACAGTCCGGCAGCACGATGAAGTCAGCAACGTAAGTAAAGCCTCTTATTTCGAGCCTTGAGGTGCATCTGCCGAGCGGTGTAATAGTGTGGCCACCTGCCGTGCGTATCTGTGCCCCACTCCATTTTGTTACAACCTTTTTCAGTTTCTTTGCCAATTTGTGACTCATTACCGAATAATCAGCGCCGGTGTCAACTAAAGCATTCAGCTCGTATCCGTCTATTTTCAACCGCAAATCTGAAGTAATCTTCGCACTGCTGCGCTTATCCTCTGTAAACATAGCATCGTCACCTTGAAACCGCAATGGAGGATCTTCGCAACTGTCGTTATCAGCGGCCTCACCTCCACAGGTCGCTTGCTTCAGTTTTCCTGGTGTGGGCTTGTAGAACGGTGCCCAGACCGTGCGGAAGAAGCACGTGGGCTTGGTGATCGGTAACGCCTGGGCGACGGCGATCTTGGCTGATGTTGGCGTGGAGTGAGTGGGCTCTGGCGCGCGGACAAGTACTCTTCGATCTCGGTTGGCCGTTCACCGTTTCGAGGGCATGGTGCGTACAACGGAAAGCCCCTTAATCCTGCCTGTCGGTAAGGGCAGAACCTATACAGGTGACCTGCTTCCCCACAATGGAAACACAAAGGCCTGCGCTCATGGTCATGCCAGATGTCACTTTTCCGGGACCTTTGATCCACGTAGCGAGCTACACCACGGGCTCGTGGCAGGTAGGTAGCCGTCGGTTCTAGTGGACGAGGTGCACTGCGTACCGTTTGTGGGCAAGGAGAGGCCATCGTAACTGCTGCATTGGTGTGCGCCGCGGGTTGTCTGAGTACTTCAGAGTACGTTGGTATGCGTTGGATCGGCTGTGGCACACGCTCCGGCTCACGTATCATCTGCCTCAGTTCATCTCGTACTACGTCGACTACAGACAGTGTTGCTCTAGTGTGAGGTGCTTGCAACTTGCTGAGCTCTTCCCTGATCACCGACCTGATGAGTTCTCGCAGAGCGTCCATGTCACTTCGCTGGCGTCCAGAGAAGACATTGGCAGGTGCATAGTTTATGTCTCGATTGTACTGTCGAGCCCGCTGTTCTAGCGTTTTCTCTATGGCTGTCGCTTCCGTATGAAACTCCGCAACTGTTCGTGGTGGGTTGCGGACGAGAACAGCGAATAGCTCTTGCTCCACCCCACGCATGAGGTGGCGTAGCTTCTTGTCTTCGGTCATATGGGTATCTGCGCGCTTGAACAGGCGGATCATGTCCTCGATATACATTGCGACACTTTCGTTGGTGAGTTGGTTCCTGGATTCGAGCGCAGCCTGCACCTTTTCTTTGCGATCCGCGCTGGCATAAGTCGCCAGAGCTTGTCGCCGAAATTCATCCCAGGTCGTAAAGGAGGTTTCATGGTTTTCATACCACGTCTTTGCGAAGTCCTCCAAAGCAAAGTATACGCGGCGGAGCTTCTCTCTCTCGTCCCAACCGTTCAAACGTGCCACTCTCTCAAAGAGGTTCAGCCAATCTTCTACGTCTTCATACGAGTCGCCATGAAATACTGGTGGCTGGTGAGGCTGATTTATCACCACTTGGGCTGGTGTTACATGACTTGTCATGGTGGCGGCGTCCATTGACTGAGTTCCCCTTGGCGTAAAGTGGAGTGGGCTGAATTCTGGTGAATCACCTCGAAGACGGCGACTGGTCCTCTGATGCACAGGTGTCGGCTCCGCAGTATCAACTGGCTGGTGGTCGGGGCTACGCTGTCTTGCGTTCGTAGGGCTTTGATTCATTACCCAGCACGTCCACCAGAAATGTAACGATGTTGAAGGACTCGGGGTATAATAAAACGTATTTATTAAAGGGCGAACCTGTGCCCACAACTCAAAGGGACTATGGTCGTAGCACGTTACAGTAGAACGGCAAGATGTCTTTTTCTTCTACTTCTTCAAGAAGAGTCCCAAGCGCGTGGCACACATCAGCAGGGGCCAGCTGGGTTCTCGTGCTATCATCATCGTCTCTGCGCAACACTAGACGGCGCCCATGTATGTCTCTGTGCGCGTGGTGATGGGCGCGTTGTTTGAATGCAGGCACTATGTCGTGGCAATATTAGCAAGGTGTCTATGATGTCACTTAATCTTATGCGCATTATTATAAAACGCAAAGCCTCCGAAACCAGTTTGGCTGCATAGTCGAGTTGCCGAACACTTATTATTGTCCATGCTTCCCGTGGTATTTTTGTACTGTCTCCTTACTTCTGAATCGTCACGATGATCATGCAAGCGTGCTTTATGTGGTTAATTCTTTAATGCTTCTAACTGTTGGGGCCAAAACAATCACATACCATTACGTCTCTGCGGGGAACACCATTCTCGTCCTCACCGACCAGACCGTGGCTGAGTGTGCAACAGCGCAAAGCAGTGCAAGGAGGAGGAGCAGTATTATCAGAAGATTGCTTGCAGAGGTACTTCCACATTTGCAAGGTGTTTGGGCATAATCAAAGCTCTGGTATTTGCAAGCCATACTGATCTGACACTGCGGTAACTGTACTAGAAAAGAGGGCCAAGAAAGTTACCACTCACAGATGGGAGTGCCTCTGGCAAAAATTTCACACAAAAAAGCATCACCGCATATGGTCACTTGAGAATACCAGCCCAGGTATCAGAGCTCACATCATCAGATGTTTACTTGGGTTTACTTAGGAGTTTAGCTGATTTATTCAGAGTAAATGTATGCACAAGTGATCATGACGAGACCCATACTGTACTGCAGGCATCTAATTTGCATAAAATAGTTAGTCTCTCAAGTCAGTCATTCACAACTAGCCAGACTTATCTCTTAACACTGCAGCTGTTCATCTCGCGGCAATCGACTTTAAAAATTGCACCAGCCAACAGTAGCCAGACTTATCTCTTAACACTGCAGCTGTTCATCTCGCGGCAATCGACTTTAAAAATTGCACCAGCCAACAGTGCAAAAGTTTTTTACATGCCCAAAGTAACCAAATAAAGATTGTGTGCACTTCACTGCAACTGTCATTTTTAAATTTTGTCTTTTTTCTGAACTTTTGCATTTCCTGGTTCCTATTTTTCATTTCATATAGTTCCCTGAAAAACATATCAGCAGAGGTTTCGCTGAAAAACATTCAAATTATTGTACAGAATGCAGCATCATTTGTACAGAATGCAGCATCATCAGCGTGAACTTTCTTACAGCTTGAATGCGCGTAGAAAAAAGCACAAATGCCTATGTAGTTTCAAGAATGCAATTTAAAACTACACTCAAATGTCATTATAATGAAGTCACACCTGCCACGAAAATGCTTCGTACCAAGCGAAAATTCATTATAAACCTGTATTCGTAAAATATATGACAAAGCTTTTTGTGCTCGTCCCTGTATCTTCTTTTTTGTAGTCACTTGTTTACATTTGTGCACACCAGTTTACCAAAAACAAAACTATTCTTCACTTACTTCGTTATAACCAATAATTCACTTTATCTGCGTTTGTTATATCAAGGTATGAGTACAGTATGCTGTGTTAAATAACACCCAACTTTGATCGGCAATTTGCATACCTACATTGCAAGTACAAAGGCTTCATTGAAGCGAATTGATGTAGCAGCCGGTCACTACTGTTTTTTTTTTTTTTTTGACACAAAAGTGTTTTATGTCGGGGTCCACCACGGCTCCACTGACATTGAAAGTGACGTTCAAAAATATATCACCAAAGTGACGTTGAAAAATACACGCTAAGAGATAGCAAAGAAAAAATCAGAAAGCAAACATCCGTCGCGTGGAATCGAACCAGCAATTTTTTTCGATTCTCAGTGCGCAGCGCTAACCACTACGCCACAAAGCGTACGTTGTCTAGAGTGCTGATGGCAAGCCATTTATATACACCATACACCGTTTGGCAGTCCTCAAAGCTTGGAAACTATAGCGCGTTTTCATTATCAGATGCAAGATAGCACGCTCTCAAAGTCGCCGCTTCCATAATGCGCTGCCCCCCATCCCTCCTTCCCCCAGCCCCTGGGAGCGTGGTCTTTCCTGCACACGCACTTATCAGACTCATAACTTAAAGAGGACGAAGATCACTTCACAAGCTGCCACTGCCCAATTACAAAATGAGCGCCATGCTGATACATGACGCAGGAAGGATTGTGGCAGTTGTTAGTCCGCACTCGTCCTGTGTATGCTAATTTCACGCATGCTTTCTGCTCGAGGTGTGTGCTGCAAGTGTCGAGCTGCTTGCCATTCCTAACGTGACTTTCAGTTTGTTGCTGTTGTGAAACAATGCACTATAAACGCTGCCTCTGGAGAGACATGTTTCACTTTCGTGTTATATCAATTCCTCTATAGGGGGACCAGTCACGTTTTTTTTTTTTTTTTAAGTACATTTCGTGTGACTGTTTTACAATTACAATTTCTACTTATGCACAAACAACATACTAGATTTTATCACTACAGTTCACCGTCTAGCAAGCATGGTCTGTATCGTGTTGGTCCCTTTAATTATGTACAGTACTATATTAACCACATAACCCTTACCACTTGTGGCATTTTCTGAACTGGGGGGTGTCGTTGTTGACTGCGTTACTTCATCTTCTTCATCTTCCGAGTCACTGAAATACCAAAACAATGAAGACTCAGTGATTTCATGCTTCTGAAACTTCTCAAACAATGAAATTTTGAGCCTAGTAAATCAGATTTTACAATTTTACCTATGATTTCTTTTTTTGGTGAGGGGCAGTTGGTGTGTTAATTTTGACTAAATCATAAGCTTCAGTGAGTTTTCAGATTTCAGTGTGTCTCACTTCAGATTTCAGACTTTATTGTGTTTCAGACAGTGTGTTTTCAGAAAAAGTCCTTCCAAAAAGAGATGTCTTTTGTGTGGAATTCCAACGGCAGAGTCAGAGTGGCCGATGGACTCTGCAAGCGAGTGCTCAATTACGGCATAAAGCAACGCCTCCAAATTTGCGATTGGAACACAATCTGGCTGCCGGAACAAGCATGGAGAGCAAGCTGGAAGAGGAAGTCTTTGTGGTGCTTAGAATGCCTTGCGCATAGTTATTTCATTCCCCTAATTTCACAGTCAAATTTTGTTGAACTACCACTTGTACACGGTAGCTTCAGTGTCGCTATCACTATCCGATGCACTGGAGCTTTCTGGTTCGGAGCTGTCGCCAACTTTCCCAGTCAGCTATGTCATCCACCATTGCTGCCAAGACACGAGACATCGGCAGCACCCCCAAGTGGGCAAATGCGTTAAACAGAGTACGCCACACCGACTTCCTGTCCACTCCACTGATTTTGGTGGACCAACTTTGCCCGCTCCTCGGAGTCACTCCCACTATGAATATACTCCGACTTTTTCATTAGAACACTTGCCTCCCACTCTTACTCTACCACTGAAACACACTTGCCCCAAAATGAGCACGAAGACTTGCTCCAACTTTGTCATTGGAAATCAACATTAAAAACAAGCAAGGACTGCAAGCAAGTTTGTGAATGCACCAAGCCCAATATAAGAATATTTTCACGAGAAGATACACAAAAAAAAATAATACCATCTCTTTAACATGAAACATGACACCTGCCACAAAATCTACTGCTAAAATGGTAAACAACATCACCTGAACAGTGCTAAGCAACCACAACTCCCAGAACTAAGACTGCAGTTGGCGCACCTGATGACGTGTTTCCGCGATGGCTTCTTTCTTGTCACGGAGGACACCTCTAAAGAAGCTGGCACCTCCGTCTTGATTCGCTTATTCTTGGGCGTGGACTTGTCGCTCGGACTTTTGTCGACACTCTTCCTCTTCGTTGCCTCGCCACTGGAAGGTGTACCTTTTGGTGTCACTTTGCTGTCGCCTGCATCCTTCTCTGCGGTTGGTGTCGACTTCGATGATGCACTAGCAGCTGAAAGAGGACACCCTCTTTGTATACCGTTCGGAGGGACAAAATTGAAGTCGCATTTATATTTTGGTGTAACATAACGTAAAGCAGAATGAAGTAAGAACAGTAGAGAGCATACCTCTAGCAGCCCCTTTTTACTAGCTATGGTTTTGAGTTCATTGATGTCATAATAAACTTGAAAAACTAGCTTTGCAATATGAAGTCACTGTATTCAAATGCTTCTTTATGTAGTTCAATGGGTGGCATTGGTGGGCACAATAAAATTTCCGCAAATTCACTTTTCAATGCTGCTTGTAGCCACAAAGCATTTTTGAAAATGGAGTGATGCTGCCTGAGTATAACACATCAAAACATGGTTTACCACAGCATAGACCTTATGCCCAAACTTTCTGTCTATGCTGTGGTAAACACAGCATGGACAGAAAGTTTGGGCGTGATACCTATGCTGTGGTAATCAATGTCCGGTGTCATCCTGAGGTATTATCCTCAGGCAGCCCACAGCATAGACAGAAAGTTAGGTGAGCCGATAAGATTAAAAAGTTTGCAGGCATAATGCGGCAACGGAAAGCACAAGACCGGGTTGATTGGCGGATTATTGGAGAGGCCTTTGCCCTGCCAGTGGGTGTAGTCAGGCTGATGATAATGAGACATAGGGCCCCAGCTAAGTCTTGCCAGAGTTAAAAAACATGCAGACGCTCTTCGTGAAAACACGGTCAAGTGCATGTTATTGACCATTTCATAGATTAAGATACACTATTTTTTGTGTCTCGATTACTTGCATAATTGGGCAAGATTAGTTAACTAACTTCTAAAGCAATAAATCTAGGCCAAAACCTCAATTAAAAAGCTATAGATGGGTTTGCAAAACATCCGAGTAGACAGTTTCTTACTTTTTATGTAGCAAGTATCTGCATTCTTCTATTTTTTGTAAAATCTCGTAAAATACAAAAAAACACCAAATACCATGCTCATTTTCGCACAGTGACTGCCATGCTTCCTAACATTCAGTCTACAATTCATGCAAATAGCACCTTACACTTGTTCATGACTGATAAGCAGACACAGTGGATATCTCTTGTGCTACTACAAGCAAAAGGTGTGCCATCACTATCACTGTCATTGTCCTGGTGCTACCATCATCATTACCACCATCACTACCACAATTATTATCACTGTACTATTATCAGCCACTACCACCGTCATCCCGCCACCTTTGAAGGGGAGGCACACCTAGCTAAACGCTGCAGTCATTAGCAGGCAAAATGCTTGGTTGCAAGGTAATGCAAGTGAGTATGTCACATGGTATTTTTTGCCTTTCACAGGCAAATAGAAGAAGTAGAAAAACCCTGACACTTCATGTATTGAAGGTTAGAAGCTGTCTAATCAAACTACAATTTCCTAGCTGAAATTTTTTTCCCAGCTTTGCCACTTGATAGGTTAGTGAATTAATCTTGTCAAATGAGGCAGTTGAGCAGAACACAAAAACTAGTTCAATGTACTATATGCTATAGTCAGAAACATGCATTTATTGGCAATATCATAAATTTTGTCAGCATATTTTTAAACTCTAGTTGTAGTTAGCTTGGACACCCTGTAAAATTAATACAATTAAGCTAGTATTAGGTTAAAAAAACTACTTAAATGCCCTGCCAACTGTTTCAAAACTGAAAGATGTCGGTATCCCTCTTTTACTCTTCTTTTTTGTCTTTTGCTTCATGTCATAATGTGAACCTTCTGCATCTGCCGATTGTAAATATTTCCCTCACATACTCCAAACTTCATGTGTGCTGTCAAATTTTGATGTGGCTCCACGAACTAGATTGTTTTCTGAACGATACGATGAACTGTTGTCCTACCCCACTCATTTTCACACAAAGTTAGAAAAAAAAAGCAGTGCTGAGCTCACATAATTTCTTATGGTAATAAAAATGTTAACTGTTGCCACCCCTTGAAACGATTCTGATAGCAAACAAAGCAATGCCAATCAATCAAGCCAGATGTTTTTTTTTTGTCTAAGGGGTACCACCAGACCTGTATGCATGTGTCTGCGCATGTGTTCATAGACATGCCTATATGAACACACAAAATGTAAACATTCTCGAAACAACCCCCCTCCCCCCCCACTAATCGCCACTCCCTATGGCTATGCTAATAATGATGGTGAGGGCACGTGAGTTGGTTCGATTCAGTTGGCCATGGTTGCCACACTGTCACAGCTTTTCTACGAATTAAGCTTTTCTGTCTATATTATACACAGATCTCCTTTCATTGCTATACATTGAAAAAAAAAATGAGTGTCAGGAACGACAAAAAAAAAAATGGCCGAAGAAAAAAATGAACAGAACGCAAGCAATAGAAGAAACAGGAAAATGAAAAAGAGTCGCCTGACTCTTCACCTCGGTGAGCTGCCATCTTTGTGCTCCGGTCATTCAGCTAGCAAGCGGTGCAGCCAGTGGCCGGGACAGGTCAACGTCATGCCGCTGACCTTGAATGGGCCCGGGCTTGCAGGCACCTGTCTGTCACATCAATGGGGCACGGGCCAGAGGGGCCGGGAATGGGCCCGGAGTACTAGCCGGCACCAGTTGAACACCAGATGGGAACGACGTTTCCATGCCTTCGCCTCTTTTGCGGAGCATTCTTTTACATCAGCGTGGACACAAGTACCGACGGACGTGGTGAGCGATTAGAGATGCCCGTGGGACTTAGCCATGCTAGAACTTGTTAACTATTGTGTTTAGGAGACCTAGTTGTTTCTAGATAGCTTTAGTCTTTCGTGTGTACTTGTTTACGACTGTGTGCGTGCAATGAAGTGTGTTCTCACACCACATGGTATCGCCTTCATGTTTTATTCTCGCTAACTCAAACAAAATGGGCCGGACGAAATATCAACATTGTGACAACAATGACCTGCCACTTTTCCGAGTTTTTGCTGTGCAGAAACTTTTCTAACCATGACAAGGACACCACAGTGCACATCACCAACTATTCAGTGGACGTCATCAAGACTTCATCGCACCAACACGTGCAATACTTTGATGCTTTAGCGACATAACACATCAATATCACAGAAACAGTGAGTGAGCATACAAGACTACAACAACTGAAGTTTTATCTAACAACACTTTCAGAAAAAAAATTGCTTAAATATATTATGTTGGGTTGCTCTGACCTACACGTCCTTACCAAGTTCAGCCCAAACACACTCAATCAACTATGAACACCGTAAGAAAGAAATGCCACGCCTGCGCGGAAAGCGCAGCACAGTCACAGCGAAAGCTAGAAGAGCAGCATTTCAGAGCCTTTTCTAAACACTCGTTGGGTAACTACTGCACGCACACTTGCTTGATATGCACTACGGCATTAATAATAAAATTTTTGGGTAGTAGCCCGGCATTGGCTATGCTAACTTTGTCATTCTTTTGAGAAGCGTGGTATCCGCTAAAAACACGCAAGGAACTTTTTGCCAACTGTTCATGCAGTGGCTGACGACAATAAGGAATTATGGCTCAAGTGGATATGTGCCACAGTCGCTAGGTGAACAAGAACAAGCTTTTGTAATGAGTTTGATCATTGGACAACCCACTCATTACGCTATTCGCATTGTGCAACGGCCGGTTGTTCTTTCGTTGTTTTAAAATACTTTATAAGTCGTATTAATGCGATTGCTTTTCCCGACATCGAGCCTGCCTAAGGTGAATTTGCCAACAAGTCCCAAGCACCAGCGTGGCTTAGTTGTAGAATATTGGGCTCGCTGACGACCAGTAGACCCGGGTTCGAGCCTCATTGTGTCATATTGGTACTAGGTTTTTTTTTCTAATTTTGCACAATGTGGCTACGGACACCGGCAGGGACGGTGGACAACTGCCCGTGACCCGAGTTCCGATTTCATAACAGCTTTCACTGTAAAACAGATGTGTCTAGTGCGAATAAGCTTTCACTATGCCTAAAGAAACTACCTGATAGTTATGTACATTAGACCACATAGCACCTAAAAGTTCACAACCAGCTTGGTGCGTTTTATTTGAGCCGGCGGGACTGATATATGAAGGCGACACAGTGTGGCACAAAAACACACTTCATTGCACACATAAACAAGTACACGCAAAAGACTAAAGCTATTTATAAACAACTAGGTCTCCAAAACACAATATAACAAGTCCTAGTACAGCAAAGTCCTTTGTGCATCTCCCCACATCGCTCACCACGTCTGCCAATCCTGGCGTCCACGCTGGTGTGAAAGGACACTCCGCAAACGACGCAAGGCGTATGGACGTCGTTCCCATCCGGTGTTGGACTAGTACCAGCAGGTACTCCGGGCACGTCCTAGGCCCTTCTGGCCCATGCATCGTTGATGTGACAGACAGGTGCCTGCAAGCCCGAGCTCGTTCAAGGTAAGCGGCGTGATGCTGCCCTGTCCTGGCCACTCGGTACACCGCCCACCAGTTGAATGACCGGAGCACGAAGACAGCCGCTTGCTGAAGTGAGGACTCGGGCGGCTCTCGAAGCGCTGCAGTCCTGGGGCAGGACACAGGCCGCATCAATTATCCATCTTCTCCTCCGTCGTTCTGGCCAACGTTCTCCTCTGCACGTGGCCGCCTTCCAATCTCATGCCCGCGCGCCTCTCTTTCATCTTGCAATTTTTTTCTATTGCTCGCATTCCGTACATTTTTCTTTTTCTCTTCTTCGGCCATTTTCCTTGTCATCCCTGACACAAACCTATTTTCCAGCTTTTACAGTAGGTGTTTCTTGATTATTTGAAGGTCAGATATGATAACCATTTTTGTATGCAATAGTGCATTATGAAACCCAGCATGACAACACTTGACAGCAGCAATCGTGAGCGAATGAACTTGACACTACTACCGCAGCACCAGATGACAACTGAAGCACTCAATCGGCAAATAATTTGCAAATTATGAACGGCCTTTTTTTTTTTCACATATACAAACATTGCTTGCACCCCGATGAGCCAGGTAACTCAAAGAGTCAACCAGCATAACAAATAAAAACGCACAATGGAATACACGACGATTTTTTTTCAAATACCTAAGCCTTGTTTTGTACTGTAAACATTAGGCACATATTGTAACTACTAGGCAAATTCAAAGGAGGTCAAAACACAACACACCTTTAACACAGGAACCACACACAAAACGGGCCAAGAGAACAATTCTTACCTCCAGTTCGAGCCTTGCCGAAGGCAGTCGCCAGGTTGTTCTGCTTAGGCTTTGATTTGGCTGAGCCCTTCTGCAAACACAGTGTTGACAAGAGAACATTTGGAATGGTGGCAAACGATCAAAATAAGATACGCAGCAGTCGTGAGCTACAAGCCGTAGTGAAAAACCTCGCTGTGCAATTGTAAAGACACAGAACCAAAAATGCAACAGGAGAGTTTGTAATCTGTCTGGGGCAGCTACAGTTAGCGGCTCTCACACAACTATGGCATCCTGAGAGTTAGCTTTACCTTAGTGTATACACAGTCATGCATACCATTCAGCATACCACAAATCTTCTGAGTGATGTGACTAAAGGCCCAACCTGTCGGTACACTGTGCAAACGTTCTCACTGGCAACCTTGGTACTCATTTTACGAAAGCAAACTTTTCCTATTTGCTAATGTCATGATAGTATCGAAAATAAAGCCGTTCCCTTCATTTAGACGAAGCTGATGAAGTTTAGCTGAGATGCTTCATGTGCTTTTTTTTTACTTTGTGCTAACAGATTTTTTGTTCGATTTGACAATTGTTAGAATACTGTCGCTTTCTTTTTTTTTTTCTTGAAAGTGCGTGTACAAAGATATTCATAAGTTTGTTTACCATTTTTCTGTTGAGTTCACCTGTAATGTACTACGCTGCCAAGATCTTGAAGAAAGATCGCAGTATCTATAAATAAATAAACTAATCAAATAATTTATAGGGTTTTACATGACCAAACCGCGGTATGTTTGTAAAGCATGACTCAGTGGAAATTCCTGATTATTATCCGCCTCATGGGGTTTTTCAACTTTTACATAAACCGAAGTACACCAGAGTTTTGTAATTTGGTGCCACAGAAATGAGAGGGTCATGGTTCGGAATCAACCTCGCTCATGCATAGCAGTACAACACCTGAGTCGCAAACCTAACACTGCCCGTCTTCATTTTGATTCCACTGACATTTCTTCATTATCCCAACATAGTAGAACTGGTTAGCAGCACCTACATCAGTTAATACTGCACTGCTACCATTTGAAGAATATGTGGAGTTCTACGCCCCAAACCACGATATAACTATGAGAGACACCAGCAGTGAATGGCCTCAGAAATTTCAACCGTCTGGTGTTCTTTCAAGCTTCTGGCGCGCAATGACATAGCACTGTACACAGGCCTCTGCCACTTCGCCTCTATCGAACTTTGGGTTAGCAGCCGAACACTGTAACCATTCTTCCATCGAGGTGGAAAAATTTAAACAATATAAAGGCCCGGTAGCACGTGCTTTTAACAATGCATCTGAGTGGTGCCGGCATAAAATTAAAGAACAAATGCTACCCGAGGTAAGAAGAAGGAAATCTTAAAAAATACAAGGAATGCTGCCCTTATATTTTTGTTTACTCAGAAGACATGATTTAGTCCACAAAAGTGGTTTCTTAATTACCTGAATTGTTCGCTACAATACCTGTCCGCTGCAATATTGCTACAACACCACAGTCACAAACTGCAAGTCGTGTACAAAATCCTGGCTATACAAAGAATAGCGTGGAAACAATGCAGCAAGGTGTTCCTCTTACTGATGTTGGCGTAGGTTTATCCTTCTCTGTCTTGACCGGCTCACTTTTCGTTGGCACCGGCTTGGAGTCCTGCAGCAGACATTGACAGCCGTATTCTTAGTAAGCCGTATTCTTAGTAAGCAATATTCTTAATAAGCACACAGCATTATACTCCAATATGTGGACTCAAGAAAAAGTACAACTTTGACCCACACAAGATCGCATAATGTAAAGAAGTGTCACAAACAAACAGCAGCGATAGTCGAACATTCAACAGCACAAAGCTTCGTTTCAGGTCAACCGATTGGCACAAAAGTAAGGTTCAATGAACAGAAAGCAAAATGCGAAACAAAAATGCAAGATAATAGAAAATTGCAGCATAACGACTGCCTTCTAACTGGTGTTTACTGCAGAGAATTATTTCTAATTAGTGCATTTTGTTCTGGCATGTACACCTGTGCAATAACAAAAAAAAATAGATAGTCAAGGCAGTAAATAAAGCTATTTTTTAAGAAAAGCCACCGCGTGTGTAAAAACGTCAATAGAGGACTCACTGATGCAGCCACCTAATCTGTTAGACTCTGTCATTGCAAGGACAACACATACTAAGAATTACACAGGGTTGGTGAGACCCAGTATCTGGAGGGCTTAAGACAGCTCCGTGTGTTCTTGAAAGATTTTAAGCACCTTTCTCACGGTCAGAATCGAGAATGCACATATTTAACAAATAATAAAAAATTCAATACATCACAGATTAGGCATTGGAGATACTCTAATGAATGGCTTTGAAAAGTTTGTTTTCTTTAGCAGTGTTCACCGTTATATTTAGATGTCCTTGAACAAGCGACTTGTGAGTCTGAAAGGGCAAATTTTTTACAAAAAGAAATGTTGATCCACATGATCTTTTTTTTTATTATTATTATGCTGACACCTGTCGTCACTGACCTGCAAACTAACTCACTCAGCTTCAAATCTCTTTGCCAAAAATTTTAGTACGCATGATCACACAATAAAAAAGCGGTGTGATCATGCGAGTAAATACTGTGTTAGTGCTTATACAGTAGAGTAGACTCTCAGTAAACGGAACCTGAAGGGATCGGAAAAATATGTTCCACCTAACCGTTTACTCAGAGGTGAACATGGGTGCAGAATGCAAGCCCAAAACCAAGCATTGCACAGGCAATAGTTTCGTTTAAGCAGTAGTTCAATTTAACAAATTTTCATTTACTGAGAGTGTAATGTAGTGTATTTTGGAACACACCTGCCTACAGCAGCTTATGAACAGAGAAAACAATCAATGATCAACAACTTTCTTAGATGGCTCACTGGATGTGGTAGCTCCTGGGAGAGCGCACCGCATGTACTCCTGACAACCTAGTCAAGGGACTTCTCCAGCATCACCTACCCTTGCCACCATACACCTTTCTTGCTATTTATGACGACATGCTGCAAGACCATTTCGTTGAATGCCTAAACAAGATGCACAAAGCTGCCAGTGAATGTAAAATTTGCTTTTTTTAGTTTGTTTGCACAGTGCTCGCGACAGTATAGTACCTACACATATCTGCTATGAAGTGTGGCATTAGCTGGTTAAATCCAGCTTTTTTTTTTTTTCCACTGAAATAATGCGCATGTCTGAAGGCTCTAAGGGTCTCGCTCACCTGTGCACGAGAAGGAGGCTTTGCAGGGGAAACAGCTTTTCTTTCTGCCACAGTTGAGATTCCATTGAGACCCTTTCTAGCGCCTCGCGTCCTCTGCGCTGCTTCGCAGTAAATGGGGCACACACTGCAGGAACATAGTCGACAGGTTAAGCGACACAGGGAGCATAGTTACAAGGATTGCCACTGGTGGCAGAATTGCCTAACCTAGAATGCCACGCTTTTAAATGGCACACTGGGAAGTTCGTCCGAATCTCTAAAGGCGTAAGCAGTTATTGCACACAATTTCTGGGATCCTCTGGCAATTCTGGTGTAAGCAGGCCTGACAAGATGCACCACCATTGAAAAATCCAGTTGCTGGCTGACGCTCTATTTGAAGATGTTTGCAGGAAACCAGACATTGCTCTGTATACTAGTCTTTTCTTTATGTTAGCACTCCCATTAACTAAACTTACGGTCTTTGGAGAATGTGTACCACAAGAACTTCACACCTAATGTGTTTGATATGGCTATTTTAAAGCTGGTTATTTCACACTTTGTGACAAGTTAGAAGTGGTTGCCAATACAAAGTAAATAGAGGTTCAACACAATTACAGCAAAAAATGTAACCAAAAAGTTTACTACATTTCTGAAGCAATGTTGTTCTATCATCTCTACTACAAATCAACAAATGCGTGCTGAACACAGACGATAACACAATCACAAACAGACATGCTTCACAAAACACACGCATGCTGTAATACGAAAGTCAAATGGCCAAGGCAAAGGCATGAAGATTACCTGAGCTTGAAGTCGGACGTCGCTGCTTCTGTTAATCTGTCTATGCAGTCCTGCAAGGTGATTGAAATATATGTATCCTTCCACACTCGGTGTCGATAGTAAGAAAGTGTCACACCAGATGCCCCACAAATTTCTTGTAAGCTAAGAGCAGTGCAGTAAAAGCGATAAGAAAGCCAGCAACCATATGGCGTTAAGGTGGCATTATCATTGTAAGACCTGCTACAAATACCAGCTCGTGAAAAGATCACGTGCTTCCTCCCAAGTTTAAATGCCCATATATACTCCATGAAGTGAACAGGGTGACAGCTGTGGCTGTAGCTTGGTTGGTAGAGCACTAAACACGCTATTCAAAGGTTGCTAGTCCCTGCCTGCGGCAGGCTATCTTTTTGTCCACTTTTCTTCATTATTTGCATCACAATTACTACAAATAACATCCCCTAATTTTTTCTTGGCTTTCAGGTCTGTTAGCTCTAATTAACACTGCCCATAAAATGTTTAGTGGCCTCACATCATCCTTTTTTACTTTGTCTTCAATTGAAACTAAGCTGGTGACTCAAGTAAAAATGGAAGAAAACTTTAACTTGAAGTAGAAGCCAATGCAACACAATTTTTTACTAGACTCACCTCCAGGTTCGAAGGCTGGGCACTGAATGCATGAACACCCGTCACAGTTGTCAGATCGTTTTTGGCTTCAGACACAGACTGCCTTGCTGTCAAGATAACGCGGTAGATCTAGAATACAAAAACGAAAGTCAACTTTATGTGCATTGCCTGTGGTGTCTTTTCAATGGTTTCGCATTAACGAAAGTTCCACCTCCTCCTATAAAGTTACTACTAATTTTTATTAGTACTGTAAGCCAACCGATCATGAACATGTTGCTCTTATGGTGCGATATACATTTTAATATGACGTGATATACACAATAGTTGGTGCATGAAGTTCAACCCTTTACGGGCACATTTACTGCTCATTCTAGAATAAACTGTGTTGTTGAAAACAGGCACGGTGTATGCGTTTTATGAGTCATTCCTTTTGTCCAGGGTGGAATGCGCGACAATTTTATATGCAGAATTACAAAGGTAACTATAGCGAACTATAAAGTAAGGACTTTCATGGCAGATGAACACAAACATACGCGTGCAAAACCCGTTCTCATTTTAGGGGAGAAGAAACGACGAACCTTGTCCTGTATGCCAGTAATGACAGAATGCCCGATGACATTGCTTCCATCGGCCTCTTGCTCGTTTGTAAACTCCTTCAGGTACCTTTACGAAGATGGAGAAACAGGGCGACCAGGCGACAGTAGGAAGGTTCCGCTAACCGAACGAGGTATACTCACCTTTTGGCAGTGTTTGTATGAATATCGAATTTCGACGCAAGCCACTTGTACGTTGCCTGCAATGAGTGACACTGTTGTTACGATACACCAGGCAGTTTCCCTTCTGAGGCCACACCTTACTAGGTTGTTCGTGCTAAAAATTACATTTGGCAATTCGAAACCGACGAAACGTGTCGAAGGATATCGACATGCGGTGCAGAAATCAGAGGCCCAAGTGAAAGTGTGGACGCAGGTGACTTACAACGTGACGATCGTAGACGACTTTGCTTTCAAGTTGATCGCGTACGCTAGAATCCATATTTACTACCGTCTTCCACGACGTTCAGTTTGTCGGCTTACAGAAAACGGTCGCTCATCAACAATCTTGAGAGAACTCGAGAGCGCGCGAAACGGTATCAGCTGTCTCCGCTAGAAGTCACTAGGGGCGCGCTAAGCAAAATAAGCAACAGTGTACTGGAGAAAGAAAAAAAGTTATTGATTTTATAAAACACCGCATCAGGCAAACTCACGCGTCTTCTTGGCAAATTTTTTAAAAAACAAAAAATTTGTTGTTGGATACCCACGGAGGAAGCTTCCTCCGTGTTGGATACCACAGTAAACTGCAAGCGCGTGGTGACCATGGTCGTGACCACTGGAGCCCTTAATGACCACCGTACAGTTTAAGACTCTTTTTATTTGTCACTATATTTTGTGTCAATTGAGGTAATAAAACATCTCAAAAACCAAAATTTATATTACAAGTGCTTTCAACCATACTTTTAATGTATTAGTTTCGGTTTCGCTGTCCAAGAGGGAGCGTCTCGTGTCGCCGTTTATTTTAGAGAGCCATCATGCTCTTGTAGGCTCCCTGTCATTGTTTGAGACAATATTTTATATCACTGCGGTAGTGAGTACTAAAACATTTGTTTCTGTGTGCCAGAACTAGCGACGGCGCTACGGCATGCCCCTGGGTACGGGTGCCCAATGCAAGCGCAAAAGTGAGAAGTGCACACGCATTAATCTTTAATGTGGTCATGCTGGCATGAGAAATTGAAGTGATGCCAGGTTGAGCTAGTGGATGCTTGCGGGTGCTCATGCAGTGTTTCAATAGCCTAACACTTTTAGAGCTCTCCGCTTGTCATTCACAACCACGTGCAACTCGGTAAAGGCCTACAACAAAGCTGACAATGATCAAAACCGGCTAATATAATCGAACGAGCTTTAGAATGGTATAGCAATGGTATAGCAGACATAAATAACCAAGAATTAATCGCAATGATTAACCGAATATTGCTAAAAACTCTTCAAAAACATGCAGTCAGCCAAGAGAGCACGCCACCACCCTACAACCCCCTTCCCCCGCGATAACGGATAAGGTCCCTAGATTAAAGCAAGTTCCCTATTTATCTAGGGATCTTATGCCCCATAGTGTTACTGGATATGTTACTGTACTCTAGCACCCGACGGGCGCTTCTCATGCGCCTTCTTCACAACATGCAACTTGATGGAACTCGCTGCATGCAGACGACGCGTATCTCAACTGAAGGGAACAAGCAGGAAGTCCACAAAACATTGCAAAAAGCAGCATGTATGTCCAACACATAGTTGGTTAATCTCCCTAATACTATTCAACTAGTGCTCGGAAAACTTTCCATGCTCACCTGAAACATTTGACTTCATCAATATGGCTTGGTAAACAGAGCAACTCCATGAACAGGAACCGCTGGGGGGGGGGCATGCTACACGTACCCTTACTTACGTTTCACAGCAGTGGCGCTGCATCTAGAACTGCATTAATCACTACATAAGAACGTCTTTTTCGATTAGATTCTTTTCGGAATGTCACCACCACATAAGAATGTGACCTGTATCAACTACATTATAGAAAAATTTTAAACCCTGGCCTTTGTGCACCCCCCCCCCCCCCATGCCGTAATCACTTATTTTTCAAGAGTTATTTAGAGACATTTATGTGTCAACAGTTACAAACTGGTTATTTATGATGCCTTCCTTCGTGACGCTTAATGTCGCCCAGTCAAAAATAGTTAATGGGTCCAACTGGATGTTCCAGTTAGGAGCAATGGGTGGCAAAGGGGGCTAAGTGGGGTTCAAATGGTGTCTAACTGGTGCCCAATTGGAAGTGCATGCTGCAATGGGACTGTCCAATTGGACTTCCCATGTAGTGGCTTCTAACATTTTAACCAACTCTGCATATTTGAAGTTCTAACAGGATGACCTGCTGTCATGATAGGTGGTTCCAGTTGGTTGCAATGGGACTCAAATGGACGTCAATGGGACCCAAGCTGCAATGGGAGAGTCCAATAGGACACCCCAATTGCAGTACATGCATAACTTTGAAGTTTATTTTTTACAATTCTCTACCTGAGCAGTATTGAAAGTCATAAATGGAAATCTACGGTGATGCATCCAACCCTCCATATAAAGCAATTCATTTATGTGTGTTACCCAAACAGAATTCGAGCTAGTGCTTCAGCTTGGAATCCCTGAGCTCGGTCACTTACTTAAACCTTGGATTAAATTAAGCTTGTTTACAACACTTGCCTGGTTTACAAACAACCACTGTATCAGGGCATCTGATTAAGCTTTCCATATATGCATCATGAAAATGCAGCAGTTAAAGTACTAGTACACATTGGAACCGCACCTTCTACTGTTTGCAGCATCACAATGTACCAACGATGTCTTATTCCCAAACTAGGGAATATGGCTAACTACCAGTGAGCACCTGATGTCACGTGTTTATGGGCTACCTGTCACTGCATATAATGCTGCTGCAGGATATGACTGAATTTTTTTAATATTCATACGATAGAAAAGGTTATGCAACTAAGAGAAAACAATTAGATGTTCTCACTAACAAGATATCCGAAAGAAGGTATGAAAGGCAACAATAACATTGAAAAAAAAAGAATTTTATTTCAAGGCAAACAGGATTTAAATAGCACAGAACATATTTTGGTGTAAAAAAATTTCTTGGCCAGTGCTGCAACACAAGGCGTACAAGATACTTCAAATATTACAAATACTTATAACAGTAAATTGAATCACAATAAAAGGAATTTTAGTTCCAAAGGAGGAAAAAGGCATTGCCATACAACTGGCATTTCAGTAAAGCACTGAGAAACAGGTTTCATACAGGTTAACAGTTTACACGTGAACAGCATGTCTTTACTTATTTAAGGATGCTTAAAGGTCAACTCCGGTGGTTTTTCGAGGTCAACGAATCTCAATCAAATTCGCTGGGTACACTCTTACGCACATTCCTGTCATTTATGCCAATTACAGGCTTGAGAGATGCGCAGATTATTTGCAAATGAATTTTAAAGATTGCCTCGAAAAACTCGCCTCGCTTGCCAGAATTATTGGCAACACTGTCAGTGCGATG
Source organism: Rhipicephalus microplus (assembly GCF_043290135.1). Classification (NCBI taxonomy): domain Eukaryota; kingdom Metazoa; phylum Arthropoda; class Arachnida; order Ixodida; family Ixodidae; genus Rhipicephalus; species Rhipicephalus microplus. The sequence goes on from NC_134701.1 coordinate 114,281,833, forward strand.
TCAAGTTTGTCATGTCAACGAAAGTGACGCAGGCGATGGCATCGCTACTTTGGCCCCTACATTGTTTATTGTGCTGGCCCCAAGACGACAGCGGTGGTGTTTGGCACGACCATAGCACGGGAGAGCTTTCTTCCTTCCTCTGTGGTGTTTTGCCGGTGCTTCGCTGGTCTGGCTTTCACAGTTTTCATACTACGTGCCGGCAGAACCAGTATACGGCCTCCAGTTCTTAACAAATAGTACATCATATGCAGACCGGGCGCCCGGTCGGGTTTCGGTTTTGCACCTTTTTGCTTATTAAAAATTGTTTTCGAATTTCCTGAGCATTTCAGCTATTGGGCTCGTGACAAGAGTGTCTCAGGAACACAGAAACACCATTACCTTGACATGGTCGAAAAATCGCTGGAGTTGGCCTTTAAGGATGCTCACAGTGGCACAATGAATTATGTATGAATGACAAGCACACATTCTATGCATAGTGTACAAGACTGAACTTGTATGAAAAAGAATAAAAAGCGTCATGTAATATTGCAGTACCCCGACACACACACTAAAATAAAGAATACAATAGCAGTAAGAATAAAAAAAATACAGCACCCACTGAATAAATATAGGAAAACATTCAGTACACAATGCAAATATAAAACATTAATACACACAAAAAGAGACATAATAAATTTAAAGAAATTCAGACCCACCGATCTCTTTTCGGTAATATTCAGATACCTAATACAATATGCAAAACACTAGACTTTAACGAAAAAAAAATATTTCCAAAAACAATCAAACCTAGAGAGCAAGCTGGCTTACAGACAGATATTTCACAATTTGTCACAGCCATGTGGTCAATCAATTTAATCTGCACAGCACGATAAATCCCTCTATATCAGTGGTCTCAAATATGCAGCCGGGGAGGCTCTCATGTGCGGGCCCACACATAACCATTTTCACTGCACATTTAAAAACATTTTCTTGGTATGTTCATGAGCTACACAGGCATGACTGCTCTAAAGAACAATTTTTATGAGGTACACCATGTTGTCACCATGCATTGAAACATAATCGTGAAACAAAAAATCATCACCATATCCAGAAAGTGAATGATGTTAGGTGAGCTTGCTTGGAGATGATCAGGTCACCCGCGAATCCTCCGTACAAATCTTCTATTACCATATATAGACGTGGCAATGTTATATATACATAACATACTCAATGTTTATTAATTTACATTTGGATTCACTATATACTTTTTGATGAACTATATACATTATATATACTCAAACGGAATTGTTTCAATGGTATGAGTCATCATGACAAACATCTTGCCTACTAGAAGAGCTAACTAGTCACGGGTGGCGATTTCACGTCGATCGCCTCAAGGCATTTCAAGGGCCACTCACATAAAAAAACGCTCATGTTTTGAGGCATAGTGTGCACTAAACAGGGTTCCTTTAAAACTTACACAGCATAGGTTCTTCACTTCAAATACATTACAATGTAAAGGAACTTGGAGGGAAGCATACATAGGAAGCTCTTTCGAGTTCCACAAACACAACCACCTTTCTGATTTCAGAGCATTCGACCAGTGATGTATTCGCTGCCTTGTGATTTACTTTCAGCACATGTGACATGGCCACCAAGTTGTACATCACTGGACTGCAGCTTAATTTCCTTGCAGATATATATGCTTTGTTGTCGCTGCCATGGTATATTTCTTCAACAATAACAAAATGCCCATTTTGAAGTTCAACAACAGAGCTATTGGTCCTCTTGTTAGATGCATACATGCTATCAGTGATAATTGATCCCTTCGCCAACATTCTTCTGTATTTGGTGAACTCAAGGGTAGTGTCATGTAAAGATGGCTGCAAACCTGCTGATGCACGTCGGGAACCGTGTCCGAAAAAACGGTAGCCACCACTACTAAGTACGCTTTTTTGCGTTTTTGTGCCATCAAAAGACGAGCAGTACTCTGCTACACTTGGACTGATAGCCTGCCGTTGAAGTTCTACTACCATGCTTTCCATCTGTAGGACTCGGCAGACTTGATGGGGAATTCCGTTAGCTGCTTTTACAGCTTTTTTTAGGCTGCCGTTCCCAGCTTCAAATGGGAACGCACTGTGTGCCCAAAGTGGTCCCCAGTGGCGCACACTCTTTGCTATATGAGTCAGTTGGTGCATGTTGAATGTCATGACTGACTTGCCAAACAGCAGTTCTGCACGCACATGAAACTCCAACAATAGCCCCTCGGCAATGGTGAGCTCAGTTGGGCTGATTGCACGCTGCAACATTATGTGCAAGGCTTCAACTAGGCAAGCCCAGTGTTGCATGTATGGCTTCTCAAGAATGCCATGCAAAACAGGGACACTGTAACAAAGTAGCCAGCTCTCAAGTTCCTTGGCCTTCCACCATTTCCGCTCTTTTGTCGGCCTCGGCAATCGCTTCACATCCATTGGTGGCTTAATAGACATAAGCCTGCGGTCCACTATGTGCTGATGTCGGCTTATTGAACAGGCACTATCAGAATTGAACCACAATTCTAGGAACTGGCGCGCTACCCCCAGCAAGACACAGTGCATATAGTCTGGCACAAAGCTCCACACTATGTTAAAATGGGGCAGGTTTATCAACGGTGACACTGTTTTGACTCCTTGCACAGGCACCCCCCCTTTCAAAGCAATCTCCATGTCATTTAGCATTTGGAGCTCACTTCTTTCTGTGGGTTCAACTTCCTCAACTGGGTATTTAGTTGCCCCGCCAGCTCTCTCACCTCTTTGGAGACACCAATTACATCCAAAATACCCATTAAATTGGGTTACACCTTGCATCGGTGCCCTAGCAACAGAATCTACACTTGAACAGATACAATAGACCTTATATTTTTCAACCCTTCCTTGACGTTGTAATTCAACGCCATTCTCACACAGCTCGTTCATTTTCTCAACAAAAGTACCTTGGAAAAGTGCCATGTTTGGCTTTTCTTTCCAGAACCACAATGCGGCCAGGACCAATTTGGACATTCTTTGCTGTGGAGGGAGCTCATTAACAATTAGCTGGATGGGCCAAATTGATGTCCCACTTGATTTGAAAAGCGGGGTCCCATCTGCATTCAACGAGAAACTGATTCTTGGTCCACAGTGTTGAGATTCGGCTACAAAAGTACGATACATTGTACCATCCCAGATGTCTGAAAATGTCCCATTCGTCGGAAGGGGCTTTGTTAAATCAAGAAGATCACAGTCCTTAAGTAGCCTTTGAAGTTGCGACTCCACATCGAGAGTGACAAAAAAGGGGGCATCCGAAAGGGAAGACACAAAAGTTGTGTGACTGCACTTCGAGCATTTCAAGTAAGAATTTGTCTCAAGACTGCCAATATGCGAAAAGCATCTCGGACAAAAAAAGAAAAAAGTCATAGTGGTGCCAGTTTCGCTAAAAAGTTTATGTAGGTGATACTGTGAGTGAGGTAATATAGGTTTATCAAAAATTCTGTTAATTAAATCTATTAAGCTAGTTAAACCCAAAAGAGTCAAATTATTCTTCACAGCATGCTTTAGTGCCATTAGGAGAATATCTCCCTTCGAAAGAACCACTTTCTCAGTGACAAGTTGTGTAAAAAGGTCTCCAAAGCGTGCCTTGCAAGATGGATCAGGCTCTGTCACTGGATCTGCAGCAGGCTGCTGAAAGTAAAAAAAAAAAAAGCTTTCGTCAATGAAGCTATCACAGAATTCAGTTATAGTGAACCGTGATAAGCCCAATGAATATGAGCAAACAACTCTGTTATTGATCAGTACAAAATATCATGCCTGCTAGGCTGATAACTTTTTACAGACCAACTGGTGAGATATTCTTTAAAATGAAAGAGCCAGTGATCTTGAAATGAATCATTCACCAAATCACCGCTACGTGTCCCTCTTAACAGTGCCCAATTTACACAGACATTTTCCAGTACATAAAAGAGCCTGTGAAAGTAGTGCCCTTAAAACCTGACCATAAATCTAGTTATTTCCAGTGAAAACAAACACACCATGTCATCATCTAATGTGAGAAAATCTCCAGGGAAACCTTGCTGTGAAGCATGGTCACTTGAAAAAGCTTCCTGTGAAGAAAAAAAAAAAGAAGCATTTAGTGCCACAGTAACCCAATCTGCCTATTCTAGTTAGCTGTGCTAGTTCACTCATAGCACGTAAATTACATGACAACAGACAGTGTTAAGAACATGGTCTGAAAACCTGTTGCAGGTTGTTCCCAGAGTTTATTGTCCCAAGTGATAACTCGTCTTGAACTGATTATGCAAGAGAAAACCACAGTGCCAATGCACTTGCTCAAGGCTATTCTAGTGGATGTGAATCTTCCAGCTGCACATATTTGTAGAGTGCAACTAGTGTGTAAAAGTTACCTCTTCATCCTTATCAAACAGTGACGAATCATCTGCGTCAGAAAGGCTTGCAATGCCGTCTTGAAGTGGAGAGTCCTAAAAAAAACCAACCAAAATTTATAATTTCCCATCGTAATACATAAGCATAAAATAGCATGTGTATGCTTACTAATTAACTGATAAGCCTTAGTAAAATAACTTCATCTGCTGGGGCGTGAGGCTCGCGTGCAGGAAATTTCTGTGACGGATCAGCGCTGTTCCTCTGCTCTTGTGCTTCAGGGGCTGCAGCAGGAGCTTCCATAGCACTGCCAGCTGACGAGCCTAACCGGCCTCCACTTGACGTTACCTGTGATAGAACAAGTGCGCCGATATAGTAAACGGTTTATCGTATAGAAACAATAGTTCTCGTAGCATTCTACTACCAGCTCAATTTACCGGCTCATTATCGGACTCGGGGAAATCTTCTTCACTTTCCGGACGTTCGGAGCCCGGACTAGCTATGTGACTATTCCGGCTCTTCAGTGATGTTGTTCGACTTGGTGGATCTGCCCTTTCAGTGTCGCTGTCTGCCTCATCACTCGAAGAAGGCATGCTAGGGCTGGCACCCTAGAAGAAAATAATGAGATTTGGACTTAAATTGCTGCGCTAAATTAATGAAAAAGAAAATGCACTGATAAAAAATAGCAATTTAACACGGCCGAGCACATTCGATCATTCGCGGGCAGAACTATAAAGGGTGGTAAAAAGGAAGACCGTAAAACACGGCGCAACGATCGAAGTCGTTGAGCAACATGCAGATTAATGTTGTGGACAACCGCTGATCTGATACCAGCAGGGCCCGGATCAAGCTAAAACCCCGATCGAAAGTGCCCATCCATGTTGAAAATGATCAGAACTTACGGTCGGCGGGCAAGCGCGTGCGGTGCTCCTTGGTAGCTGGAACTGAGACTTGGGATTTAAATAAGTCTTGTAGGGTCCTCTCTTTCTTTTCTTCGGACCGCGCTCCATCGCGAGGTCTTGAAGCAACAAGACGGCTTATTTCACTCCGGGACACGAAGTACAGAAACGGCGATGTAAGCGATAGGACAATGTGCACCGGCTGCCTGCGGCCACAGCGGCTGCCATATTGCATAGACACCCTGCAGCCAGCAGTCTGCATGTGAATTGATTGAAACAGCGTAGCGTTAAACAAACATTATAAAAGTAAAAAAATACTTTTAAAATTATTCTGATTTTTTGTTTACTTATAATGAAGAATAACATTTTCATTGACAAACTATCAGATCCGCAGCTGCGGTCGACCCTTGTTGCTTGCTGTGTGCGACCAGCGTTTGACCAGCTGTAGCGCACGTGTGTAGATGTTTTCTTCAGCATTGCAAGATGATTACCCACGTTCGAGTCCGGTACGAAGATGATAAAAAAATTGGAACGGTGCCAATAGAAGACGTTAAAGATTTCTTCCCCCGTCACCAGCAAGACTTCAAGTCCAAATCCCTCTATTTAGTCAAATGGACGGACGACAGTGGAGACAGCGATTACTATAGGGCCCGGATTCTGGCACTGGGAGGTAAGCCTGCTTTTGTTTGATATGTTGCCGGCGAAATGCATTCTCTTTGGCCTGGCTGACTGCTAAGCACTGTTCACCGTTAGTAACTACAAAGTATTTTATCGATAATCTCCACTAGCATAGTTCATTTTGTTAATTTACCGCGTGCAATCGCAAATAAGTATGGTGTCATTATTAATTTATGCATATACCTGAAAACTCTACGGAGATGACGCTGGTATTTACCTGGCCGCAGAGAGATACCAACAGCGTCGGGTATATCAGCCTGGAGTATATAAGGCCCTTTTGCGGTAGGACGCGCCTTTGTTTGTGGCACTGCAGCTTTTATACCTAATGACAAGGTCTATACGCTACTATTTCGCTCGCGGCATATGACGTTGTGTTACAACGGTACTTAAGCATTCACACGAGGTTCGATGGTTAATTTACAATGCAATAAAACTAATAAAAGTGCATGCTAGAGATCGTGAAATGTGCACGCGTCAGAGGATGATGTGACACTAACTCAGTAAATGTTAATGTTGCAATCCGCCCTCACGTTTTCCAGAATCGGAGGACTTCGCGGAGACAGAGGCCAGAGAGAGAACGCGTATTCCGAAGAGGGTTTATTCGCCGGCGTCTTCGGACTACGAGAATGAAGCGGAGGTAAATTATTATCTAAACCTCCTACAAAAGGTCCTGTCAACACTTGTGTAAACAGTGTGTAACAAGTTATTTTCTATTTTCGCCCAGAGCCCTATCAAAGAAAAAACGAAAAACAAAACAACAAGTGGTGCAGAGGCACGCCTGCTTCAGCTTTTAAAAAGCAAGAAAGAAAATATGAAGAGGCAGGCGAAAAATCAAGATGGGCCACATTCTAAAAAGCACCACAAAGAAGCAATGGACAGTGGGCGCCTTCAGGGGGCTCATGAAACCATTGATAACCTTGAAGAGCAGGTAGAGAAAAAATCTACCATCATTCGCCAACTGCGAAAACAAAATGAAGAAAAAGACAGGGAGATGGCTCAACTCAGAAGACTGAACATGGAGCTTCAGGACAAGGTTATTTCTGCACTGGAAGACATGAAAGGTATGAAGCAGAAAATGTCTTCATTGTACTGATTTTGTGCTGTGAAAGCATTAATGCCATTCTTCTGACATTTAGCAGTGTGTACAGCTTGTTACCATAAAACGTTCGGCAGTCTTTAAGTGAAGATATTTCGAGTTTAGACTGCAAATGGCTATTGTTTACAGCTGTTTGATGAAATTTAATGAAAATATTTTGTCAGCTCTTTTTCCTCTCTGGGCAATGCAAACAGCACGGCACCTCATGTATAAATGCAGGCTGCAGAATTATGAAAAGGATCATGGATGGCAGCCAGTCGAGCCCCTCCGTGTCTGAGGATCTACAAGACACCTTGACAGAGCGAGCCCTTCGCCCAGGTTCATCCAATCCGCAACCGAATGACAGTGAAACAATGGTATTCTATCTGGAATGTCAATAATGTGCAGCTGTCCAAATTACAAACAACTGTTCTTTTGAAAGCATGTTAAAATAATATAAAGCAAGATTGAGCATTATAGATTACTTGTCATAGAAGTTTGTCTCTGCACAGCTGAGCAAGACATTCCAAAAAGAGTTCAGTGATCATTATAGATATGTGTAAATTTTAAGCAGAACTTATGAACAACCAAAAAAAATGAATTTCGTTGTCAGCAACACAACTTACTAAAACAACTTCACTAACGTACTTGTTGGACAGAAATATTAAGGAATACACTTGGCCTTGTCTGCTGCTGTTTTAGCCATCTCGTGCTGCGCGGATTCAGCACAACCTCACTGAGAAGGTGCAGGCACTTTGTAAACTGGTCTTGCACAAAGGCTGCACTTTCTCTCAATGAATACTGTGGTGCTGACACCACCATGTGCAGTTCATAGAAAGAATGCTAGAGTGCAGCACCACAAAACTGGCTGACAAAGTGCTGGTGAAATGAATAGACCTTTGTTGTTTATGATATGCAATACAGGTTGCACTGCACATGGATGCCTTCAGAATGCATATGTTCCGTGCAGGTGGACATTGGACGAGGGCTTATGGTCAAGAAAGGTGCATGGGAACATGTGCAGTCCCATCATAAGGATTCCTTATTTGTCAAGGACCTGCTAGTCACCATCTGGTCGAAAGACAACCTTAAGGAGCGCTCCCTGCATGGTTGGTTATAATACAAAAGCATAGTGTGTGTCAGTTGGTAACGGGGGAATTCGTTGTTGTGGATATCTGTTATGCAGGAAAACATTGTCCACGGTACCCTAACCGTCCACGCAAGGCTCCCCTAACACCGTGGAAGTTGGACGTAATGCGTGGTAAGTGTGCAGACAGTCTCTTGGAATGCATATTGAACCAATCTTATTCTTAGTACATGAAATCACAGCAAAGCTCGGTTGCAATTGAGTCTATTTTGAAGCCACTACAAACTTTACTGTCTGCTTTGACTTCAGTTATGAACACAATTTTACATAAACTATGTAGTTGTAAAAATGTGACCCAACACCTTGCCTCTTACTTACTATTAAATTCATTTGTTTTAGTCAGGAGTGCAGGCAGGTGAAAGTCTTAAGTCTCTTAAATGCACTGGTAGTTCAAAAAGATAGTCGAAAAAAAGAAAAGCCAACAATAGAGCTAGTGTGTAGACTGCCAGCATTTTTTTCATCATAACTTATATCTCTTTCATAAAAAATGACAAAAAAAGAAATAGTGTTCTCTGCTTTCTTCCTGCACTATATAAATCCACACAGTTACATGGTGCGAGTGGAGAGCTGTGAAATGTTACTTTTTTAGATTATTTTTGTGCATGTGCACGCTAAGTTCGCAGTTTCCTTTTTCTAATAAATGCTGGAACGGAACACTTTTGCTAACTGGAGAATGCTTTCTGTATTGTTCAAGCCTGTGCTGCTAAGGCATATTCTAGGCCATTCAGCATATAACACTTCATTGCATCAAGAAATATGACTAAAAGTTCAATTTTGAACTTTTGTGTTCTTAAAGTAATATCGATGCTATTAGTTCTTTAAGCAGCTGGTTTCTTCAAGGCTATTTATTGATAATTTTTGTTGTTTCAGACTGCTACAGAGCACGTCTGGAGCATCAAGGCGTGCCTGCAGGAGTACTGCCGTTGGCAGTCAAACAGATGAACCACTTCATTGTTGAGAAGCTTTCAGATATTGAGAAGCTTGCCAAGCGGTAAGATAAGTGTGTTCTTTGTGTCAAAGGACTCCCCCCCCCCCCTTTTTTTAAGAGAAACTTGGCCATATTCATCTGCTTGCAACATGCATGTACAGAAAGAGACTGAGAAAATTTGGAGGCTCGTCTGGCATTTTGGCGCAGCGTGGCGCAATATGGTTTTGGCAGCTCGGCGCAAAAGCGGGGAATTGTATCAAATTCGCGTAATTGGCACAGCTGTTGTACCCCTTCAACATGCATAGCTATTTTTATGTTAATGTTTTTATGTTAAATCACATCTAGACTTGGAAGAATGTAAGCCATTGTGTGGCTGACTAAATGTATAAATTCTGCAAAACATTTGCAGGGCGAAGGACAACCAGGGCGTTGCGGAAGTTTAACAGAGGAGGACCATTGGTGCATTTTCTAAATAGTGTAAATATTATGGAATGTGTGAATAAATTTTCATTCTTTCATATTTTTTTTTTCTCTACCATTGTTTTTATCTTGTATGTGCATGCATTTGAGTGTGCATTAATGTCACATTCACACTAGGTAATCCAGCCTGTGCTGTTTCCACTGTGTTGTGAAATTGCAATTAATGAAGTGCAGTGTGATGACAGCCAGCCTTCTACAGGATTGTCATTTTCTACTTGCATCCGCAGAAATGTGATAATCATGTTTATAGGTCAGCCAAGAGACTGCAATTACTACACTACTACTTAGCTTCAGTTGGCTCTCTCTGTATACCAACCACTGGCTGGCTGAAATGCAGTTAGCAATTTAGCGTCAACCAAGTGCTTACCAGAAACTAATGGCCAGCCATATTAAATTGGCTTACCAGGTAGAATGGTGACTGGCTAAACACCAGCTTTTGTCACTGGGCCAATCATCTGGATACATGCAGTGCAGCTTGGTCGAAGACCAGAGAGTCACAACGCAGACGAGCGCTTGTCTGTGTTCTTTGTCTAAGTTCGCGCTGCATGTATCCAAGTATGTATCAACTAGCCCAACTCAACCTTTTATTGAAACATATGGAATCATTGGAGTCTCAATTACCATCAAAGTGCTGACCATTTGCAACAATGTGGGAAGTCATGTGGTTACCAGCCACATTGAATTTGCTTACCAACTAGAATGAATTGGGGGCTGTTTGGAATGCCAGTTACGATCAGTGGGCCAAACATCTGGAACCACAGGATTACCAGTTAGCTTCAACGGGTTAGTCTACTGAGACCTGCCGGGCAACCACGTGCCTACCATTAATTTTCAATGGGTTGACCATTTCAGGTCAACGGGTTTTCTATTCACCACCAGTTGGCTTCAACAGGTCAGCCTATTCACACCAAGTGGACAACCACCAGTATACCATTTAGTATAAATGGGTTGACCATTTTAGGTCAATGGGGTTTCCTATTGACCACCAGTTAGCTTCAACAGGTCAGCCAATTCACACCAGGTGGACAACCACCTGCATACCATTTAGTATTAATGGGTTGACCATTTGAGGTCAATGGGGTTTCCAATTGACCACCAGTTAGCTTCAACAGGTCAGCCAATTCACACCAGGTGGACAACCACCTGCGTACCATTTAGTCTTAATGGGTTGACCATTTGAAATCAACGGGATATTTAATTGACCACCAGTTAGATTCAACGGGTTAGCCAATTCACACCAATTGGACAACCACCAGCGTACCATTTCGTTTTCATGGGCTGGCCATGTGAGGCCAAAGGGGCTACCAGTTTGTCACCAACCAATTTCAAATGGTGCGCACCATTGCAACTAACTGGCAATTGCTCAGCACCAGCCACACTTAACTGGTAGCCAATGGGGTCCCCTGTTGAACCAGTTGCATTGAAGTGGTGAGCCACTTGGATCCCCCTTTGGAATATAAGGGTTTACCCATTGATTCGAACGGGATAATGTTCAATGGGTGGCGAAAATCCTACTGGTCCAACACCCATTGATTTTAAATGGAAATTTTCCAGTTGGACCCATTGAATATTTTTGACTGGGCGAGCCCCAATGTGTCACAGTGTCTGCAAAAAAAAAAAAAGACAGAAATTAAAACAGGCATGGGAGTCGCATAATTATTTACAGCACAAATCTACCACACCCTTACCAATAATCAAAGCAACCTTGTCTGGGCTCAGCTGTTTCCGCACTACCGCAGTAGGATTTTTGTAATCCTTGGGGGCTAGCTTCCCCCCATAGCTGCGTTCTGCCAATCCTTCACGGCCCCATATGGCTTGGGCCATGTCCTTTACCACAAGGGAAGGTTTCTTGTGGCCCAATATTTTCTCGGCTTGCTGGCTCCCGATGACTAGACCATTTTTCACATGATACTGCAAGTCAAAGCAAGCTGATTAGAAAAGAAATGAAGAGAGCACAGCGATCCACTTACCTTGCCACCACCAATTTCTGTGAATGGAACATCGGTGGCCTTTGAGTCAGCTGCCGATGAAAAATAATAAGTGAAGTTGAGAATTACATCAAAATGATAGCCTTGACACAATGATATTCAAAGCTTTTGAGCTTCTACCTGTGGGCAGTGGCTCTCCAGAAGGCTTGCATTGGCTCTGCAGGCTTCCTGTAGATGTGTCGACACATGATGCCAGCGACGTTGCTGTGGGAGCTGGGTGTGATTTCTCAGCTTGAACTTCTCTGCGCTCAGTCTCCGGAAAATCTGTACACAGTAGAGAAAAAGTAGAAGCAAAACAATTTACTGAGGCTGTTATCAAGATACAACTCTTTATTATCTAGTGAAAAGGCTGAAGGTTTAGCTTTTTGACCAGCAAGAAAGTTTCATAACATTAACATTCATGCAGGTGAGCATACTTCACCTGCAGGGGACTGCTGTGTCTGCTGTGCTTTCTTAGGAGGCGGGGCACTTTCGCTTGCCAGTGTTCCTCGAAGCTGCGAGGCACTTTTGCTAGTAAGTGTCTCTCGAGGCTGCCAGACATTTCCCCCTTGTAGCATTTCTACAACTGAAAAGATAAAAAAAAATTATAAAGATTTGCCAGTAATACTATGAATCAATATAAAAGCCTATAAAGTAAGGTGTTGCACTATCAGCTTCAAATTAAAAGTGAACAGTGGAAAGCATTAGAAATGATAGTCATCCAGTCAGCACCGTTGACAGATGCGCAATGCTCCAGTTTGGTAGCACTGTGCATTTCCATAGTGATGACAGGGCAGCACGCACTGTGCCACTGCTCATGCTTTGCACAGTTTGCATTTCATTCGATGCTGATAGTACATGCCACAACAATCTGAGAAAAGTGTGCATTTGGATAAATTAGTGTTAATGACCCATTCGACATAATCATTTCATCAGATGTACAGGGCTAGAAGAAAGCCTGAAATAATTAGTTGTTGGGGTCTAACATCCCCAAACCACTATATGATTATGAGGACCGCCGTAGTGGAGGGCTCAGGTAATTTAGACCACCTGGGGTTCTTTAATGTGCACCTATCTAAGCAAACATGCTTCAATCATTTTCGCCTCCATGAAAAATGCGGCCCCCAAGGCTGAGATTCAATCCCGTGACCTGCGGGTGAGCGGCAGAGTGCCTTATCCACTAGACCACTGTGACAGGTTGCATTCTACACTGAACAAAACCATGACAATGCAGTTTGTCGCAAATGATACCTACACTACTTAAACACATAATTGCGGACGTGCAAAGAAAATTGGTACTTATCTTTCAAATCATCAATACATCGCTGCACATGGCAAAATAAATATTATGTAACTCGGCCTAAACTTTACCGTGCAAGCAAGGGCTGTTTCATAACTGAATTTAAATGGCTATACTCAAGGCGAGTTGTATCACTGTGTAGATTTAATTACAAACCGTTCATGTTTATGGGTGTGCGGTGTCAAAAAAAAAGTTATATAAATCAAAGTAAACAAAAGCTAGGAAGACACTGATTTGTTTGACAAATTATTCAGTTAATATTGCGTTATCTGCTCCTGACATATATTTATACAGCAACATACATTATCTTGCACTTTGACATCAGCTAAACCTGTCCGGTAATGACCTTTTTGACGTCACATTTCACGATACTCTGTGGAAATTCAGGTAACACACACCACTGAAACCTTTTAGATTCTACCAAAGCCACATTTGACAACAAAGATATAGCAATCTAACAAACTGCGGTACACTTACTCATTGAAAGCTTGCAATCCATACTGTCCAATCTTTCATTCATGGCAGCAACTGTCTGTCTCAGTTCATTCCGCTCCCTCAGCGCTTTTTCGTAAGGCTCCTGCCAAGTATATTTCTTCAATTTTTTCTGGTTATGGCCGGTGATCTCGTGCCTTTTTGAAGATGACTGAGTACAACGAATAGTAAGGAGTTGAAAAAGATTGAATAAATTCGAGAAGTGTACATTTTAATGCTTACTTGAGACTCTCGGGCAGCTTTATTTTTTTCTAGCGCACTTGAGGCATGCTGACTCAGTATGCTCTCATAAGCAGCGCTTTTGGATGCTGCCTGACTTTGTTTGAGTTTTTTGTGTGCCTGCAGAAAGAAATGAAAACAAATAAGCAATGTTCGACTGAAACATGGCAAACGTTTAGAGCACTTAGTGTAGTACCTCTTTTGCAGTCAGTGTGCTGTTTGCTGCTGGCTGCTGTAAGTCGAGGTCGATAAGCTCTTCTTCATGCTCAATGTCTGAAGCATTTATTACAGGCCGCGGAAGACGCTTGTTGCTTCTTTGCTTATGCAACTCTTCTTCCGAGTCTGTTATGCACAAATATAAAGTCAAAATGCGTCAATATTAGATTGGAAAAGCTGCAGGCGATGTTTAACATGGGCACACACACATACACTCAAAGAAAGGTAAGAGTAAAGTGGGCTCCTTTTTGTCCCACAACAATAATTGTCGTCTTGCGTCATTCTTGTTGCATTATCGCCGCGCGCCCAGCACTCTACGGTCACGAACGGCGCGCGTTGTCAGCGTGACGTATATCGTTACTGGCAGGAAAGAGGGCAGTGCCGCGTTTTCAAGAAAGGCAGCGCAAGCAGGCCAGATGAAGATTATTTCTACTTCTTTAGTGTGTGCTTAACATCAGTTCTGCACCACTGAGAAAAGCAAATTTGTTCAGCATAGGTATTACATTTAACACAAAGGCAACAAGCTAGAGCATCGAAATTTCTGCATGGTATATATGTGTTGGTTAATACCGTGCGGCCGGCAAAAGCTGTTTAGCAAATATGATGACTCCCAACAGTAATCCCTCAAGCAGAGAAGCATAACAATTACGAATAGCATTATTTGTAGACCACACGACTATAAGCAAGTGGGAGCATATGCTCCTCGATTGCTCATGTGATATATCAAACAATGTGATATGTGCGATGCGTTTGGCATGACGCTACTTATGGTGTCAAACCGCAATAAATTGCTAGCTTCATTTACTTACCTGCCAGCAGCAGGATTCTACAGGTGTACGATCCTGTAATATCCGGGTCTTCGTCGATCCAGAGTGTGGTATACACTTTGGTTTTGTTAAAATCGTCCTTGTTTACCGGGTGGAAGCCCTTGATATTGTGGACGGGTACTACGTACTCTTTCTGATCAAAGCTATTTAAAAACCGCACTAATGCGTACATATTGCTCACACGTACGCCGTGTTATGGCTGTGCACCACGAGAAAAACGTGCCTGAGTCGTTAGCACTACACTGACTACACACAACGACAGTAACAACGGACGAAGGCATGCACGGTCACAGGGCACGGGCAGGTGTATAGTGTACCAGATTAGTACACTATAGGCAGGTGTACAGTGGTTCTATGCTTCGGCCATGGCTTGGCTAAAAACGAAGCCAATAACTCGGCCGCTAAATAAACGTTTTGTACGTCAAAACAACAGGCGTTGGTCAAAATATCAATTGCCATTATTTTACTCAAATAAACAAAACACATAAAACAGTATCTTGTAAGCATTTATAATAACTACTTTGATATTTGAAGAAGTCAGTAAGCCAGGATTGAATAACTCTGATGGTAAGCCAGTCTCAACTGTTTGTACAGTCAAGCCGCGCCAAGCCATGCCATGAAGCATGTGAATGTCAGACGTCTTTTGTCACATGTGCGTCGACGTCGTAAACAACGTTTGATTGCCTATTAACTGTCTTATTATTCGTTCTTCATTTGAACCTCTTTGGACCACTTTAGCGTGCCCATCAGAAGCAAGCTGTGACAGGCGTGATGAGCACGAGTAAAAATAACCGCAAGCGATATCTAGAACCCGATGCGTGGAATGATCGTTTGCCGAAATCTACGCATTATGAAGTAAGAAAGAATGCTACCGCGCGTTCAACACCGCCTGCTATGGACGTCGGTTCAGAACATGTGGTCACAAGTGCGTCTGAATCCTCGGACGATGATGAAGCATCCGTGTCAGTCGAGGACATTGGACGAGAAAACAACATCGTAGGAGAAGAGTCGGCTGGCGACTGCGACACCGACGATGAATTGTCAGATCAACTCTCAAATGCGACGGAGCCGTCTGATGCTCTGCCAAGCTCCAACTTCTTTCGGTTGGAGTTTGCGCGCCCGCTTGGCAACGCAAACACCTTGTCTGTAGGGGATGCCCTCGTGCTTGTAATGGACTTCGCAATTAAGCATGGTTTGTCGTGGACTGCCATTGAAGACCTGTTAAAATTATGTAATAATATTTTAGGAACGAATCTGCTTCCAAACAGCAAGTACCTGTTCAGAAAGTTCACTGCAACTTCACCACAAGATATGAAGTTCTACTTTTACTGCCCGTTTTGCAATCGGCTGCTGGCCAAGACAGGTGGTAGCTTAAGTGAACGCAATAGTCTGACTGGTATGTGCTGTGGAAAGGGCTACACCGGCCGGAAGTTGACAGCAGATGGCTCCTTTTTTGTTGGCTTGCCATTAAAAAAGCAAATTTCATCCGTGCTCGCTGATGATGGTTTGAGAGAAGACCTTTACAAATCATTAAATGAAAAAAAAGACACAGAAAATGCTAGTGTGTCAGATGTGACTGATGGTGCCTTCTATCTGACCCAGCGAAAAAAGCTTGGTTGCCAGAAAGATGACATCACATTAACTGTCAGTGCAGATGGAAGCCCTGTATTTAAATCAACTAACTACTCCATTTGGCCTGTACATCTGACTGTGAATGAGCTTCCACCACACAGACGGTGGAGCAACATCATTTGTGCGCTCTTGTGGTATGGTACCAAACATCCAGACATGACATTAGTTCTCGAGGCATTCGCCGAACAAATGAACGAACTCTCTACTGAAGGAATCTGCTGGAATGTGAATGGTCGACAAGTGCATTCAAAGGTATCCTGTGTCTCCTTAAAATATTGCACCTATTCAGTTTTGTTTTACTCACGCAGTTACATAGATGTAGTGCTAGGAATGCAAATGACAGCCTTCTCGAACTTTCTAGGTGTACTGCATAACTGCTGTTGCTGATGCACCAGCCCGGGCTTCCATGCAGAACGTCCTACAGTTCAATGGCTATTATGGCTGTTCCTGGTGCCTACATCCTGGAGAATTCATTGAAGGTATAATAATATCTACCTTTTTGCTGGTTATATGTGTTTATGAGTGTCACCTGTTATTTGTGTTCTGCCAAAGCTACATAAGTCTCGTCTTAACTTCTGCAGGATGTGTGAAGTACCCTGTTGGTTCAACTTTTGAAGACAGGACTGCAGCTAGCATGTTGACTGACATGCAAATGGCAGCGAAAATGAAGCGCTCTATCAAAGGGGTGAAGGGGCCATCACCTCTCCTCAACGTTCCTGGATTTGACATTGTCTGGAGCTTTCGCCCTGATTACATGCATGCTGTGTTGCTTGGAGTTGTACGCCAAGTCACAGAACTGTGGTTTTCAGACACAGGAAGGGCATGTTATATTGGGTCTCCTCGGACATTAAGGGAAGCAGATGAGCGTCTCCTAAGCCAGAGACCTCCAGTGTGCTTTAATAGAACACCGAGATCTCTTAAGCTTCGAAAGTATTGGAAGGCATCTGAGTGGGAGTCTTGGCTCCTCTTCTACAGCCTTCCATGTCTGAAAGGCATCCTGCCAGCTCAGTTTCTGGAGCACTTTGCTCTCCTGGTGTCTTCAGTGTATACCCTGTTAAAGAGTCATGTGACATCACAAGAAATTGACGACTGTACATTAGAAATAACAAAGTTTGTTGTCATGACCGAATGTAATTATGAGAAAGCACAGATGACTTCTAATATGCACACACTGCTGCATTTGCCAAAGAGTGTGCTACTGCATGGACCACTTTGGGCTATCTCATGCTTCGAATTCGAAAGCAACATGGGTAACCTAGTAAGACTTGTGTCTTCATCAAACGGTATCCCTTTTCAAATCTTGTCACGAATTCTTCTAATGAGCAATTTTAATCAGCTTCTATCTATGGCATCAGAAGAAGTTAAGGAACTTTGTTTGCACACAAAAAAAAAGTGCATGGGAGTAAAACTGCTTGGAAAACCACAGGTGCCTTCACATGACCTAATGGAATTCGTAAATGGCAAAATCACTGGTGTGCAAAGGATTGAAGAGCATAGTCGCATCTGTGTGAATGGATGCATCATGCATACTGATAATTACAATCCAGGGTCAAGAAAAAGAGACTCAACTGCAGGGAAATTAGGAGATGACTATGTGAAAATAGAGAATATATTCAATGTCTGTAAAGTCGATGGAAGCTCTGAGATTTTCATTGTCTCTCACAATTACCAAGTGAAGAGTTTTGAAGGAGTAAGCCACCTAAAAGTAGCACGCAAATGTGCTTCAAAAGCTATTCATTCAATTTCAAGGTCTCTTCGTCCATGCATATACCTTAATTTGAATGGGACAATGTTTTTTGCGGAGTTGTGCAATCGCTATGGATCATTTTAGTGAAACAGTGATGATTCTCATTCTATCTTATGTTCACTCCCAATCATCTAAATTTTATCCATGTTACTTTTGCTGCTTATTCTGTAGAGTCCACATTTTCTCACTGTTCACTGTTAGCTCACTGTTAGTCTTTCCTAAACCTCTTTTTTTAGCTGTTTCGATGCTGTGAACTTCTTTTACAGCTGTCTCTACGACATTCAAGTTGTAGTTCCTCACACATCTGTCTGACTTCCTTTTTATCGATCAACCTCGTCAGCTCAACCAGTGTTTTTTTTTTTTTTTCAGATCTTGAGTTGGTCATGTCACGTGCTTCTCTTTGCTTTTTCAATCATTTGTGGTTTTTGAGCTTTCAGTTCTTGCCTTAGTGCTTTACCTCCAACTTCAAGTGCTGCTTCAGAAACCATTATTGTTACAATTTTATTCATTCCCTCAATGTTGATATTTTCTTGTCTTAAAGCACTGTATTTCTATCGAAGCATTGTATTTTACCTAATCTCTATTTTTACTCTGACTTTATTAGGGTTGGCCGTTCTGGCAACTTGCTTAGCTGAAAGTGGTACATTTGCTTAAAGTGACAGTCTGAATTTCTGAGAAACCTCATTTTGGCAATTTTTTCAGAATGTGTAGCACAATGCTCTGTTAAATCCACTTTTCTTTCTTCACATTTACACTACAGCTACTTTTAATAACATCCCCTAACTTTCCTTTTCCTAATAACATCCCCTAAATTTCTGACCGCATACACTAATCAACTTTCATGTGACAGGGCACATCGAATAATTTTAAGTTTTTGCTACCGGATGTGCTACAGGTCATTTTTTGCAATCTTTATTAACGAAATAAAGGCATAAATTCACTTCTCATGAGAAAAACAGGGTTGGTTTGAGTCACTATGAGGATCATTCTTTCCATTCGTGCAGTAACCTCATTTCATGTTCTGGGCAGTTGTTGGTCCCTATGAAGGTTGTCACTTATGTGTAGACATAAGTTCAACTGTTTATTATTTTGCTTAATGGAGTACTAGGCTTAAAGCCTCATAAGTACCAATTTCACATATATTTATGCTATTACTTGGGTAAATTGTGTATGTATTTATTTACGTCTGTCCCTTTTTACGTTTGTTCCTTTTCCTTAATTATAGAAGCATAACTGAACCAAATATTAAACTGCTTGGCACAAAGTGGAACCTGTTATGGTACAAACTAGTAGTACTGTCTTAATATTCACTTGAAAACTTGTGAGACATATCACTTATTAGAAGCTGTTTCATAGCAAGTGAAACTTGAATGCATGAAGAATCAATTCAGCACATTACACTATAAGTAGCAAGGAAGCAGGACTACTTGTGAGACAACTTTAAATGTTTGAATGTTTATTTTCATATTCTATGTACATATTCTATGTACAGATAACAAACACTTGTTGGACCTATAGCCAAAGGCTAGTGGAAGGTCCAAATAAAGAATACATATAAAGATTTCCTAGCAAAGCAGCGAGAAGAGAAAAGAAAAAACTGTGGTAATTTTCCAGTATACAAAATATTCAAGATTATTTGAAAATCCATAGTAAATCAATTCAACCAACAAGGAATATACATTACAGTACCAAAGAACAAAGTATACGGGCTACATACAGATGCAATGAGAAGATACAGTGCCATTGATCAAGAAACTATGTCGTACAAAAATCTATACATTTGAATCAGTAAGCAATAAGATGACTATAGGTGACCTGTAAAATACGTACCCTATGAGAACATAGAGATATGGCCATATGTTACCTAATAATACACACTATCGCGTGTCAGTAATTGCATAGAAAGAGCAGTAACCAAATAAGTATAAAATTCACTACCTTGAACCATACTAACAACATTTCCATAATTTACTGTGTCTGTAACAAAGAAAGAAAATATTGTTTCAAGGCTTTAGGGAACTTTATGGCAATGGAACCTGTTGTGTCTCCGCTCAAAGCAAGAGGGACCATTTGACAGCAAGTGGTCTCTCTTGTGGTCTGTCAATGGAATCCACTTGCTCTGAAGTGGCACCACTTGGCAGCAAGTGGGACCTCTTGAGAGACCACTTGACAGCAAGTGGGGCCATTTAAGGGACCACTTGGCAGCAAGTGGTACCACTTGAGAGACCACTTGACAGCAAGTGGGACCACTTGAGAGACCACTTGGCAGCAAGTGGGGCCACTTAAAGGACCACTTGGCAGCAAGTGGGACCACTTGAGAGACCACTTGACAGCAAGTGGGACCACTTGAGAGACCACTTGACAGCAAGTGGGACCACTTGAGAGACCACTTGACAGCAAGTGGAACCACTTTAAAGACCACTTGGCAGCAAGTGGAACCACTTGAAATCCCACTTCAAATTTTCGCCTGGGACGACATTACAATAAAGTCAAGCGGGCAAACCTACCGTGTTGAAAACCTCCCAAAACGGAACGACCAAACCTATAAGATTCGCTGGGCTAGCAAGACGGCGTCCACTTCGAAAGAAATCGATACGATGGAGTAGTCACCCAGAGACGGCATGCTAATCTTACTGTCATTATTTTTCGAAGATTCACTCAGTGTGGCAAAGTTATCTACGTGTTTACGGGGCAATAGAAAATGAGATTGGCCTTCAAAACATACACTCAATCGCAGCAAACAAATATAGTGCAGCAGCTCATAGATATTCAACATAGAGGAAAAAAAAAGCTAAGGAGCGGCCCTTGCAATGTGAGCTGCAGAGTGAAAAGTGTGGTGGAAATCACTTGTTTTTTCCAATGGTGGATCGCCACACAATGGTGGCGATCCACCATTGTGTGACAGATGTGGTGAAGCATTGACAGTCCTTCACATTTTAATTGAGTGCAAACAATTGGACACTGTAAGAAAACAACACTTTCCATTACCCTACCGACAACATATACCTTTACACCCTGCAATGTTTGTCGGTAGGGAACCGCTTTTTAGTTATAAATCATTGTTAGCGTTTTTAAAAGAAATTCATAGCTTTCATGTCATATACCCGGGCATACCGTAGCATGACCTCTCCAGAGAGGTTTTTGCTGCGGTGGCTACACAAGAAAGCACATGCCTCACGGCCCTTGGACGCAAGGGTATGAACGAGTGAGGCACTTGTGCTAATGCCATACATATGCACCATCGTCTTTTATTATCACCAACTTTTGTCATCTATTCACATCACACACACCTTTCACCGCATGGTCATGATTTTATTACTTGTATGTTTTTACCCGCCTTACTGCGAGGAATTTTATGGCCCTTATACAGCCGCTTATCACAATCATTGTCCATAATTTTAGTAAGATGAACTGGCGCTCTTTGGCCGTGAAATGGCCCTTGCGCCATAAAACATCAAACATCATCACCGGCAGAGGCAACACACCCCTTTGGCCCCAGCTTCACGTAGACGGCACCCCTGGGCTGACCCACCCAGGGGAAATCGGCAGTCGCCTTTTCCTATCTCTCTCTCCCTACATCTTCGTCTTTATCTCTTACTATTTATCTGTCCTGTCTTCTACTCTCTTCCGTTTACTTCCGATATTCATGGCGGCAAGGGTTAACCTTGTGTAGGTATCCCACCTTGGATAATTACATTGGGTTATAGTGACAGCGTACGGCTGGCGTCGGGAGGGCTTGTTTCAACAAGTCCAACCGCGTCCCCTTGTTGGGCTCCGTGGTGGGTGGTCGCCGCTGTTACCGAACACATTCATACTTGTATGGCTTTACAAGCATCCGCCGACCTTGATCGGTCTCGCAAGAGAGGCCGCACCGAAGCAAGTTTTCACGTCTCGAAAGAAACTAAATTTACTTTTGCGAAGTACCACATTATCCACAGTGACAGCACACCTCTAAGAAAATTATCCCCATTTTTGGTGGCCAACTGCCTAAAAGAAAAAATAGGACCCACATACAAAGCATCCAAAATGTCAAGCGGTGACCTCCTTTTGGAGCTAACCGAAAAAGACCAAGTGCCTAAGCTGTCCCAACTAACCAGCATTGGAGAAACAGCTGTCACCGTTTCGGTCCATCGCTCTCTAAACACCAGCAGGGGAGTAATCTCCGAGGAAGACTTCTTAGGCCTTAGTGACGAAGAGCTCCTCGAAGGTTTCCAAGACCAAAACGTCATCAAAGTCCAAAGAATTGTAATGCGTCGCAATAATCAGGAAGTACCCACCAAACACGTAATACTAACCTTTGGAACATGTGAAATGCCCACCTCTCTTAAGGCTGGGTACTTAAAAATAAATGTCAGACCCTACATTCCCAACCCCAGACGCTGTTTCAAATGTCAGAGATTCGGACACGCCTCGCACTCTTGCAGAGGCAAAGAAACATGCGCAAAATGCAGCGCAAACGACCACAAATCAGAAAACTGCTCATCCTCACCCCACTGTGTTAACTGTGACGGGGAACACCCAGCGTATTCCCGGTCATGCCCATGTTGGAAAAAAGAAAAAGAAGTGATCGCTCTGACCGTCAAAGAAAAAATATCATTCAGCGAAGCGCGAACACGGCTATCATACCTTTTCCACAGAAGTTACGCCGATGTGACGCAGTCGGGGGCAGCGTTACAAAGGCCTCAGGAGTCGACCGCTACCACACCCAGTGGTTCTATGGTGACTCAAACCGCCCCCGTAAAAGAAGCAGCGCCAGCTGCTCCATGCACATCAAAGGGCCCGCAGACTCCGGTCTCCCTAGGCCCTAAACTCAATAGAGTGCCAAGGCCTGAGATTCGTTTCTCAGCGCCTCACTCTCGATCTTCCAGCGCCTCAGACAAGGCAATGGAGATCGTCCACAAAACTCCGGTGTCATTGACACCGAAGGACAAGCGCTCTCTCGAGCGTACCAAACAGGACAAGGACAAAGTCCCTGTAACCACAATAAGTAAGCGATAATCGTAATGGTTATCGTATTTCTTTCTATTTCTATTTCCCCGCAGGGGCGCCTGCGCAAGTAGGCGTTTGGTGTGTAGCGACACCACGGACCCGAGCTAACGGGGGAGTTTCGGCTCCCTCCCACGCCTAGCCGTGCGTGGCTTTGCCGTGTCCGGGGAAAAGGGGATCCTGGGGGTTGAGCTGACGCTGGGTGATTGGACCTTTAAGGCCCCCCGGCAGAGGCAACACACCCCTTTGGCCCCGGCTTCACGTAGACGGCACCCCTGGGCTGACCCACCCAGGGGAAATCGGCAGTCGCCTTTTCCTATCTCTCTCTTCCTATATCTTAGTCTTTTCTCGTCTTTAAATCTGTCCTGTCTTCTTCTCTCTTCCATTTACTTCCGATTTTTCATGGCGGCAAGGGTTAACCTTGTGTGGCTATCCTGCCTAGGATAAACCATATTCGGTTATAGCAACGGCGTACTGCTGGCGAAGGGCAGGCTTGTTCACATGTTCTGCCGCGTCCCCTTGTTGGGCTCCGTGGTGGGTGGTAGGCGCCGATGCCGAAGAAGCCAATTTTTCATGGGACCTCAAAACCCCCCTGTAACTGATCGTGCTCCGAAAAGAGTACGCACCGATGCATCATCTTTGTTTTTCCCTCAAAACGTTGAAACATTTCCAAAATACCATGTCCTTCACTGCGAGCAATCATCAACCAAAGCCAGAGCAATATCACCTTTTCTAGTGGCCAAGTGCCTTAAAGACACCATTGGAACCGGCTATAAGGCCTCAAAGATGGCAAGTGGGGACATTCTCCTCGAACTAAAAGACAAGGAACAGTACGACAAACTCTCACACCTCGTAGCCTTTGGCAATATCCCTGTATCAGTTACTGCACATCGTACCATGAACACAGTGAAGGGCGTAGTATCCGATGAAGACCTTAAGACACTAAGTGAAGAGGAACTCCTAGACGGATGGAAAGACCAAGGCATATTACATGTGCAGCGCATAAAAATCAGACGCAACAACACTGAAACCGCAACAAAGCACCTAATACTTACATTCAATTCAAACATCCTACCTAAAACAATCGAGACCGGCTACGTAAAACTTTCTGTGCGACCGTATGTTCCTAACCCGAGACGTTGTTTTAAATGCCAGCGATTTGGACACGGATCTCAGACCTGCCGAGGTCAGCTGACTTGTGGCAAATGCGGCATAACAGGTCACGAAACTGATAAGTGCCAAAACGATGAGGTACACTGTGCAAACTGCAAAGGCAGCCATGCCGCATATTCCAGAGCGTGCCCAGCCTGGAAGAGAGAAAAAGAAATTATCACCATAAAAGTTAACGAAAATATAACGTTCCGTGAAGCACGACAGAGAGTTTCACCTTCATTCGCACTAAGAGCCTCCTTCGCTGAAGTGGTGCAACGAGGGGCGGCACCACAACGGCCCTTGGTGGCTACCTGGACCATGCCTAGCGTGGCCAGGTCAGAGCCACCTGCCCCTCTGGCGGGAACAGCCAGCGCTGCCCTGCCCGCAGCAAACCAGTCCACACCGGTGGCCTCTGCAAGCCCTGGCAGCAGCCAGGGCAACAAGGAGGCCAAGGAGGTCCCAACAACCTCTTGCCCGGTGGGGTCAAAGACTTCGTCGACTGAGGCGAAGTCTACGCTACACACAGATCGCTCTTTGGAGCGGGTGTCCAGTGCCTCGCAGGAGGCAATGGACACCACCACCAGCCAAACAGCCATGCAGGCCTCTGGGTCTGCAGTTTTCGGGCCACCTGCCAAGGCAGAGGGCCCGAAGTCTCTCACAACCGCACGCGGGCACCGCGAGCGGGCGTCCAGCGTCTCTTCCGAGATGATGGACACAACACAAAGTGTATCGGCGCCTCAGACGCCGAAAGATTGGCGTGGCTCTAAGGAGCCTGCCAAAAAAGAAAAACCACGCATTAGGGGGCCTGAAAAGGCCTCCTAAGCTAAGGTTGTCTACTTCGACGCACAGCACAAAAACTCACTCAAAATGGCTACACAAATAATGCACTGGAATGCTAGGGGTCTTCTCCACAATCTTGATGACATTACAGAACTTTTACATAAACACAATCCCAAGGTGCTGTGCATCCAAGAGACACATCTGAAGCCATCTCAAACAAACTTTCTTAGACAATATGCCGTGTTCCGCAAGGATCGGGATGAGGCAACTGCTTCATCCGGCGGTGTAGCTATAATAGTACAAAAATCCGTGCCTTGCCGACCTCTTATTCTTCAGACGGCACTCGAAGCAGTGTCAGTCCGCGTCATTCTATTTGACAAACTAGTCACTGTGTGTTCACTATACATACCACCAAGCTACAAACTTAACCGCACAGATTTTCATCACCTCATTGACCAGCTGCCGGCACCCTACATTGTTGTTGGTGATCTCAATGCTCACAACACTCTGTGGGGGGATGCCCGGTGCGATGCGAGAGGCCGACTGATAGAGCAATTCCTCCTGTGCTCCGGAGCATGCCTCTTCAATAAAAAACAGCCTACCTATTACAACATTCATCACAACTCATACTCATCGATAGACTTGGCGCTTGGTTCTCCCTCTCTCTTTACCGAGTTAGAATGGAACGTGGTCATGAATTCGTACGGCAGTGACCACTTTCCTGCTATGTTAAACTTGACATTATCGCATGAGGTTCCTCCTCATATTCCCAAATGGAAAATAGCATCCGCTGACTGGGAGAAATTTCAAGAATTGACACTTTTACCTCGTGACTTTATCACAAATTGTGACATTGATTGCGCAGTAGCATTCTTCAGTGCGTTTATTCTGGATGCTGCTGAAAAGTGTATCCCGCAAACAAATGGGCACTCGTGTAAACGACGTGTTCCCTGGTGGAACGATGACTGTAGAGAAGCGCGTAGGAAACAAAATAAAGCCTGGGGCATCCTGCGCCGATATCCAAACGCAGAAAACCTCGTCGAATTTAAAAAAGTGAAATCACTGGGTAGGCGAACACGACGTCAGGCAAGAAGGGAGAGTTGGGTCAAGTTTCTCTCCGGCATTAACTCCTACACCAATGAAAAGAAAGTCTGGAGCAGCCTCAGAAGTCTTAAGGGGCAGCAAGCATATCCTCTGCCTTTAGTGAGTCAAGGGAACACACTGGAGGACCAGGCCAACAGCCTTGGCAAGCACTTTGAGCGCATTTCCAGTTCTGCGCACTACTCAAAATCTTTCTTAAAACATAAAGAAATGACAGAACGGAAAACACTAGAGTTGAAGTCCAAAACAAACGAACAGTATAATACTCCATTTAAAATTGCCGAACTTAGGACGGCCCTCAATGCGTGCCACAGCACAGCGCCGGGACCAGACAGAATTATGTATGACATGCTCAAACACCTTCACGATGACACCGAAATCAGTTTACTTGCTCTGTATAACACTATCTGGGCTGCTGGGTACCTGCCGTCTACGTGGAGGGAGGCCATTGTTGTTCCTATTCTAAAGGAAGGCAAGGACCCCTCTTCAGTTACAAGTTACCGTCCAATAGCCCTTACGAGCTGCCTGTGCAAGGTGTTCGAGAAAATGATAAACAAAAGACTTATGCATTTTCTAGAAACCAACAAACTTCTTGACCCCTTTCAATGTGGTTTTAGAGAGGACCGATCTACTACAGACCATCTCATACGCATTGAAGCATACATACGCGATGCGTTCATCCACAAACAGTACTGTCTCTGTGTGTTTCTTGACATGGAAAAAGCATATGACACCACATGGCGCTACGGCATCCTTAGAGATCTGTCAGACATTGGTATTCATGGCAATATGTTGAATATCATAAAGAGCTACTTATCCGAGCGAACATTCCGTGTTCGTATTGGGAATGTCTTGTCCAGGCCGTTTATTCAAGAAACGGGAGTACCCCAGGGTGGTGTCCTGAGCTGCACCCTCTTTATTATAAAAATGAATTCATTACGACTCTGCATTCCACATAACACATTCTATTCAATGTATGTGGATGATATCCAGGTAGGCTTTAGGTCATGTAATCTTGCAGTGTGTGAGCGGCATGTCCAGCTTTGTCTGAACAAAGTATCCAAGTGGGCTGACCAAAACGGGTTCAGGTTAAGTCCAGAGAAGAGCACCTGTGTGCTCTTTTCTAGAAAGAGAGGCCTCCACCCAAATCCCGAAATTGACTTGCTTGGCCAGCGGTTACCTGTAGAGGCCGAGCATAAATTTCTAGGCCTAATTTTGGATTCTAAACTCACATTTACATCACACATCAAGTATATTAAAAACAAATGTATAAAAACAATGAACATTCTGAAAGTACTCTCACGCACATCATGGGGGAGTGACCGAAATTGTTTGATCAATCTCTACAAAAGCCTCGTTCGAACGCGCCTGGATTATGGGGCAATAATATATCAGTCTGCCACCCCAAGTGCTCTGAAAATGCTTGACCCAGTCCACCATTTGGGCATCCGTCTGTCTACGGGAGCTTTTCGCACTAGTCCCGTGGAGAGTTTGTATGTCGAATCCAATGAGTGGTCATTGCACCTGCAAAGAACATACATGTCTTTTATATACTATTTAAAAACGAACGCAGACAAAGAACACCCTTCACACACGACTATCAATGACTTGTCAAGTTGTACGCTCTTCGAGAACCGTCCTTCGTTTCAACAGCCTTACTCACTTCGTGTGAGGAGCCTCGCTGAACAAACGGGTGTGCCACTTATTGAACACAGTCTGATGGCTCCCGTTCCATGTCTGCCGCCGTGGCAGTGGCAGCCCATAGACTGTGATACATCATTTGTTGAAGTTACGAAGCATGCGCCTATAGCACATATACACACTCACTTTCTCGAATTGCAGCACAAATACAACTGTCCTGAATTCTTTACGGATGCTTCCAAGTCTGATAGTGGCGTGTCCTATGCTGCCGTTGGTCCATCCTTTTCAGATTCTGGCATTCTCCACCCTAATTCAAGCATATTCACAGCGGAGGCCTATGCTATACTTGTGGCCGCTAAACATATAAAGGAACTAAAGCTACAACGTGCGATAATATTCACCGACTCTCTGAGTGTCATAAAAGCTTTGAAGACCCTCAAAAAACATAAAAATCCTGTTTTTTTGATGCTTTACTCTCTTCTGTGCACCATATACTCGCTCAAAAAACAAGTTGTATTGTGCTGGGTGCCAGGGCACCGCGAAATCCGGGGAAATGTGTTAGCGGACCAACTGGCTGCCTCAGCTAAGGACAACGCTAACACTAATGCATCTATGGCTGTCTCTGCGTTAGAACTCAAACAATTCGTAAAACAGAAGCTCAGGGCGCACTGGCAGCTTTCATGGGATAAGCAAACGCGAAATAAATTACATGTTATCAAACCGAGCCTTGGAACTTGGCCGTCAATATCAAGGTCACGCCACACTCAAGTAATACTCACAAGACTACAAATAGGACACACCCATAGCACTCATTCACACCTTTTGTCTGGTGGTGATCCTCCCGTGTGTGACAGATGTGGTGACCCACTCAGCGTTCTTCATATTTTAATTGAATGCAAGGAATTGGATGCTCTTAGACAAAAACACTTTCTACTTCTTCACCGACATCAAATGCCACTGCATCCGTCAATGTTTATAGGTAAAGAGCCTGTTTTTAAGCACAAATCATTGCTCGCATTTTTAAAAGATATAAATAATTTTCATGTCATATTTCCAGGAAATCCGTAGCACGACCTCCAAGTGGAGGTTGCTGCTGCGGTAACTACATTAAAAAAGCACCTGCCTGGCGTCCCTTGGACACAAGGGTCGTTGACAAGGCAGTTGTGCTATTATCCTTTTATGATTTTATTACTATGACCGTCTATCATTCATCCTCACTTCAAGTGCCACGTCATGCTCATGATTTTAGTATCTATTAGGCCACTATACAGCCACGTAACATTATCATTGCTCACATCCCTAAATACCATTGTTATACACTGACAATTATTACACTTTTATAATTTTTATGGCGCTCTTTGGCCAAACATGGCCCTTGCGCCAATAAAACCAATATAATAATAATAATAACACAGGATACTCTTTGTACACACAGCAGCATCTCTCTTGTTTAAATATGCAGACAGAAATATTACAGTGGAACATCCGAGGCCTTCTTCGAAACCTCGATGACTTACAAGAACTCCTCCATGAACACAATCCAAGAGTGCTGTGTGTACATGAGACACACTTAAAACGAACTAACACAAACTTTTTACGTAACTATATAATCTTCCGAAAGGATAGAGATGATGCCATGCTACCATCCGGTGGTGTAGCGGTTATAGTAAGTCAAGGTATAGCATGCACACAATTACCCCTTCAAACTTCCCTCGAGGCGGTGGCTGTCCGAGCAGTTATTCTAAACAAACTTGTCACTGTTTGCTCTTTGTACATACCTCCGCACCACCGTCTCGAAAAACTTCAATTCCAGTCTTTAATCGACGAACTACCTGAACCTTATCTGGTCCTTGGGGACCTGAACGCACATAATGGTCTGTGGGGTGACTCTCGCTGTGATGCCCGAGGTCGTCTCATTGAAAAATTCCTCCTTTCATCGGGTGCTTGTCTGTTGAATAGGAAAGAGGCAACATACTATAACCTTGCCAACAAAACTTACTCTTCCATAGACCTCAGTATCGCATCTCCTTCACTTGTACCATTACTTCAGTGGAAAGTCATAAATAATCCATACGGAAGTGACCATTTCCCTTTAGTTTTGAGTACACCAATAACAAATGAATGTCCTCCACATGTTCCCAAATGGCTGGTAAACAAAGCCAACTGGGAACGATTTCAAAAGCTTACTCACCTAAATTGGACTGACATATGCGGGTTAGGCATAGATGAAGCTGTGCAGTACTTCACGGCTTTTCTTACTGACGCAGCAAACAAGTGCATTCCACAAACATCTGGACTGCCCCGCAGGGGCGCCTGCGCAAGTAGGCGTTTGGTGTGTAGCGACACCACGGACCCGAGCTAACGGGGGAGTTTCTACTCCCTCCCACGCCTAGCCGTGCGTGGCTTTGCCGTGCCCGGGGAAAAGGGGATCCTGGAGGTTGAGCTGACGCTGGGTGATTGGACCTTTAAGGCCCCCCAGCAGAGGCAACACACCTCTTTGGCCCCGGCTTCACGTAGACGGCACCCCTGGGCTGACCCACCCAGGGGAAATCGGCAGTCGCCTTTTCCTATCTCTCTCTCCCTACATCTTCGTCTTTTGTTCTCACTTTACATCTTTCCTGTCTTCTACTCTCTTCTGTATACTTCCAATTTTCCTGGCGGCAAGGGTTAACCCTGTGCAAATAGCCTACCTTGGTCTAGGCGCATTGGGTTATGGCAGTGTTGTACGGCTGACGTCTGCAAGCTTTCAGCACCTGTAAACTTGCAGCGTCCCCTTGTTGGGCTCCGTGGTGGGTGGCCGCCAACGCTGCTGAACAAAAATAAGACCGGCATGCAAGGCGCATTTCCTCTACTATCTGATCGTACCGGCCTAAAGCGGGTACGCACCGACGACATAAATCTCTTCAACCAGCCAATAGAAACTTTTCCCCACTTCCACGTCATTCACTGTGAAAAAACCGGAAAGCAAGCCAGGACCGTATCTCCTTTCGTAGTTGCCAGGTGTCTTACGGAAACTCTCGGGGCTGGATACAAAGTAACCAAAATGGCGAGCGGAGACCTTCTTCTAGAAATTCGGGACAAAGCACAATATGTAAAGCTAAACAGCCTCTCAACGTTTGGTGACGTACCGATCACCATAACACCACACCGATCCATGAACACCACTCGCGGAGTGGTATCTGATGCAGACTTACTTGAGCTCACCGAGACTGAACTTTTGGAAGGATGGAAGAGCCAAAATGTCAATAATGTACAGAGAATTATCATCAGAAGAGATAATAAGGAAATTCCAACGAAACACTTGATACTCACGTTTGCATCCAGTAAACTACCAGATTCCATTCAAACAGGGTACACGAAAACATCTATCAGGCCGTATATACCAAATCCTCGTCGTTGCTTCCAATGCCAGAAGTATGGCCATGGCTCTAAGACCTGTCGTGGTCGCCAGACTTGTGCACAATGTGGAGTCCAAGGCCACGTGTCCGAGAACTGCAAAGAACCGGCACACTGTGTGAACTGCGAAGGAAACCATGCCGCATATTCACGCTCCTGCACATACTGGAAAAAAGAAAAAGAAATAATTACATTGAAGGTGAAGGAGAACATTACGTTTAAGGAAGCACGGCGAAGAGTCGCTCCATTCTATGGACCTACATACGCTGATGCGGCGCGTCAGGGGGCACCGCCGCACCAGCCCTCGCCACCCCTTCGGCCCGCGCAGAGCGAGCCGTCGGCTGTGGCACCTGCCCCCAAGGCGGCTGTAGCCCAGGCTACACCGCCTACTCTCAAACAGAGACCGGAGACTCCAGAGTCTTCGGGTCTCAAGGCCTCCCCTCACCAGGCGAGGCCCAAAATCCAAACTAACAGCCCGCACGTGCGGGCATCCAGTGCCTCCGAGGAGGCAATGGATACGTCGGCACCCTTGGTGCCGAAAGAGCGGCGTGGCTCCTTGGAGCGCGCCAAGAAAACAAAAAAGCAAATAACAGGGCCTGGTGATGGCCCTGTTAAGTGAACTCAAACTCCCCGTCTAAACAGCCACTTGTTTTTCGTACACACAGCATTATTTTACATTCACCATGAACACTCAAATTATACAATGGAACGTCAGGGGCCTTCTCAGAAACCTTGACGACATCCAAGAACTCCTACACGAACACTCACCAAAAGTGCTGTGTGTACAAGAAACACACCTTAATTCAAAACACACAAATTTTCTTCGCAAATACGTTATTTTTCGAAAGGACCGTGATGATGCCGTGACATCATCCGGAGGTGTTGCCATCATAGTGAATCAAGAAATTGCATGCACACACTTACAACTCCAAACATCCCTTGAGGCAGTGGCTGTTCGAGCGGTTCTTTTTGATAAACTGATCACAATCTGCACGATTTACATTCCTCCTAGTTATCAGCTACAAAAACGTGATTTACACTCTTTAATTGATGAACTTCCGGAACCTTATGTTCTCCTTGGAGACTTTAATGCGCATAGCAGGCTATGGGGAGACTCTCGGTATGACGCGCGAGGTCGACTTATCGAACAGTTCCTTCTCTCGTCGAGCGCGTGTCTCCTAAACCGAAAAGAACCAACCTATTATAATCTCGCCAATAACACCTACTCCTCCATAGACCTGAGCATAGTATCTCCATCTCTTGTGCCTCTATTCCAGTGGAAAGTCGTCAGTAATCCGTACGGAAGTGACCACTTCCCCGTAGTTTTGAGCACAACTACAGCAACTGAGTGTCCATCACGTGTTCCCAAGTGGCTCATAAACAGAGCCGACTGGGAACAGTTTTATACTATTGCTAATCTAGGTTGGAATGACATCCGTACTTTGAACATTGATGTTGCGGTGAACTACTTCACAGCGTTTTTGATCGATGCTGCAACAAAATGCATCCCACAAACAAATGGGCACCCTGGAAAACGACGTGTGCCATGGTGGAACTCTGAATGCCGAAACGCGCGCAAACAGCAAAACAGAGCTTGGAGGCTGCTTCGGAACTCGCCGACAGCCGAAAATCTTGAAACCTTCAAGAAAATAAAGTCTCAAGGCAGGAGAACACGTCGGCAGGCCAGAAGAGAAAGCTGGCAGAAGTTTTTATCAGGGGTTAATTCATACACACAGGAGGCTAAAGTCTGGGACATGGTCCATAGGATAGCAGGAAAACAAGTACACACACTTCCACTCGTAAACACTCAGGGTGATACCTTGGAAGATCAGGCAAACTTCCTCGGTGCACACTTCGAACAGGTATCCAGCTCGTCCCACTATACTGACACTTTCCAAAAATACAGAACAAGAATAGAAAAGCAGAAACTTGAACACAAATCCAATAGATACGAGGGATATAACCAAGCTTTCAGTCTTGCTGAGCTCCGAACATCTCTGAACTCCTGCAGTACTTCTGCCCCAGGTTCTGACCGTGTGATGTATGAAATGTTAAAGAACCTACCAAACGAAACCCGAAAAACCTTACTTTGTTTGTACAATGCTATTTGGTCTTCTGGCACTATTCCTACCTCCTGGAAAGAGGCTATTGTTATTCCTACTTTGAAAGAGGGCAGGGACCCTTCTTTAGCTTCGAGTTATAGGCCTATTGCACTTACAAGCTGCTTGTGCAAAGTCTTCGAAAAAATGATAAACTGCCGACTTGTACACTTTCTTGAAACAAACAATTTGCTCGACCCATTTCAGTGCGGGTTTCGAGAGAGTAGATCCACGACAGACCACCTTGTTCGTATCGAGGCCCAGATCAGAGACGCCTTTGTCCATAAACAATATTTTCTCTCCGTGTTCCTCGATATCGAAAAGGCTTATGATACAACATGGCGTTTTGGAATTCTAAGAGACCTATCCAACCTTGGCGTGCGCGGAAGAATGTTTCACATAATCAAAAGTTACCTGTCAAACCGGACATTCCGTGTCCGAGTGGGCACGGTTCATTCTCAAACATTTGTCCAGGAAACAGGCGTTCCACAAGGTGGTGTACTTAGCTGCACACTTTTTCTCATAAAAATGAATTCCTTGCGCTTGACCATCCCTCGCAATATGTTTTATTGTACATATGTGGATGACGTCCAGCTTGGCTTTAGGTCTTGCAATCTGGCAATGTGTGAGCGGCAGGTTCAGTTAGGTTTAAACAAGCTCACAAAATGGGCAGAGGAAAACGGATTCCGACTGAACCCACAAAAAAGCACGTGTGTCCTGTTCTCCAGAAAGAGAGGCATGCACTCAGAACCAGACATTGAACTGAACGGTCAGCG
The DNA here is from genome assembly GCF_043290135.1 of Rhipicephalus microplus. NCBI lineage: Eukaryota > Metazoa > Arthropoda > Arachnida > Ixodida > Ixodidae > Rhipicephalus > Rhipicephalus microplus. The sequence continues at coordinate 114,315,741 of NC_134701.1, forward strand.
TCTGTCTGTTAATACGGAGCATAAATTCCTAGGATTAATCTTGGACAACAAGTTGACCTTCGTACCGCACATCAAGTATCTAAAAACAAAATGTTTAAAAGCCATGAATGTTTTAAAAGTGTTGTCACGTACTAGGTGGGGTAGTGACAGGCAATGTCTCATGAACCTATATAGAAGCCTCATTCGCACCCGCTTAGATTATGGGGCCGTTGTTTATCAGTCTGCGACTCAAAGTGCTTTGAAGATGCTGGACCCCGTGCACCATTTGGGCATCCGCCTTTCTACGGGTGCTTTTCGCACCAGCCCCGTAGAAAGCCTTTATGTTGAGTCAAATGAGTGGTCGCTTCATCTGCAGAGAACTTACATGTCCTTTGTTTATTACCTTAAGGTGAAAGCAGACAAGAAGCACCCCTCATACACCCCGCAGGGGCGCCTGTTAAAGCAGGCGTTTGGTGTGTAGCGACACCACGGACCCGAGCTAACGGGGGAGTTTCTACTCCCTCCCACGCCTAGCCGTGCGTGGCTTTGCCGTGTCCGGGGAAAAGGGGATCCTGGGGGTTGAGCTGACGCTGGGTGATTGG